>NC_142380.1:6001000-6330000 GCF_059441005.1 Hippichthys cyanospilos
CTATTACTACAGGTTTCAACATTCAAAACTATGCGTTTCTTCTTCCACAATTTAAAATATTTTCCAGGAGTTTTAATCGCGTGTCTGCGACGTGTTTTCATCAGACTATCCCAAAGATCAAAAGTATTATCGCATAGCCTGCACACTCATATGTTCTGGCTGAAATTAGGCCGCTTACAAACAACTCTATATCCCTGTCCTTGATACAACTGCTAAGTCAGGATTTTGTTTCCATGACGACTAGTGGGGGGGTTGACTTTGATATATTTTGCTTGTCAGCAGAGCGAGGTGAAAAAGGAAAGCACCCATTAGGACAAACGTTTTCTTTCATGGAGGCAGAACTTCATAGAAAACTACACTCAGTTCAATCAGAAGCAAACTGTTGGCTATCGTATATCCAGCAGTTCTCATTGCAGCTTTGCTTATCTTTTGGTTTTGAAGGTAACCTTGATCATTGCTTGAAAATAGATCTGGAGCTTCACCCGGCACAGCTGACAAGTCATGGGAGGAGAGGATTGACTGTATTATGTAAATCAGGCTAAGCGAATAAGACAAGATTAATACTTGGTTGGTTGATGTCAAACGTGATGGATGGACAGCTAACTTTTTGTGTGCAACTGACTCAAAAGTAGATTTTCCACATGTCAGTTTTTAACGTGAAACACATTTGCTGTGTGTGGCGTACCAAATATGGAGAATCTGTTGTGTTGACCTTGTCTTTATGTAGTACACACGCGCAGGGCTTATGTCTGGATTTGCTCAAATCCACTTTTGGTTTATCGTGGAGAAGCGGCGCTCGCCGCTTGGCTAAAGTCAGATTAGCCGTTTGTTGACATTCTGCAGCGGCTGCGTACGTACGCGTGCCTTCCAGGTTCCCTTCTGGGAGAATGTCGTCATCGTTTTACTACACCCAGAGAAACGATGACGGAAGGTCATTAAAGAAATTATTCATATTTTTGATATCTTACGAGTGTCTTGTGTTTTTTTTTCATAGTGGTCACACTGACGTTTCAGAAAGTTAGCCTTAGGTTGACCATACTTGCACTATATTCAAACAAAAACCTCTGTTTGTCCTTTTCTAGAGCAAATATTAAAATATATTGTTCCCTTTTTATCCTGTCTATACCAAATAAATAATAATAATAATAATACATACGCCATAAGCTTCACTTATTTTTGTTTCGGGCGTTTTAATATTTTTTTTTTACATTCAGATTAAGCTGTAACCTGTATAAACACTGTAAAAATCAAACCGTTGCTGATAATAAATTTAAATGGCTATTTTCTTTTCTACGTGTTAAAAATGATAACATTTTGATCAATGTTTTGATACTTTAAATTGCTAATATCGTTCTGTTAATCTATTTAGTAATATTTCGTTTTTAAAAATAGATCATTATCTATGAAAATTTCCTTGGGAGAGCTTTGCAAAATATAACTAAGAACCACTGCTTTACATATATTATTATTTATTTATTTTCTTTATTGGTTTTTTTTTTAGCATCAAGTGATTCAGTTTGTCCTAAAATATTCTAGTTTTAATAAATACTGAGTTTTTTTCCACATTCAGATTAAGCTGCAACCCGTATAAACACTGAAAAAAAAGTAAACCTTTGATTAAAATGTATCTAAAGGCCTTTTTTCTTCTGTTAATGTTAAAATAGATAACATTTGAATTAATTTATTGATCATTTAATTCATCCATAATAATCAATGTATTTATTAATATGTATTATTTTATATATAGATAAGTATCTATGTCCATTTCTTTTGGCTTTGCAGAAAATAAAAGAAACACTTCATAAATAAATGCATCCAAAAAGAAACGTGTGCATAAATGCACAAATGTGACGCCTTGTGACCGTTGTGTGTCAAGGCATCGTAGGAATTCGGAACGCGTGCGTGTGTGAGAGTTGCGTGCACTCCCCCGGGCTGTGAACGGGTGTCAGTGTGACTCATTGTTGACCCGTTAAAGCTTGCTGGATTGCAGGGTGCCGGCCATGCATTTACATGCCAAGAGCGTAATTAACAATCCCTCTCCCACGTCCCCACCAAGAGTTTACTGGCGGTCATCTCCCCCGCACCTCTCATCCAGGCTTCACCCCCGCATGAAGCCGGCCGAGCTCTTGTTCCCTACAGCAGCTGCTTATCTTGCAAACGCGTATTTATCTCTTTTAACGCCACACTCCACGGCAAGTTCGCGTGCCGTCGGAGCAGCGGAGAAGGACCGTCTTGATAGACAAGTCCCACCGGCTTGACACCCGATGACATCATCATCCGTTTCATGATGTCATTTTCATGCTGATGCTTTATTGTTTTGGAAAAGATTAATCATGTATGTGATTTAGAAAAAAAAATCGTTCTGACAGCGATTGAAATAGTTTAGAACTCCTGCAGACTTTGACTATGATTGCGCAACTGCACCATCTAGTGCCGTAGATGTGCAACTACACTACACAGAACCAAAGCGAAGCAGCTAATCTGACCACAGTCAGTGTCATTCAACGCACGAATGGAGCAGATTTGGCAGCATGCAATTCTCCAAAGGAAGTCTTAAATAATTCATGCTAATGTCATGATGTCTTGCCGTTTTTTCCCCACGTATAGCACTTTGTATGCAATGATCATTATGTTACACCAGTTTGACTCATTTATAGCATTTACAATCATCCATACATACTGTCTGAGTTTAGCGTATACTTTCAGTATCTGCAAGGATTTTAGCATGGTATCACTGTGGCTGCATCATTCTTCAAATAATTTACTATCTTAAACAGCCCCAACGCATTAAACTGTGTGCTGATCCAGTAAGGTGCTTTTCAACTTTTTTTTTTAACGATGTGCAATTGTTTTGCAGTCCAGCACAAAACAATCTTGGATGGAAAAAACGTCAGTTTTTGATTTTATAACCTTTAGAACTACATGTGTAGTGGTATCTGTAGGCATATTTTATTTTACTGGCAATGATGCCTCTGTGTAAATTTTAACAAAACAATGTATTGCAAAGTAATCACCGCAATGTAATTTAGCATTAAATTGCTTACTGTTCTAGTTAAATTGCTATTCAATCCTGTCTCCACCAAGCTTATCTACTCCACTCAACGAAAGCCCTTTTGTTGAATCCTACCCAGCTGCTTTGTAGTTTAAAAAAAAAAAAGTTGCTCAGTTCCAAAACGTTTGACGTAATATTCCGGAAGCCGTTGATTGGTCCTCCCTGGGAAAATCGCAACGTTCTGGCTCCTGAAGAACCATCCTGGCGTTTCTATAGTTACAGAGTTGTATCATTTTGCTCGTATAAATATTTACGTTTATTGTGATAGGCGACCGGAACTTTGCATTGAGCACTTCCTGCCTACCATCTAATTCGAAAGTAACACAAGTGGCTACAATTTCGTGTCCTCAATCCTTGAGCAAAGCACAGTCTGTACGTTTGTACGGTATGTTATGCATAGTTTTACACGCCTGTTTGGGTTATTGTTTGAATGTTTGTATCACGAAGACTGCGGCAAAAAGTTTGCTTTTGTTAATATGCCTGGCGATTAGCATCGAGCTAGCGATTAGCACGTTAGCTCGCGACTGTTAGCATGCTTGTCTAACCTCGGATTATATCATTAAGTGGGGCGCGTTACTTTTGTTGTATTTAATTTGCAACGGCACGTAGATTTTATTTCTTTATTGTTTGAGTTTTACGCCTTTATAAGCACCTACAGGTGTCTCTATTGAAAGAGTTATGTAGCTGCAAAGCTATCACAAAATATAGTGAGGGCAGAATAAGCGATGAAAAACCAATAACAAAGAAAGGAAAAAAAATGAAAATGCTTTGTATTCCACTTCATTTTTTTGCTGGGCTTGAAGTGAATATTTTCCAATGCTTTGATGTTTACGTCACTTTGAAAGAAGGTCTTAGGGAGCTGAAATTTTACCCAGTTGGTGACAACATGTCTCATTTCAACATTGCACAACCACTTAGCTATCACACTGCCAGAAGTGTGCCATCCCTTGGATAAAATACTGCCAGAATAGGGCGGTTGCTCCTATGGAAGTATAAAATAATATAAGAGTATGAAATTCTCATTCCGCAGTTCTGGCATTGGGGCTAGCCTTTGCTCAGCCAAGACCTACAGTCATCCCGCAAGGCCCCGCTCGCTTTTATGGCGCCGAGCGCCCCATCAATCTTTGTTGTCGATTGATTCCGACTTCACTCCCGACGCAACTTCATCACACCCGCCGGATGGATGGCTGCACGTAGCATAGAACAACACAAGTCAGCTAGCTTCTTTCATCATGTTTTTTTTTTTTTTTTTTTTCCCTCTGACGCATACGAGGACCCCTCGCAAACCGAAATAAGAACGCCGTAAAAGCTGCCGCGCGTCTTTGTTTGCCTTGATGAGATTGGATGCGACGCTTGGTGTTCAATTTCAACTTCTTGCTGTCAGTGAGTTGAAAAGGCAGCGTTGCCAACCCCCGCCGCCTGCTGATGGCCTCTCATCAGAAAAGAAAAATCACATCCGATCACATCAGATGCCAAGTCGCTTGTTTTTGTACTGCAATGAAGAATGCTAATTTTTCTTTCCTTTTGCCTCTCATTCAAAATGTCCCAGTGATGAGACAGCACAGGACACATTTTGCCCCCGGAACGTACAGCTGCCGGAATGCGGAAAAAGTCACGGAAGCACAAAAAAAATCGTAGGTCTCGCAGGAAATGATGACATATTGTTAAAAATTGAAATCTCGTTGAGACTAAATTCATAATTGTATAAAATAACCATGAAACTAATCATGAAAGAATTTAAATTCACAAATTTATTAAATTAATTCGTTCCGGGGTGGCTTTTAGCGCAATGAGTACTTTTTTCTTTGTATCTTAAGTCCAGTTTCTGATGTAAATCATCTAATTCGTGCCTTCCTCATCGTTTTTGAGCAATTAACATACCGAAGCATTAGCCGAAGAAGAGGAGAGCAAATGGGTGAAATCAATACAGTTCGGACTAAACATGAGAAAACAAAATAAATGTCAAAAAAAACGATACTGTGCAGTTTTTTAAAGTTCAAAAATCATTTGCGGAAGATAAAGCAACTTTGATGAATAAAAATGCTTTGAGAAAATCATCTTCAATGCCGGAGGGTGAGGAGGGGTATTATCCATGATTTCATAGGGAATTGGTTCTCTAATAAATATTCTTTCACAGTCGGACCGAAACAGTTTGAACCACTCAATGAAAAACTGCCTTGCGTCCGCTTTAGCCCTTCACATGAATGGAACTTAAAAATGTAAAAACCTCTCGCAAAAACTCATCTTTTGTAAACCCTTGATATTTTCTTGTCTTCATATCCCCGTTATACATTTGCTGCGTGTTACTAAGCTTCTTTCAAATTCCCCACATTGCGAGCGGCCAGTGAACGCCTCCCCAGTGTAATGTTGAATGCGCTCCAAGCACTCGTTTTTCCTTTTTCTCGTGACGCGGTTGGAGTTTATTTGACCATAAATACCCAAGATTCCGCAAACGTAATTTCTTTCCGTGTTCTCTAACCGGGGCACATCATAACTCGGACTTTGGTTCATTCTCCTCGCTTCTTTTTTTTTTTTTTCAAAAAGATGCCGTGACAACCTCAGCTAATCTGTTAGCTAAAACAGACACTTTCTGCTAACTGATGTACCCCTCTAGCTCGTCCCGTTACGGTAATTATTGTAAGTAAGAATACACTAACCCCCATCACTTTGCGGTTAATGGGGGGTGTCAACCCCCCGCGAAGTCTGAAACCCCCGAAGTAGGGTATCAGTTCCTAGATTTCTATGTACGCCCCAATATAGCGGCAGTAACAAACAATCCCTTTTTTTTGTATTTTTTGCGTATTTTATTTATTAACATTACATTATCCTTATTAACATTATTGTATATTCATTTAATAACTACTATTACTTAGTTTGTTGAGAATTTGTTCTCAGGACTGGTTATCTGCACCAAGACTCCGGTGAAAAAGTACGCAAGTCATCACGTTGAACTTCACATTTTTTTGGGCTCATGTATGGTGTATCATGTAGTATCTGTTGAATATTAAATCAACAACAATGTTAACTTCAGTCAACTAACATATAAACACTTTAATCACGACTTTAATCTATGAGTTTACTGTATTTTTAGCCGACATTAGCGGGTTGGCAACAACTAACAACTACTAACTATAAAGTGCAACCTCTACACAAACGAACACATAAACAGAATAAACACTCATCGCTTAGTAAACATAGGCAGTAGCGACCCGACAAATTAAAAGCATGCATTTCAAAAATAAGATAAAAAACATCACAAACTCACACGCTTGAAGAGTATAGTTGTTAACTAATATTACTTAGTTATTTGATGAATACAGTACTGTATAATGTACTTTTTTGCTTTTTTCAATTCTTTTTTTCATTTTTCCGCATTTTTTAAATCATTTTTTATTTTGAAATATTTTGAATCTTTCCTGGGAAAAACCGGCGAAGTACTGAGACCGCGAAGTAGGAGGGATCACTGTATGATAAAAATGCGCACCTGTGCCCCAAAACTCAGCTTATGTGGCAGACAGATGAGTTACCGTTTCTAAGACGCAACCATACTTTTGGCCTCCATTTTTGGAAAAAAAGCGTGTCTTATGTTTGGGGAATTACAGTAATTTTCTGGCGGGTGCGCCACCTTTGATTTTCAGGCCCTACTTGTCATTCCAACCCATGCGCCCGGAGATATTCACTTTGCAATCGTCTATCCACCGAGACCCTTACTACCGTCTGGCCTCATTGCGGTTTACGCAATCTTTATGACGGCGTCTGAATGGACGGCTACGCAACGGCTGCTCACGCACAACAATGGACGCTTTAGTGGCCCATGGAGGAAGTGTGACTGACGTCTGCTGTCTCGCAGCTGTCATGTAATGTGCCAGCCCGGACCTCACACCGGTGTAAAACAGCGTTCAATTTACAGTTTTACCTTTTTGATCCTCAAGCACCTCAAGCCTTAGCGACACACACGCACACACACACACACACACACATAAGATCGTGTGAGTCTCAGGTGGCGAGGTGGCCGACTCTAACACTTCTCAGCGCACCTGCTGCCACTTCCTGACAGATCACCACAAATCGTGCGTAAGCGCGAACTCCCAAGGCCGCTCGCTGTCCCTTGTGCCCGCGCCTGGTTTCAAGAGAATAAAATAGTTATTAAAAATAATGGCCGAGGGCGCCGCTCTCTAATGAAACATTCATACATGGCCTTTCGAGTCAGATTTTTCATTGGAAGTAATGATGCTCAAAGCTTGGATGGACTTACACGTTGCTCATGATTAATGATTGCGAGGGTTATCGCTATCTAATATTTGCGTTGACGATAACAAATTACTTCGGAATCCAAGCCAAGACAGAAGAAGGTGCCATTAAAGTATTGATTTTGAGTGTGAACTGCTATATTACTTGTCACCAGGAGTAACTCCAAGCTAGTAAGCGCAAACATGCGTGTTACTGTAATATTGGTGCAGTATTCTAACAGGTCAAGCGTGGCAATGTTTTGTTGAAAATATGTCGGTGCTGCTCTTATTTTTAAACATGTGGCATGTTTGCGTTGAAGGCATGATGTTGCGCTAACATCAGTTAATCAGTGCTTCCCAATTATTTTTTGCCAAGAACCCCCCCCATTAAAGAGAAAACTTTTCGTGCCCCCCCAACTCGACGCGATGACTACCAATAAGATTATCTATAAAAAGTGTATAAGTATACCTAAACCTGTATCATTTTTAACATCAACGAAAAAAGAAAAAAATATATGAATCACTTTTTAACAACTGTTTATTATTTTTTACAGCGTTTATGTGGGTTACAGCTAAGTCTAAAACAGGAAAAAAATAACCAAGTGCATCAAAGTGCCTGGGAAAAAAAAGATGAAAGTTCTATTTTATTGCAATTGCACTACATGACAAAAACAAAGCCTTTTCCCTGGGCTCTTTTTCACGGTAATGGTTTTTTACTTTCATTTTAGTTTGAAATGGGTATTCTGACGCACGATTCCTCATCGTTTGAACCCGGGTTAGTTTTGTGACTGTCGGTTTGGTGAAACCTATCCGGCTGTGATCAGCTGCATTATTTCTAGCTGGCTAACTCACGGTTGTCATTAATGTTTATTTTCATTTAAGATGAGTCAACGTTCAGCCTGAAATGTTCAAATCATCATTTAATGTCTAGTTTTTTGAAGGGTATGCAAAACACTCCCCTCTAGTGGCTGATCATAAAAATACAACTAGAACGCAAAAGTGGCGTGAACGATGCTATCATCGAAAGTCAAAGTATTCAGTAGAAAATATTTTGTGTATGCCACAAAAATCACAATGATTATGAGGTGACTAATAGTGTATTATTTCACCGATATATGTTCAACATAGCTTAAAAAAAACAATAATAATAAAATACATATTCTCCTTTTTATCACAAAGGAAAAAAAAGCATTAGAAATAAACGAGTGTTGGAGTCTCACATGCGGACATCACATATGAAGGATTACAATTCAGACCCTAATTATGACACTTTGAAAAATGTCAATATTTCTCTCTAAAATGGTGGTTGAAGTCTTAATTCCAACCGTTTGCGGGTTCGCTAAAACGGCCAAACTCTGTGTGTGGTTGTCAAGGGTAGAAGGAGGGTTCTTCCCCTGGATTCCATTAATCTCGTTCTTGTGCGGGGGTGTGCGCGCAAGCCACTATTTCTCATGCAGGATTACGCAACAGAGGCTGCCATAATAGAATCTCCGTCCCAGCTGGAAGGTTGTGGGTGCTTTTGAAGTGGCATTTATCTTCTCACAGAGCAGGTCCCTTCTCCGGGGGGGGGGAAAGATGATGTCGCGTTGTGCAAGAGCAACAAGTCAGAGCGCAGGCTGCTCTGGCTCAGGGCTGCTCCATTCAAAGTCCTCCAACTATAATTGTTTGTTCTGCAACAAAATGGAGGGAGTTAACTTTGTATGTTAACTTTCCTTGGCTAACATATTGAGAGAATGACGTAGAAGAACAATTTTAATTCATCCTTTTTTAATCTAAAGGCTAGGAGAAAAAATAAAAGCAGCATAGATGGTCACATGTTGAAAAAAGAAAATCCCCCAAATAGGGATTGGGGAGTATCCATAACAAGTATTGGCATCGGGTCGATATCTGTCCTTACTTCAAGGTATCGACACTCGCAATGGGAACCGATACTATAGTATCAGCTGTTCTCTTGATAAATGGAAAATCAAATGATTTACGACATTTGAAGGAAATGTCTCGTGTTTTTGAGCAAGTGTCGGGGTTTGAAACAATGGCGCTCGCTCACTTAGACGTCTCAACATTTCGGGCTGCCTTGAAAAATTGATGAATATTTTGAAATGAAACTTGTCTGCCAATTGAAGGAGATTCTGGAAGAAGTGAGGAGAACCTTGATATAATATGATTACCGTATTTCCCGCACTATAAAGCGCACCTAAATGACTTAATTTTTTTAAAAAGCTGAAGGTGCGCCTTATAATCAGGTGCGCCTTATATATGGATCAATATTGAGTTTGGTATTCGTAGATGGGGAATGAAGTGACTAAACTTTACCTGTTTCTTTTGTGTGATGTCTTGAATTGAGGGTGCGTCTTATAATCCGGTGCGCCTTATATATGGAAAACATTTTAAAATGTCATTAATTGAGGGTGCGCCTTATAATCCAGTGTGCCTTATAGTGCAGAAAATATGGTATACTTGGTAAAACCTTGTGCAGAATTTTGACCATTTTTCTGCCATTTTCTTCCACATAATTCTCGCAATATTTTATCCAAGGGATGGCACACTTCTGGCAGTGTGATAACTAAGTGGTGGCGCCATGTTGAACTTTCGCATGTTGTTACCATCTGGGTGAAATTGCAGCTCCCTCGACTCATAATACCTTTATTATAAAGTAGAAAATTGATTGGAATAAATACCACCTAATGGTTAATTGAGTGGTGAATTCGAACCGAGTTTCCAACAGGCAATCTCATCCGAAAGTGGCGTTTATTTTCCCGACATGAAAGTCTCATTTTGTCCAAAATACTTTTTGCCAATTCTTTCCGCATTTTACTCCGCTTGAAGCGGCTTTTCCGAAGGCAAAGCGACGCCACCCCGAAGATTTCATTTACCACTTCATCCTTTCCAATGAGAGTTGAGTTGCCGCCGACTGGCATCACGCACAGTTATCTCCACTCTCCGGCATGTGCTTTTAAAGCCCACGCCGTCGCTTATAAACGAAGCTGTCATGGAGGAGGAAGCAGAAGCTCGCGCGCTCGTCCACTTAGTTACAAATAAGCGCTTCCTATCCACGCGCGCTAATCTAGCGCACCCATGCGGCGGCCTGACCTTTTGTGCCGTCAACCAAGCTAGATTATTTGCTTTTTGTTTTTTTTTTGTTTTTTTTTTTTTAAATGGCAGAATTTTGAGCGTGTGCCTTCTGCGGCATGTTTACCCGTCTGCTGCTGCTGCTCCTTATTTTTTGCGGCATGCCAAATCGCTTGTGGCTAATTTAGTCAAGCGAAGCTAAATGTCAGTCACCTGCAGAACTAATGCTCCACCTGAGCTATTTCACAGTCGGAACATCTGTCACACACAGCGGGACCGGCGAAAAATAAAAAAAAGAGAAAAAGAAATCTCCCCCTATTGAATTGTAGGCGCGTCGCCGTTATGAGGTGATTGCGTAACCCGGTTGGCGTGCAGGGACCGGTATTGAATGTTTTATTTTGTCAACACAAGGCGATTGTGTGGTGCATTTGAGGGGGCGGCGTGCAGCAAAGAGTGACAGTATTTTCTGCGGACTTATTTGCGGCGGGGGGAGGACGCTTTCAGCTGCCTTGCTTGTTGTCTCAGCGTGAGCGAGCGGCACAGGAACACAGACAAAAGGAAATGACACGGAAGCTTGTTCCATAATGCCACGCTATTCTGGGCCGCGCTCGACAAGAAACCAGCAGCGGCGCTGGCTGCCTTTGGCCGTGTCAGTCCATTTAAACTTCTAAAATGTAATTCAAACATCTATTTTCTTAACCGCTTGTCAGTTTGCGCTGTATTTCAGAGACATGGTTTCATGAACTGAAATGCATAGCGTACACAAACTTGCTCGGCGCATTCTTTGTACAGACCCAATATAGAAAGCGGTGTTTAGAATTGAATATGATGAGATTCAAGTGTTATTTTGCTTTTTAAATGTGATTTGAATGAATAAATCGCTCGCACAAGTATTCTGGGATGCCTAGAAAGTGGAAGCCTTTAGTAATCTGTTTGGCTTTTAACCAGGAAACCCTGGGGAGGAGAAAAACAAAAAACAAGTTTCAACTAAACAGTTTGAATCACAACCCTGCAGTAACCATCTCCCTAGAGTGAAAATTCCAGGCCATTTTTTTTCTTCCCAGTGGGTAATACAGTTTTACTGACATTTATATAACCTACAATTGGAAACCGGGTTCCGTTGTATACCTAAGTAATCAACAACTGGAAAAATAATCTAAACATTTAAGCATCTAAGTGCAAAAGATAAGTAGCAGATGTTAAATTAGGCGTACTTATTTCCAAGTTTTCATCGCTTCCGTTCTGTCATTACCATATTCAAAGATGTCAATTTTGAGACGTGAGATCTTTGCTGAATTGTACTGTAAAATGAGAGACATATACAAAACAGTACTGTGATATTACTTCCACCTAATGACATCCATCTATTTCTAGTCCCATCTATTATGTTTATCTGATTGGCTCATAATGGTGGATGTCATGTCAACTTTTTTTTTGCGTGTGTTTGGAGTCTTTTCTACGTACATACTGTATAAATATCCACTCATTACAGCTGCTATATGGAAACATGAATGCTCCTCTAATGTTGTCATTAGACCGAAGAATGAAGGTTGATTATGATGCATGTAGCCTGATTGCTTGATGATGAAACTTTTTGGTATAAGCCAGCAAAAGAAAGTTAGCATCCCCTCCCAACTTCCAAACACATTAGTTGGCATCTATTTATTTATATATTTATTTACTTTTATTAACCAAATGTTGGCGCTAGCAGTTAGCCGCCTGCACTAGTATGAGAGAGGATTTCGGTGGTTTGTTTTACCTCCGCGCAGCTGTTTACAGCTGGACGGCGACGGCAAATAATGACGCGGCGTGCATCCAGATGGCGCGCAACATATTGCGCTTTGTTGTTTGAGAAATATGAAAATGGAGATTGGCCAGTGGACTCCGGCTTGCCAAACGAGCGAGAACGTGACAAAAACATACGCTTGCTTCGTGACAAGCGCGTCAAACTTCAAGAGAAAATGATCGACGAGAGCGTTTAGCGCCCTTTGAGGATGAGCGACGATCGCGCCCTGATGGAACATGAGCGGCCCATTCACACTTTGATCAGAACAGGGCAAGTTGCGTTGAAGTATTCTGTGGAAAAAAAAAAAAGAGATATATGCCATATTCATGAACGTAGTATTGTTCTCACTGCTATTACGGGACATTAAAGGTGGAATCGCTTCGCTTGGAATCAAAGCGCCTGGCTCCCGCTTCGCCGCTTCTTTCTCTGTGTGACGCTGCCAAAAATAACCGTGCCTACATTATCATCAAGATTATACACAAAGCACTAGCGCTTTAAATCGATTGCAAGGGAGCGCATTTAAATAACCAGGTTCCGAACTACGCGACATTTCCTGCGTAACTATAATGGAGGCGGGAGGTGTATTCTCCCCGTGTACTCGACGCCGTATTTCACAGCGCTACTGCCCGATAAATGTGTCCATCCTACCCGACTGGGTCTTTTTACTAGCTGCAAAATAGCTGAGCTTTATTGGACACCCCTGCACTACACTATCAGTGGGGGAAAGACGGGCTGGGCGGAGATATTGTTGACGATGGCAGCGCCGGCGTTTTTATCACAGAAAATGCGTAAATAATACAAAATCTGATTTATAGGCAACTGTGTATCTCCGAATTTTCGTTAATGTTTGAATGTTAAGGATGGACACAAACGAGGATTGAGGCCACCTAAAACATTTATTAAATAATACACAAGGAAGGAAGACAAGAGGCTTCTGATTATTTTTGCTCGCGAGGGAAACGATATGAGCCGCGGTTTCAGAAAACCATCTTGCCAAGCCCTCTCTATTTATTGGTTAGAGTAGCCCTAGTTACAAAACGTTACGGCGGCGACGCAACAATCAACGCACGATAGTGGTGAATGTGTGTATTGGTTTGTGTGTTATACTGCTTAATAAATCATTTGCATTACTATAACTATATAATAACTTATGTACATTTATTCTAACACAGACTTTTCTATCGTAATTAATAAGCAAGGTCACCATTTCATTGAGGATAACGTGTGAAAAGATTGCTTTGGGAGGAATGACTTTTTACACGGCTCACAGCACAGGCCAGTGGCTCAGAATCTTTTTTTTTTTGAGCAGTGATTCCCCAGCACTGCGCCAACAGATGGGCTGCAGGGAATGATCCTGTTTCACTTCACTGGTCTGAAAAAGATTCTTCTCTATGCATCTTTGTTGAATACCTGCGAGCATATCATCTTTTTAACTTGACAGGCCCACATTTCACACTGACTTAGTCAATTTGTCATTCATCATTATTTTAGTGTTCACCACTCAAAAAAAAAAATGTTTGGGATTATCAGCTTTGGGTCCCAAAACACGATAATCCTTCCAGGTGAACTTTATTCGTCCTTATCTAAACTTTTCTGTGTTTTATTTAACCCTTGTGGCATTATGTTACAAATTATGGAAATACCTTTTCTTATTATACCAGAAAACGTGAAAAAAATCACTAGAGAGCTGAAATTTCCAGCAGATGTTTCCAGCAAATTTTACAGAACGTGTAAAATTTTAAAATGCAACATTTCTGACATTTCTATATGATTGCAGCTGGAAGTGCAAGATTTTGTGTACAAAAATAATCATTGTCCAAATTTTGGACCATATAAAACCATTGTAATTACAATTTTTGAGATGCATCTGAATAGGATTTATGACATTGATTTTCCTGCGATTTTTGCAACATTCCACTGAGCGGCGGTCAAACTAAGTCTACAAACAGAAAATATTCGTTGTTGACCCGTGTTCCACCTCAAGACAGTAGGTGGCGGTAGCAACCAGTTAATGGCTATTTCTAAAGTGTCATCATCACGTCGCAAAGACAGACCATACCATTTTTTTTTCCCGAGTGTTAATAAATGTAACCTACAATCTTATATGAACAGAACTGATGCCACTGAACAATTTGAGTGGCTGAAGGAGAAAAAAAATATAAATATCATTTAACTATTTAACTACAAAATTAGGAAAAAAAAATGCAATGTGTATTGTTTGCAAAGTGCACAAGGGTTAAGGCATGCTCTTTGCTCAATAAAGTCTCGACTGAATGGGGAAAATCCTCAAGTGATACCAGATTCCCGGCGTGCATGCGCCAACTCTTTCCGCGGACGAAGTTTCCAAGCCATTAGTCCACACACACGTGCACTCGGAGCTGCCCGGAGAAGGGGTCCAGCCTCTTCCCACGCCCTCTCGATTGCGGGTTTCCGATTGGATACGCGCCATCGAAAAGTCCCAATCCCATCCCAATCATCACGCTTGGCCGGCTGCAGCTGCGAAACGTATTCAATTGTTAATAAACACGCTCCACGGCTTCCTCCGGCTCCCCATTTTTTTTTTTTTTCAATACAACGTCTACTACGTAGGCACCATTGTAGACAGAGAAGGTTCCCCCCCCCACGCCCGCAGATGTCCCGGAACCTATCATTTTCTCCGCAGCGGCGCGCCGGTGACGTTGGCGCCACGCCGGTGCGGCTGAATTTTAAAGAGCTCCGCTCGCCCACGCTCCGACAGCGTCATTAACATCAACTTGGGCGGCCACTCTTCCTCCCGCTGATGGAGAAACTGCAGGCAAAGGAAAAACTGGAAACAGCCGAGCTAGATTTCACACCGCATATGTATTTGCCTTCCACTACAGGCAAATTTGCTTTTATATGCTGTATCGATTTTACTCGACTGCTTCGGTGTGGGGAGGATTGAATTGAGCTTCATCCGCATTCCCCCAGATGAGAAAAAAAATCATTATCGATAAACCTTCTCATTTGACGCTATTCGAAACAATGCAAGGAGGAATGCCGTCTGTCAGAGTTATCGATAAGAAAAGACGGCAGACAAGGCAAAGAACTTGAGTCAAAACAATCTTTTGCAAAGGAAGGAGAGAGCACCAAGGTCTTCCTGTGTTCTCAATCTCTCCATTGGATTACAAAGATTACAAAGAAGACCAATAGGTGTGCAAGCAATGTGTTATGTAATATATAAACATATATAAAATGACTCCATCACCATCTTTCGCAATGCGCAACGGTTAACATTCAAAAAAGTGAGACTAAAATCAAACTCAAATAAAATTTCTCACTTTTGGCACCGTGCTGACTGTTGTCTTTCCACTGCAACTCCCCATACAAGCAACCAGTGGCGATCCGTGCATTTTACGCTCAGGCCCATACGCTTGCCTACACTTCTAATTACGCGTCATAAATGATCCCGGCGCTACAAATATTTCAAGCTTATTTTGACGTACTGCATTTACGACGCCCCCCCCCCCCCCCCCCCAACTTGTGTCACCATCACTCAGCGGGTATGCTGTAAAACAGCTAAATGTGTCAATGACTCATTTTTGTGGCTTCAAACCAAAACGTTCAATGACTTTGCTTTGGAAAGCGTATGATCACGTAACTGCACGCATAATTGCTTTTCAGATATATCGATCGGCGTCACCTCGACGTGCGGTCATGAACGCTCTTCCGGAAAATCCCGCTTGCAACTAATGAGTTAGTTTGCACACCCCATTCGCTTTATTACACACAGCACTCAAAACTTGGCCTCTCTGACAGATCCGACTTCCTGGTGTCAAGTGCGCCAATTCACATTTTTTCACGTTTCTTTTTACCTACAATAAAGACACTAGTTTCTTTATTTGATTTCAGGAGTGATCAGATCGGCCATAAGAATTGAAGCTAGGCCCCGATGATGTCACGCGGCCCCAGAAGTGTGCGTCCGCAGACGCATCGATTTCCTTTCTGCCGTTCGCACGAGGCTAAATTGGAAGCGTGACATCAATAGCAATAAAGGGAAGCTGTGATTTGTTGCTCCAACATTGCACCTCCCGAGTCACATTTGTCACTCCTATATAACACAGGTGACGGATTTATTTGCGGCTACCTGGGGTTTTTCTATTGACGCAGTCAATGATATTTTCGAGTCTGTTATTCAGTAGGGAGCATTGAAAACTCATTGTATCACTCGACAATAAGAATCAAATCTTACAGTAACTATTAAATACAGCGCTTCTCTAATGAGGGTGTGTTAAAAGGCAGTAGGCTATGTGAGATTTGAACTTTTCTACAGCAACGTTTTTACAGCAAATGCTTTTTTAATGGGCTGACATGAACAGTAGATTTTTTTTTCCCCTTGAAATAACAACACATGAATAGGAACATGAAGTAACTTCTTCCAACATTATTACATAATGGTGCTGTTCTTAAACCAATGCCTTTATTTTATGACGTTTTATATGGCTGCACACTGTCATTACTGACCCAATATTCTGGCAGACAAACTCGAAATAAAACATGATGTTTCACTCGACCAAATCCCTGGAGATGGTTCTCAATGAGGGTGGGTGAAGATACTTCAGAGGGTATAGGAGTATCAATAAATTTAACGGAATGCTTTTTAATACAGTGGCGGGAACAGGAAATGTTATCTTTTCAAATTAAGAACAAATTAATTGGAACATGAATCAACTCATTGCTAAATTGTCTTCCAGTGACTCCTTTGTAAAACATTCAATGTCTTTATTAGAAGTTTTACACTGAGGCGCTTTGTCATGAGTGAAGCAGATGAGCCAGAAATAAAACAGTCCCAGAAGTATCTTTGGATGCAGTTTTATTGATTTATTTTTTGAGACTAGCACACATTTTAGATACAAGCAATTTTTTTTTGGGTGGCTGGATTTCTAACCAGAAAGCTAAATGACTTATCTGATACCACGCATCTCATGGTGTGACTGCCACGCCCCCTTCATGATGTCGTTCTAAAGTTTACCGCCACAGAGACATGACAACAACAAATAAGATAGCGTACTAGTATTGATCAATAATAGAAGTCAGGAGGCGTAGTAAGTGAAGAAGTCAAAAACTGGTATTTTACTGACATTGAAATGAACTGGGGTTGCCAACAAAGCAAAAGACATGTCAACTCTTAATACTACTACTAATAGTAATGGCACTGCTAATACTAACTAATGGTAATAATAATAACCTATTTCTTAAAAGAATCTTTTTGAAGAAAAATGTTAAAGGTCACTGCATGAAAAATAAGTTCTCTCCAAAAGGTCACGAGAAACTTAAGTTTGAGGTAACCTTGAGACACGAGAGCCTCAGCATTTGACAGCTTGGGCTTTGCACTTTTTGTAAGCTTCTCATTCCCTTGGCCACAGCTCGCTGAGCAGTCTTGTAAAATTGCCGCCTGGCAAGAAGTTTTTTTCTGTCCTTGACTGCAGTTTAGTTCCAGTTTGAGAAGCTTTTAGGCTTCAAGCGGAAGATTATGATGCGCAACAACCTCAAGTCGGGACGGGGAAAGCTTTACGGCTCTCTGAGGCAAACGCTGATTTGAGATTTTGTCGACGCTGCAGCCCTTCGGATAAACCTTTCGCTGGCTTTGCATGAACCTTTGGTGAAACTGTCTCTGCCAAAGATGGCCTAAATTGCGCTACCCTTCACGCTAAACTGCAATTGGCGACAGAAAAACAATTTTGCAATGCCGCATCAATGTCAATTGGCGAGCCACGGCCTTCCATTTTTCCAAATGCTACCTGAAATGCCAACGTGTAGTCCGGACACTTTCGGGACGCTTTCCACTTTAAAAAGAAGTCATTTTTCGTCGGTACGGTGTCATTATCCCAAAATGGATGACAACAGGATATTTTCTTGTCACAGTGACTCTCATGGAAAAATAGACGCATAACTTCATAGAAGAGTAATAAATCTAAGGAGAACTAAAACGCTGCTTGTTATAATAACATCACGGAATAACAACCGTAAATTTTGGACCAGAAGCCACATCGACAGCAGCAAAAATTCAAGTTTCATCACAGATAAGCCGCACTGAACTATAAGCTGCAGAAAGATGGTATATGGAATTGTTATACTATATTTTCAGCACTATAAAGCGCATCGGATTATAAGGTGCACCTTCAATGGATGGCCTGTTTTAAAATCTTTTTCATATATAAGGCATTATAAGGCACAAAGGATAGAAGCTACACAAGCGGCTGGGGTTGCGCTAAGGATCCACTAGATGGAGCTACACTGAAGGGAATGTCAACAAAACAATCACATAAGTCAGGCAAGGTATTATGATTAAGCCAATCAGCAATGAAGAATAAAGATGATTTGTGGAAAGTACAATCTGAAGAATGGGGAAAAATACTTCTTGATTATATGAAGACTGTTGAGACAAGACAAATCAAAAGTTTAAAAGAATATAATTATGATTGAATTAAGTATTAAACTTAAATCTTTTTCAAACTGCAACCAAAACGGCTAAAAACAGTTTCTGTAATCATTTTACAAACGTGTATTTATAAAAAAAAAATGTTTTTTTTTTTTTTTGCGTTTTTTTGCACCTTGTCCTCATATAAATTGCTTCAAAATTATAAAAATGTCAATAGTAAAAAATAGATTTATAACCAAAAAACGGGTAAAAATTTCAGAATTTACCTGGTGATGACGTTATTTTATTTATTCATCCCCCAAAAATGAAAACTCATGATTTATGCACTGATTAAGCAGCACCAAATTGAAGGCTTTTACTGTAGCTGCACCTTATAGTGCGGAAAATACGTTACAATTATTCAACTTATTCAAAAATATATATATTACATATTTAATGCTATATTTTTCAAACACAAGCCATTGATTCATATTTTTTCAGTTCTATTCTATAGTTGTTTCCTATTTGTGTCACCTTGAACAGATACACACATTTGCTTTACCATCAGATTGCCCCCTGGTGGTCAGTAAAAAAAATCTGCGGATAAGCTGCACTCGACTATAAGCAGCAGGGCTCAAATCATGAGAAAAAAAAAAATTGCGGCTTATACTCCGAAATTTGCGGTACATTGGTAGAAGTCATCCTTGCATTGTGATCATTTTTCTGCCAATTATATATTTACTATTTCAAAATGGAAATCTGCATTTTCTTGACCGTAATTCGCTCCCAATAGCCATTTCATTTTCATCCTAACAAAGCTAATACGTAACCTGCGGTAATACCGCGTCGTAATATGTGTCAGGGATGTTGGCCAAACAGAAACACATGCATGACTAACATGCACACCCACGCAAACACGCATCACTCGCATAGTATAGTCGGCACGGCGTTTCAGGAAGCGTCGAGGAAAAAAAAAAATAGCAAAACATGCTTGTCCAGTTTTGGTGAAAACCCGCCCAGCCGCTCGCTATCAAGGTTGCTCCTGTTTACAAGGGGGACGAATGTTTGACCGCGGAACAAAAGAAGAAGCGGACAAGACCATCTTTGTTACCTGCGCTACTCTTTCCTGTGGAGGAGGACTTAGCTTAGCTTTTCTTTCTGGACTGAACCCAAAGGAAGCCGAGAAGAAGAGTGGATTAGCTTTAATCTTATCATGACGCTTCCACCTGCAGTGCCGAGGTCCAAACGCTTCCCGCTTCTTGTCTGTGCGCTCCGGGAGTTCAGGAAGGAGTAACGAAGAAGAAGCCAACGCGAGACCCACTTTTGTGGCTATGTGGATTAGAAGTAGATGACATGTAGATTATGTTGCTCTGCTTTGGCAGTCGAAGGCGAAATCGACACCAATGGAGTGAAAAGGACCCCTTGCTTGACAGTGAGCCGTATAACATTCCCAATCCCTACTTCCTGGAGACAGGTAAACACACGCAAACACACGTTTGTACGGCTATACTTGTGAGGACGAATATTGGCATAATGCATTCCGTAGCTCCTAACCTTAACCATCGGAAAATTGCTTAACCCTAACCCTAATCTCAGCCTTTACGTAATACTAATCTATACTCTAAAACATAGGTGTCAAACTCCAGTCCTCGAGAGCCGGTATTCTGCATGTTTTCCGGTTGTCTCCCCCCAACACACCGGAATCAAATGATTAGTTCATTAACAGGAGCTTGAAAATGATATTAATCACTTGAATCAGGTGTGTTCTAGAGAGAGGGTTAAAAAACATGCAGCATACCGGCCCTCGAGGACTGGAGTTTGAGTCTTTTCCAACCGGTTTTCCCTCAAAAAGAGGTTAGAACTTGCGAGAACCGGCCTAAATGTCCTCACTTCTCTAAAAGGCCCTCACAATGTAGTTAAAAAACTCAAAGTGGTTCTCACAAGCATAGCTGGACAGGAACGTAGTGGTTCACTCAAGTATACCTGAACAGGAACACAGGTTTTTTTTAGGTTGTAGTGGGGACATCTTATTGAGATCATGACTCTAACCTTCCTCGCCCCTAACCCTAACGTTAACCATTACAATAGATTGCTTAACCCTTACCCTAACCTCAACCAAAATCCAATTCAGACGTATACTCTAAAAGCAAATCTTGACCCTCAAAGAAAGGTCTGAAATTTTGGACTTCAAGAAAATAGTCCCCATAAGTCCCTAACCCTAACCCAGGAACACAGAAAGTTTTTTTTGAGGGTGTAGTGTGAACATCTCATTGAGATAATGACTAACATTCCTCGCCCCTAACCTTAACTTTAACCATTACAATAGATTGCTTAACCCTTACCCTAACCTCAACCAAAATCCAATTCAGACGTATACTCTAAAAGCAAATCTTGACCCTCAAAGAAAGGTCTAAAATTCTGGAGTTCAAGATTCTGGAGTTCAAGAAAATAGTCCCCATAAGACCAAGTGGTCCCCAGAAAGAAAGTGAAACATGCAGATTGTTTTGAAAACCAAAGACACACACACACACACACACAGCAGTAGCAGATTACCCTAACCCACACACTCCAGGTACCGCGAGTATTTTCTTCTAAAATCGACCCACAGACACGCTACAGCCGGTCATTCAAACTTGCATCTCGTACATCTGCGCCGAAACCCAAGACGACTTCCTGAACCCTCTTAGGAATTTTTGGAATTGTCCTCATTCCGTCCGCTGATAACAACACGCGTGAACAAAGGTGCAAGTGGAGCGCCTCAGTCCTCGGAAACCAAATAATCCACTTGCAACATCAACAACAACAAAAATACGTTTCCTTGTGGAACGTCACAGAGTTGAACCAGATTTCTTCGTGTGACTCCAGGCATGACCTACAAAAACATCACAGGCCACTGATGCAATGCACATCAGATTACGACAGGGATTCCCCCCAAAATTTTCAACAAAAATCACAAATGATCAGTCACTAGGCATTTTTTATACAGGGGGACATGCTCAATTTACAACCGAGTTCTGTCCCAGACTGTCCCACCTCCCATGGAACACTTGAGGAAAAAAAAGTCTCTAAAACAGACGTTAGTCATTAGTATGTGTTTTTAGAATTCCCTTATGATTAGCGTGTCTGCTTCGCACTTGTGACTTCAGAAGTTTGAAAGTGTGCTGCTTACATCTTCTCTGGCTCCTCGAGTCTTCCACATTCCAACATCTTGCATGTCCCATTCATTGAACATGGAGAAATTTTGAAAATTTTTATGACTATGGCAGTCAAAAGTGTAAATAAAATAAATAAATAAATAAATCCTTGAAAATGCACAGGCCCGAAAGAATCCTCAACAATTCCAGATCACAAAGCTGAGTGGAAAAAATAGCAGAAGGTGTGTTTTAAAAAGGGGTTTTGCATCGAAGAATGTCAAATCTGAACCCTATTTTCATATTTGGCAAATGATCGCTAACATGTTGCTGCTTTATAGTCTGAATGACTATAGCAGTAATTTACAATGTAGAAAAAATAAACCTGATTTTGAACTTCTGCGTTTTTCTGCAGTATTCTCTTGGTATGTTGAAAATATGTTAGTGCTAAACATGTTTGGAATTAAAAAAAAAAAAAAAGAAAGAAAAGAAAAACTTCCACATACCATCTTTTTTTACTCGTTTTTTTTGCTGCTGGGGCTTATATATCGGTGTGGTTTATAGTCAGAAGTATGGTAGGTTTGTCTTAAATTAAAAAAAAAAAAAAAAAAAAAAAATATATATATATATATATATATATATATATATATATATATATATTTTTTTTTTTTACTTAGGAAGGGTTCGGAGAATGTGCATATGAAACTGGTGGGGTACACTACCTCCAACAAGAATAAGAAGCACTGGTTTAGAGGAAAATGTAACCTGCCGCCATTCCTTTGGGTTGTGTGTTTGGGGCCACCAGGGGGCAGCACTCCTGCTCAAACCACAACCTCCAATCCAAGCTAGTTTGAGTAAGAGATCCCAAAGCATTACGGTGTGATTTTTCTCCCTCTATATTTTGCTGTTTAGCATTTTCCGATAGGGCAACAAGCCGCTCTGTTAAGAAAACACAAGATTTACACCCCAAAAATAGTGCTTTGCTTCCCACGCAGTGTGTGTGGGTGGGCTATGGAGCGGCACCAACTACATGTGTGCATTTGCGCCTATGCGGTTGTAAGCAGTATTTTTCCTGACTCGACTACACAAATATGAAAGAATGAGAATGTTCCTGTGACTGTCCCCTTATCACAAATGCCAAAGTATCCCTCCATGTTTTTTTATTTGCATATGGGCAAAACGCGACGTCCTTTCATGTCTGAGGAAGATCGTAACTTTTGTTGGCCCCAGCAGCGCGCAATCTGGTCCCAGTGCTGCGTTGTGTTTCCGGGAGCAAAATAGCCACAGGGGCTTGCTGGTTCCACTCCATGTTTTCCATGTGTTCCCGGGGGTTGCATGGCTCTGCTTGAAAGTTCAGAGAAGCGCACTCCCTCAGCTCAGAGATTAAAGGGGCTTGTCTGCAGCGTTTGCAACAAGAGCTGCTCATACTTCACAACTTGCCCAAGAGGAGGGATGAGTTGTTTTTTGCAACTTTTCCAGTCATGACTTTAGCAAACTGTGTGCAAGTTTTGCTTCCCGTTCGTCTTCGCGACTCTGAATTTTCACCAAGTAGAAGAAAGTCTCTTGTGCGAGGATGCAGGTGGCGGTGAGGCTCTGCTCCCTCTCGTTTGAAGTTTTTCTCCCATGTCAAAGGTGAAGGATTATGCTCGTAACTGGAATTCGGTCTTCAGATTGAGGAATGCCAAAACCTCCCGACGGCATGTGAGTCCTTTTGTCTGTGGTGTGTTCATGGCTTCGGGGACAGTGCCATGCTATTCCTCAGCAGCGGGACAACCGATGCTACAGTTGGCCATCAGCAGCAAGGGAAAACCACCTATCACATCTCATTGACCCTCAAGGAAACGTTTGGGGATGACGGGGTTTTGGAGCTAGGAATGGGCCGGGTGCCCCCCTGCGCCCCGGTGGACCGGATCATGGAGAACAGGCCATCCCTGAGAACGGGGAGTCTGCGGCGGGAGGTGGTGGTGGAGGAGGAGGAGGGCGAGTCGGAGGTGGAGGCAAAAATGCGGAGTGACGGCTTTAGGAGACATCCCTCCAAATGCTCAGGTAACTCCTCAGACATCGCAGACGCCCGCAACTCGCAAAAGTACCGCGTCAATGTCCACGTCAGGGGGCTGGCGTTCGGCGGACGCGGCGCCCTCACAGGGCACACGCTGCCCCGGGTCGGGCTCCGCGGGTCCCGTCAGGATGAGGCCTCGCTCGGCAGGAGGACTATGAGCATGTATGGCGAACCGGCGGAGCAGCAAAGCGAGCCGCAACCGGAACGGCTCCGGCGGCCCAGGAGCGTCTGCCTTCTTTCCGGCCCGGGCCCGGTCCTCGTGGAGCAGGGCAAGCAGAATTCCCTGAAAAGGACGGGATTCGCCGAGGGCGGCCAGCTGTACAGGAGCAGGAAGGCCGAGCTGAGGGTCGCGGACGGTCTGAACCCGGTCGCGGTCCAACGAGCCCCGCTTCTGGCGGAGGTGATACCCAGGGTGCGCAACCCGAGCGTGAAGACCCGGCCTCTTAGCATGACCGTATTAGAGCTCCGGAAAAGGACATCCGATGACGACGTGAGCAGGCAGCAGAACCGCTCGGGCCACGACGGGGGAAGCTTTCTGAAAGGCGCCTTCCGCTGGAGATTATTTGGCAAAAGCTCTCCCGAGAAGAACAAAGAGAACGACGGTGACAAAAGTTCTAAATCTTCTGCCAATGCTCCGAAAAGCACGCTGAGCTCATTGAGACGCAGCTTGAGTATGCGCATCCGGAGAACCCGGCCCCGGGACAAAGTAACTCCGGGTTCCGACGGCGCCGCAAGGGAACTCTCCCGAGCCGAAAACGCCGAGCCGACCGCTCCTCGGCCGTTCTCCTACCTCACGGGGAGAACGCTTCCGCCTTCTGGCGAGCAGGCGCTAGACGGGGGCATGCAGTACATTCAGTACCGCAGCAGGGGCAAGGTCAAGGTGATGGAGGTGCCCCTGTGCCCCGGCAAATTGTCCGTACCGGCTCAGGAAGAGCCGAGCTTTTGGCAGCTCATAGCTAATCGCTTCAGGAGGAAAGAGCAGCCGCCGAATAAGTCACGGCCTGTCGCCATAGAGACACTGGCAGAAGCCGAGTCTCATAAAGGTCAAGGTAAGACCTGCAACACTTCATTTCTTCACTAAGTGTTCTGTTGCTCTCTACCTCCCCCGGTTGCTGTAAAGAGTCCCAAGTGCAAGCAAATGAGAAACACATGGGGAATTTGGGGTTTGGGTGGCATTCAAAAACATGTGGAGTGCTTTAGGAATGTCTATTTTTGGGTCCGTTTCCGTCCGTTCGCTACAACTTCGCCTTACATTCACGTTCTTCCAAAATGAATGGGCTTTCGCTCCGACGGATTTTTTTTTTTGTCCAAACTCTTTCTTTTTCCCAGACGCAACTCTCCTTATAGGCGTCTCTTGGCTTTTGGGAAGCACAAACCCAACGTGGCCGCATTGAGAGAGTGAGTGGCCGCATTAGGGATGCTTTTGGCAGGCTAATGCATCTAAATTGAGGTGGCCGGGGCCGAGGCGGAGAAGGCTTAAAGTCGCGCCGTTAACCTTTACGGTTAACTCTTCAATGTCGTTTGTTAAGTGGCGATCTGGGTTGGTCCCGTCACGCTTTACAAACCATTCATACAAACATTTTCTTTGTAATAATTACTACCTCAAAACATGTCATTCTTCTGTTAATAATTCATTTTGTATGAAGCCGCACTAAACGCTTCAAGGCTTCATTAACCTTTATTAGATGCAGATTAGGGGAAAAAAAAAAAAACTTGTTGAGACTAAGAGTGGAAATGTCCCAGCTCATTGCCTTTGGCAGGAAATTGGACAACATTCTCGTGATTACAGCCTTTTATTAACGAAGATTTGGGGGAAAAAAGTTGAGTGTGATTTTCAGTTTCACTAATTAGATAAAGCCTTTAGTTTCCAATGGTGCAAAATCTCATCTGCACTCGTATTAGCCTTTGAATTTCTGTTTACCCAAATGGCCTGCTAACTTTTAACCGTAAGCCAGGGTTTCATCATCAGTTTCAAGTTGACCCCAAAAGTGTCACAATTTTACAAATTATACAATATTTTCAATAAAACCACCTGAAATTGTTGTCATTTCCAGCTCTTCATTAACCGTTTTTATACCATGATTGACCCTTGTGCAGTATTTTGACCATTTTTTGTCATTTTCTCTCATCATTCGTGCAGTGTTTTAGCTGAAGGATGGCACACTCTAGGTCATGTGGAAAAAAAGTGGTTGTGCCAAGTTATATATGGCATGTCACCATCTGGGTGAAATTTCAGCTCCCTAATGTGTTCTTTCAATGCTTTCCCTTTGATGTGAAATGCATTGATGTAAAGACAGACTGGACAAAATACTGCACAAGGGTTAAAAAAAAATAATTTAAACATCTTTTCCACATTATTTTTTAATTAACGGTAGAGAATTTGTGTGCCTCCATCAGTGCTTCTGTTTTGGTTTGCAAACAGCGCAGAGCCCGGCGGCTTGCATTCAACCATTGCATTATTGCAGAGAGCTTCTGTACGATTCTTACAATTACCAAGAAATCCGTCAAATCGATCCCTTTGAAGGATTTTTTATTCAAATGCCGTGCTTGAGTTCTGTTGCAGTGTGTTGAGTGTAGAAGAGGCAGCGAAATTCTTTTTTTTCTCCCCCCAGCTCAATATTGACTTTGGCTACGGCACCAGCTCCAATTCTCGCTCGTACGTGTTTTGTATTGACTGTCAAACCGTACGTAGACCTTTGAACCGGCAAAGGTGATCTTTTATGCCGTTGAATTGCGTCCTAAGGTCGGGCGCGCTCGCGCTCGGCCCATTTGGCGTTTGCGGGTCGGTTGCCCTGGAGACATCTGCGCGAGTGCGGTCAGGTCCCGCTGTATTCGTCCCTTCTAATCCCCAGTGCGAGGCAGTCAGACGTCAGGAATGTAGGTGCGCCTAGTGAGCGCTCGCTGCCCTGGGTGGGACTCCTTGCCTGCCCCTACCTGCCTAAAGTGCTCGGCGCCTAATTAGATCCGGTAAACTGAAACACCCCAACCCCCGAAACCTCCAAAAGTAAACACACCTCAGTGGAAGTGATGACCCCGTACAAGCTTTACACAGGGGGGATGGGGACAGTGATGGATCTGAGGTGTTCCAAGTATGTGCCCCCCCCTCACCCCCCACCTGTGGAGGAACAAAGCTGCTCTGTTGGGCGTATGGATGCATGAGTGATTCGTTTGCACTGGGGGCAGTTGAGGCGGTGAAATGGTGGAACCTGTAAGGTGCTTGAGTTTTGAAGGCCTATCTGCCTTTGTGGTTTATCTAATAAATTCATGCACTGCTCAATGAGATTGCAACATCATTCTGACTGCTTTTTTTTTATCTTGTCTCATCTCTAACCGTAGAGGTACTACTCCAGATGGGGATTAGGGGACAAACTGGATCGATATTGAGCCCGATCAATGCCAAAATGACTATTTGATTGTTTTATTTTTAGTTTTTTCTATTGGGAGCTGTGCAAAGCTCTCACCGCACTGTCTCTGTGACTGTACAAACAAGTCACCGCTTGGCTAAAGATGAGTCAGATTGTTATCAGTTCTGATGTGATGGCGCTTTGTTTGTATTGAGGAATTGAACTGCTGAGTACTGCTGAGAACAATGAATAGAATCAATATTGTGGAATAAGTAGCATAGTTTCAGAGAGTGCATTAGTTATTTTCAGTGTGTTCTTGTGGTTAT
Organism: Hippichthys cyanospilos; assembly: GCF_059441005.1. Lineage (NCBI taxonomy): Eukaryota > Metazoa > Chordata > Actinopteri > Syngnathiformes > Syngnathidae > Hippichthys > Hippichthys cyanospilos. Next base: position 6,028,376 of record NC_142380.1, read on the forward strand.
TTATAAGATTAATAGCTTTGGGGAAAAAGACGTCTCTGAGTCTGCCCGAACGCCTTTTTTGAACCCGGTAGCGTGGAGCAGAGGACAAAAGCTTGATGACCACTGCGTCTGAAGGCCTTGCGTTTTTCTTTTTGAGCTTCTCCGTCACGTTTTTCCAGCACTTTGCTCAATAGTCATTTTAGGTAGGCGGAAATGGAAGTTTAATCAGACACTAATCCCCTCCAAACCCACAAATTGATTCAATCAACTGGGGCATTGTAACACCTGACTCCTCTGTCTGCACATTTAAATAGGAGCTATCTAGAAGTAGCGCCGTCTGAGACAATTGCGCGAAGCAAGCTGCCTCGTGGCCACGGTTTCGGACCGTCGAAGCGCTATGGAGACGTTTGCCTGAGCCTCGGCCAATTGTGTTTATCACTGAGCTCTGCAGATAAAGCTTTGGTGTTTGGCCACTCGGCAGAACGCAGATAACGGCTCTGACTAGTCTCTCTGGAAATTGCTCCTAAGAAAAGAACAGGATGGTGCTTTGAGACTATGCTGGCATTTTATTTGAGAAAATGAAGAAAATGTCCCAGCTTAGTGGATAAAAGTGAAAAATTTGTCATTTTCTGGTCATGTTTTTTTGAGCTAAAGTCCAGGTGAGGGCTAATCAAGAAGGGGATCACAGGCAGCGGGTCGCCAGAGTTTTCGTTCTTGTTTGCTTTCCTTCCTCCCTCATAAGGCACACTGTGGTCAAATACATATTTTACACTCTCAACAAGATGACTTGTCAAGTCTTGAAGTTCAAGTCTGACTCGAGTCCCTACCAAGTCCAAAGTTCTGTCACTCGGGTCTGTCTTGGGTTGGGTCATCTCACTCGAGTCTGTCTTGTGTCAGGTCATTTCATTCGAGTCTGTCTCCAGTCTGGTCATCTCACCCGGATCTGTCTTGAATCGGGTAATCTCACTCGAGTCTGTATCGAGTCAGGGTAATCTCACTCGAGTCCGCCTCGAATCAGGTCATCTCGCTTGAGTCCGTCTCGTGTCAGGTCGTTTCACTTGAGTCCGTCTCGTGTCAGGTCATGTCACTCGAGTCTAACTCGAGTCAGGGTGATCTCACTCAAGTCCGTCTCGTGTCAAGTCATGTCACTCGAGTCTAACTCGAGTCAGGGTAATCTCACTCGAGTCCGTCTCGTGTCAGGTCATGTCACTCGAGTCTGACTCGAGGCAGGTGATCTTACTCGAGCCCGTCTCGAGTCAGGTCATCTTACTTGAGTCCGTCTCGTGTCAGGTCATGTCACTCGAGTCCGTCTCGTGTCAGGTCATGTCACTCGAGTCCATCTCCAGTCAGGTCGTCTTACTCGAGTGTCTCGAGTCAGGTCGTCTTACTCGAGTGTCTCGAGTCAGCTCGTCTTACTCGAGTCCGTCTCGTGTCAGGTCGTCTCACTCGAGTCAAGTCATCTCACTACAGTCTGCCATTCCTACCCTTAAATGAAGCAGATAAGTAAATGCAAACTCCTTGTTTTGCTCCAGTGTCGTTTGATGCATATTGACCATGGTCCTTCACATTGGGCATAGATTAAGACTGCCCTTGAAAGATGAAAGAAAGCATTTCCCTTTGACTCAAGCTATCCATTTTCTGGCTGTCTGCCCAAGAGCTGCTCTTTTTGCAGCCCAAATCTACATTATGGTGCCACTCAACATGAATTCCAAGTTCAGTCAAGCCCTTGGGGTTAAGGGTAATGTGACAAGTCATGGTACCCTTCCCCATCGATTTTTATTCTTCTGATGGTCCAATAGTGAACATTGTTTTGATGGTCGACGGAGGGAAGCAGAAGCACTAATTGCTAGCTAAAAATCGCCATCTATAATTTCAAGTGGGAACACTGCTTGGAAAAAGCTTTGAGAGAAAATACAGATTTCAAGGTTCCCCCCACTTAAATAAACCGCCGTACATCCTTCTTTTTTTCTTGCTGGCTCTGCATTTTTTCCTGTAAGTGTAATCCAAACGGACCGGTCGTTTTGGATGCGGGTCGACACGAGCGTCCGAGCGAAAAAACAGGCGAACGAGCTGCAGCTTCCCGCTGGCTCTTAGACAAAGACGGCGGTGTCCTGTCAAGGCATCACAAACGCGGGGGGCTGCTCGCCCCCACCCCATTGGGCATTCTGGGGCAGTCGTTTGGGGATGCTCATTCTTTCTGGCTGACGTAATTGGAGCGCATGGACTCAATTAGGCCTTTTATACGCGCGCTCGTGCTGTATGTTGCAAGGACGGCACCGATGTCTCCCCAGCGGTCGTTCGCAAAACTAACAGGAAACGGCGGCATTCATTGACATGTAGTCCGAAAGCCGACCGATCGGGTCTCTTCTGTTTGTGCGTGTTGTGACATGTTGACGCCATGAGGCCGTGTTCGAGCGGCGAGGAAAACTACAGAGCTCAACGGAAAAAGTAGATACTCGTATATGCTCGCTCGCCATGGGAAGTCTTGATTCTTAAACGTCTCAGCGCAAGGCCTGTCCCCACATAATTGTAGGGTTTGCCAAACTTGAGTGGACATACATGGAGAAAATATTATACATGTTTATCGCTGTGGTGATGGTCATGTGGTTACTTGAGTATTCATAGTTATTTTAGCAGAGATCCTCTCAATAGTATTGAGTTGGATTTTGTTTGTTTTCAAACGTTTTTTTTTATCTACTTAATGGGAAAAAAATGTCAAACATTGGTAAGAACATGAACATTTTATGAGCGATTAATGTAATTGCAAATGTGTTTGTATGAGGAAAAAGTCAAATTCTTTGAAGTCAATTCATGAGCAGCATCATTTTTGTAAACAAAATGGAATCAAGAATAAACTGGTCATTTTAGACAGGGAGTAAAATTGAGATTTATTGACTTATTTATTTATAAACATTTCATTTTAGATTAATATAGTGAGGGGGGCGCAGATGACCCCAGGAAAAAAGCTTTGTTTTTGCCATCTGAAGTGTAATTGCAATAACAAGTTTTAGCATTTTTTTTTCAGCTTTAGATTAACGTGTAACACATTAAACTGCAGTCCTCGAACTTTCATGTTTTCAATGCTGCTCCCTTTAACACACCTGATTCAAATGATTAGAACCATTTTCAAGTTTCCGCAGAGCTTGCTGATGATTTTATGTAAATTAGGGCTTTATATATTTATATTTGAGAGGAACTGCATTAATAATTGTGATACTGAGAGTCATGAATTTGTGAGGGGAAAAAAATTGCTTACTTTCATTCTATCTTGGAGTAAAAGTGTAATATTACATAGATGAATCCATGGCAAGTTTCTTCAGCTTTTGCTCTGTGTTGCATTTAAGTTCATGCGCATATGCATTGTTGAACTATTTTTTGTTGTCAAACTTTTTGGATTTTTCGATTTTTCCAGTGCGTGGCACTTGCTGTAATAGTTGTTTTGTGCTTCAACTTCTTGAAACGTCAACCATGTGGATGACAAAAAATGGTTTAGGCAGTGTGCCTCCCCTCTTTTTTTATTTTTTTTTTATGTAAAGGGTCACAGTGGGGGATGTGCTGCGCGCAGGTGTGTGCAGCTGCGCCTGATTGCAAATTTCCTCCAAAATTAATTCGATGACTTTGAATATTTTTTTCGCTAAAGATCCTTGAGGTAAAAGCACCTGATTCCTGAAAACGGTGTGTCTGAAATATGAAAAATGTTTTGGGGCAATTTGTTAGAGATTGCATTTTATTTTAGCTCAACTTGTGACGAGCAAGACGCATCAGCTGATGCGCAATTATCAGAAGATCATACTGAGTCGTTCTTTAAAATTATGTAAGATTCAAAGTCATCTTTTTCATGTGGTTTCTTTCTTGTTTTGTCAAGTTGAGAGGGACAAAAATTGTAGAGTCTCGAGTCATGTGACTTGACTCGAGAGAGTCTCGAGTCATGTGACTTGACTCGGGACAGTCTCGAGTCATGTGACTTGACTCGAGAGAGTCTCGAGTCATGTGACTTGACTCGGGACAGTCTCGAGTCATGTGACTTGACTCGAGAGAGTCTCGAGTCATGTGACTTGACTCGGGACAGTCTCGAGTCATGTGACTTGACTCGAGAGAGTCTCGAGTCATGTGACTTGACATTTTTAGGACTTTTGACTTGCTTTGCAAAAACTTGGCAACGCCCATTCCCAAAATAAGACTAGATGTAAAGAAATTTTGATGAATACACTGCAAAAATGTTTGTATATGCGCACCCGATGGCTCAACGCCAGCAAAAATGCAATTTCACACATTGGAATAGATGACAAGCGTGTATAATGAGGAGTCATGATTAATGTTGACCCCTTTTCCTTTCAGACTCTTTTGTCAACAGCCAGGAATGGACGCTGAGCCGGTCTGTGCCCGAGCTAAAAGTGGTGAGTAACAGCGCCCTCCTCAAAAAGACACGCCAAAAGCACCTAAATACGATCTCTTAAAAATAATAATAATAATATGTATATTGTAATTATGTCATAATAATAAGTATCTTATGTCATGCTGTTTCTTTGGGAAGCAAAATGGAATTGGTTTGACATTTACCTGCCAATTAGCTGGCGCTTTTATTTTTGTCATGAATGTGTTTCCATGGCGACACACTTTGGGATGATTGACATTTTTGGTGGCACCCCTCGGACTGCCAAAAAAGCACCGCCAACGTCCGCGGGGACCAATAGGAGACGAACAAGCAAATGCAGCTCCCTTGTTCTGTCGGCGTTAATTGCCCGCGTCCGCACGGAGCTTTCTTCTGCTAAGACGCAATTGAACCTCTGAGAAGAAAAGCAATCATCTGCTGCGCAACGTTCAAGGATGAAGCAAAAGTTTTCGCCGATAAGGCATCGGGCAAAGGGGGTCAATGTCTTTTTATGTAAGACATAAATCACTTTTTTAGCCTTTGTCTCTTGTTTTTAAGTCTTAGAACCTCTAAAGCTCAATTTCCTGGAACAATTATGTGCTTTTTTTTTCTTTTTTCTTTTCCTAACATTCAACCCCACAGACGTACTTTTATGTTCACGTCCAGACGTTACATTCCATGCGCTTGTTCAGATTTTTTATTTGGCTAAAGAAAGGTCTAAAAATGGCTGATACTAAATGAACTCAAGTAACTGATTACCTTAGTACATTAGGACATAAAGTACTCTAACTAAAGTAATTGAGTAGGAAATAAAGTAATCGCTTTCTCTAGGGTTACTTAAAGTAATCTGTTACTTCAGGTTTTAAAATTCTAATGTAATTGCTTGGAGTAAGCAAGTAAATGGATTTTTTTCTAGTGTGCCTCCCAGTGGACATTCATGGAAGTGTTTTAAAAATAGTTTACCGGTGATGGGGCACTAAAACAATTAAAAAACTAGAAAAAAATGTGGTAATATAAACATGATACAAATTTCTTAATCCACCAAATATTAAGTATTTGTTTGAAAAAAAAAATGTCTGGGTTCATTGGAAAGAAAAAAATTGACATGTAATTTTAAGCCAGGTGTTTTCACTAGTCTGTCCCTATAATCACATAACCCCATAACATTGTCAAATATTAACAAAAATTTACTTTCAACCCCACAAAATGTTCAGTGGCATCAGCTCTATCCATACATGTAACATTTTTTGTTTGGAAAATTGTAAAAGTGCGATAATAGCAAAAGTAACTATGCTGTATAATTATATATTTATGAAATCGAAATTGGAATATTTATTATATCATAATTAGAGGTTTATTACTTTTGAAGACTTTTGCATTATGAGAGTCCAGGCTAAGCCAATCATCGAAGTCATTGAAAGGCTTGCAAATGTCATAAGTTGGTCGCTAGCGCCACCCGGTGGTTTTGGGATATCGACACAAAAATTTCTATTGTGCCTTGTTTGCGGGATTCCATTGAAAAGATTGACAAATCAGGGGAAATGTATGATAAAACATTGTTTTTTCAATATGCCAAATATTGACAATGTTTCCAATTTTGAATGGCAGTAAATGAGCCTGACATGGGCTAAATTTGACACCTGTAGGGTGAACCTCTTGACCTCCTGTTTGCAAGCGTTCAGAAGGGACTGCATCGTGGCATATTGAAATCTTTTGACGACATATGCAATATTTTAGCCTCAGTGTTTTTTTGGACAAAAACATTAAAAAACCGAGTTGGGTCAAAATTTCCCTGTTCCAAGGTTATCATACCGTCAAAATCTGACATCGTCTCTTGCCTCAGTGGGATGCAAGCTAGCTTAATTCCTAATGTTGCCCCAACTTTGTTCGCAATGTAGAAGCATGGAGGAACTTCTCCATTTTTTTTCCTCTTCCCCCCCAATGCGGACAAACCAATTTCTTCGACACGGGGGAGGTTTAAAAATAGTTCTGGCGGGCGGTAACACCTACAGATGTCTCCAGCGGCGCATGAAACCATTTCAAAAAATTGCTTCCTAAATCCAGACAAATTTGTTGTCTCCAAATGTAGACCGAATGCTGAGGGAGCGTTTCTGCTTCGGGAAGTTTCCTCGTTGTTTTCACAGACCACAGCCGACTCTCACGTTTTTTCCGCAGAAAATCCGATGCAGATTTCCGCTATTTACCTGACTTTTGAACAGCCGCTAATGATATAAAGAGGAGGATGGAGATTGGCTATCGGAGCCCCGTTTGGTCCCCGCCAGACTTTCCAACATCCACCCCCACTCCTGAAAGTTTTTTTTTTTTTTCTGGCGGGAGGAAACGCCGCAAAGCCTGCAACCAATCACACGCATGCAAAGTGACTTCGTCGCTCATGCTGCCCTTAAACAAACACGTGCGTTCCATCCCGCTGTGAGCTCAACATTTGACTTTGATGATTCTAACTGCAGGCGGGGGCTGATTGTATTTTCCCAGCCATTGAAGTAAAAGGTGGACTCTCATTTTCTGCAATTAATTACATAGCATTTTGCGTGGCTGGAATGAAGTTGCCGATGATTAAGAGCTGAATGATTACGTGCAAAACATAGAGAAAATATAATTACGGGAGAGCCTGTGAGCTGTACAGCAATTGCAACTACAGTAAACAACATTACACAAAAACAAGAATAAAACAAATATTGACGGTGTAATTATATTATTTGTGATTACAGCTAGGAATCCGACTGCAGATTATGTTGTGTGTGCAGGCGCGAAGATTATTATCTGTAAGAATTGTATAAGTATACCCAAACCTGATTCCTTTTTAACATTAACAAAAGAAAAAAGCAATAAAAAATCAACTGTCAATGACTGATAATTATTTTTTACAGCGTTTGTACGGGTTACAGCTTAGTCTAAAACTGAAAAAATAACCAAGTTGATCAAAATGCCTGAAAGTAACAAAAAAAAAATCTTATTTTTTTGCCATTAAACTTCACATAATATAAACAAAGCCCCCCCCCCCCCCCCCCACACACACACACACACACACACACACAATTTACCCATCCAGTGGTACCTATACTTATGAAATGAATTCGTTCTGGAGATCATTTCATAAGTTGAGCTGCTTTTTACATGTAAATAGCTGAATCTGTTCCAAAATATGCTTGTAAAGACCATAAATTAATAATGCAGTCTTAATAAACGATAAAAATGTATCACAAACGCCAACAAATGCTTATTCAAGGGTAAAAGCGAACTAAAGCGCATCATGGGTAAAGATTTTGTTGTTGTTCTTGTCTTTGCAGGGAATTGTGGGGAATCTGTCCAGCGGGAAGTCGGCCTTAGTGCACCGCTACTTGACGGGGACGTACGTGCAGGAGGAGTCTCCTGAAGGTACGAGGGCCATCTAGAGGCCAGCCTACTAAAAAAATTGATCTAACCCAACGGCAGAGAATACTTTATTGTTAAAGTTATCATTATTAATAAAATGTCTCTGATGATCATCATTTATCCGATTATCGTACGAATTAAGCAGTAAAATCCACTTTTTTTTATCCATCTCTATGGGCAGCCATTTTGCCACTTGTTATCGACTGAAAATGATCTCACTGTTCTTGTGAATGTCCTGAGTGAAATTTACATCATACGCAACCCTCAAAAGTTTCCAAAGGCAAGTTTGCTCCCCAGGAGCCGTTTGTCCCTGAAAAAGGACGCCTCCGTTTCAACCGCGGAGATGCGAGGATGACAACCGAAGCGGGCGGTAATGAGAACGCTGCCCTCTGGCCCCCACTCGAAGATGAGCCCGGATTTTTTGTTCATTTTCCGCACTAAAAGGGAACCTAGCACATTAGCGGCCGTGTTGTGCACATCTGCGATCACCCCGATAAAAGAGCTCCTTTTTTTTTTTTAAACACGGTGTGTGAAAAAAGGAAACAAGCGCTGAGGTGTGTTGTCATGGCAACAACGGATGGAGCGCCGTCGGATGTCAAGGTCTGAGCCTCCGCCCACCTCGGACGCCCTCTTTTTTTTTTTTTGTTAGACCTGAGCCGCTCACGTAACTTATCATCCTCATCCCAAACCATCATCATCATCATCATCATCACAGAAGACGCCAGAAGACACCTCTGGCTGCTTATGTAACAAAAATCCATAGTCTATAAGCTGGCACCGCAGACTCCCTCGCCATAAATCATTCAGTCTGCGAGAGGCGGCAGACGCTCTGGTTCTTGACGCTTTTGTCTGCCTGGCTTTTTAAAAGACAGAACTGCCGGCGCCGTGTTACGCAAGCATCATTTGGGGTGCATGGCCTATGCAAAGCGGGCTGAAGTGGACCTCGTCGCCAGGTGGGTGCGACTCGAGTGGCTTTACTCGCCGGGACGAGGCGAAACGACGCAATCCCTTGAGGCCCAACACGGCGTGTTCGTGACACCTTTTCCCAAAGCTAAGCGTGGTGAAAGCGATTTCTGGCTTGTCACACCAGATATAACCACGCTAAAAACAAGAAAGTACCATGTGCAGACAAGCCGTTTTGCACCCCTTTGCGGTATTTTGACCATTTTTGGGTTATTTTCTTGCACATCGTTCTCACGGTGTTTTAGCTAAGGGATGGCACGCTCCTGCTAGTATGATAACTAAGTAGTCGCGCCATCTTAAAATTTTGTGTTGTCACTATCTAGGTGAAATTTCAGCTCCCTAGTGTCTTCTTTCGGTTTGATGTGAAATGCTCTTGATTTAAAGATCAAAGGATTGGATGACGTACTGCACAAAGAATGATACTCTCCTGGTAGTGTGATAAATGGTCGTTGAAATTTTACATGTTGTCAATATTTGGGTGAAATTTCAGCTCCCAAATGTCTTCTTTCAATGTTTTCTGTTTGATATGAAATGCCTTTGATATAAAGATCAACGGATTGGATAAAATACTGCACAAGGAATGACACACTCCAGGTAGTGGGATAACGAAGTGGTCGTTCCATGTTAAAATTTTTCACGTTGTCAACATCTGGGTGAAATTTCAGCTCCCTAGTGTCTTCTTTAAATGCTTGCTGTTTGACGTAAAATGCCTTTGATTTAAAAGATCGACGGCTTGGTTACGCAAGGGAGCGCACACGCCGGGTGGTGTGATAACTAAAGTGGTCGTGCCATGTTAAAATTTGATGTGTTGTTACTATCTGGGTGAAATTTCAGCTCCCAAGTGTCGTCTTTCAGTATTTTCCCTTTGATATGAAATGCCTTTGATATAAATATCAAAGGATCAGATAAAACACTGCTGGTAGTGTGATAATTCAATGGTTGTGCCATGTTCAAATTTGACATGTTAACACTATTTGGGTGAAATTTCAGCTCCGTCGTCTATTCTTTCGCTGCTTTTACATGGATAGGAAAAAAAATGGCTTTAACATAAAGCTCAGGGGATTAGATAAAATACTGCACAAGGATTAAAAATAATTTAATGTCCCCTTGAATGCTCACCGAATGGAGGTCTTGTCGCCAAAGTTCCATTCCGCTTCAACGACAAAATTTTGGGCCTTTCAGAGCATTTTCACCCTTAGCAAGCGCTCTCATTCTTTTATCTTTATCACCGTGAAGCGTGCGTGCTCATGAAGCGGCTAGAAAATTATACAGTTGTAAAGAATATACTGCGCGTAATCATTTTTCCGCAGGCGAAGCTTCGCACTCCCTTCTTTTGATTCATATCCTAATCGAATCTGACTATATTATTCAATTTTGTCAAATGGCGCTCGGCATATATTCATGAGGCATGACTTTTTTCTTGTTTTAATCTCCACGGGATCACAAAGTGCGAGACGGGACTGACTTTTGAGTGTTTACTCCCTCGGGCGTCGTCTTTTTCCGCAACTGGCAATAATATGAATTTTGTTTGAGATGTAAAATGATAACGAATGTGAAGGAAAGAAATATGCATGTGTTTGCAACCTAAAGTGCAGGAATTTCGGCTGACATGCCATCCCTTGTTTTTCTTCTGTCCTTACTGATATTTTCCTAATATTTTGCTTTTTCTAGTCAACACTAGCTCGCGGCCTTTCTTGCAATCGGGATATAGATATTGTGTGATATTGTGTATAATGTCTATGTAAATATGGGTGCTATCAAATGAAAGATTGACTTCCATTTCTTAATTTGAATTGCATGTAGGTAATAGCTATGTATGTGTGGAAACACTGCCATCCAATGGTCAGTTATCACTACAGCGCTTATACGGTGGAACCTCCAGATACAAATTAAATCCGTTCCGGAGTGCAGTTTGTATCCTGAAACATTCTTATAGTGAATCACATTTTACATGGAAATTGGCTAATTTGTTACAAGCTCGAAATAAATGCCGTATCAAATTTTATAAGACTGTACCTTAACTTTTGAAAAACGTGATTTTCGGTAGATGTCAGAGGAATGACAGGAAAAAAAAAATGTATCCGTTTAATTAAAAGTCCACTTTGGTGAAAGGCTGATAGGTGTGCGCAGGTGTGGTTTCTCTAAAATAGAGAAGCAAACCACAATTACCAACTAAAAAGAGACATTCATACCAAACAAATTTAACAACGTGTACAACCTAGCTTGCTAGCTTAGCAAAGCACAAGCTAATGCTAACATTCGTTAGGAAACAAAGTCAAGTAACTCTCGCATGGGTGACAACTCAATTATCACGACATCAAAGTAACTTGTCGAAGGATCATAAATCTTAACGAAGCATTAGAAGACGCCAAGGAGCTGAAATTTCACCCAGATGGTGACAACATGTCAAAGTTCCAATTGGCACGACCACATAGTTAACACACTACCAGGAGTGTGCCATCCTTTGGCTAAATAACTGCGAGTAGAATGTGCAAAAAAATTGTCCAATAAATGGACATGGGTTAAAACAATCAAACAAACAAAAAAATCAAAGGTTTACGTATGGAGAATTATCCAGGTTTGGATACTTTTAGACGAGGGCTTAGTGAGTTCAACTGATTCGTAAAATACTCAAAAATGGAGTGTATGGTGCAGTTATTTGCAACCGAACGGGTTTATCTAACTGGCATCATTTCATTCTTAAGAGGACCATATTCCAGTTATATTTCAACAGGGTGTGCATACTTTTGAAAGCTCAGTCATTTTCCCTCTGGGATTTTTTTTTTTTTTCCAATTGAGAATCACACACCCGATTCAATTCTCAGCGAAACATAATGGGAACCCCCTCCGAGGAGTATCTAGCGTGGCACGAAAATCCGAAGCCTTCCAAAGCAACAAATGAACCCTCCAGAGATGAAAAGATCATAAAGGTGACGCTCCCCGCCGCTTGGAGTTGATAATAGAAAATACTCAAGCCACTCCGGCAGGCGACGGTGCCTCGTTGTGACCTCATCAAAAGTTTGGCTGACGAGTTCAAGCGAAGCTCCTCTGGAGCGTGGCAACAGGAAGGCGGCCTCGGGTCTCTCGGGAGCCAATTACGTGAGCGGGGAATTGCAATTTAGCGTGCCTAATGCGCAGCTGCTGCGGCGGGCGCTCGGCCGGGCGACAAAGTCGAGACCTACGCTCGTTTGCCGTTACCTGAGCGACGCGGTACAAAAAATTGAACGCGAACGCTAATTTGCGCACCGGAAGCTAGCATTACAATCCGGACATGGCGGCTAGCTAAGCTAGCAGGCTACATCTCAGATGTTTTAGTAGGCTTTTCCCGGCATCGTTATTTTGGTTATTTGTTTTATTTAACACCGACTGTGTACATTATTGAACATTTCTGTAAATGCGCCAGAATTAGCCAAGATGCTAGTTTTCTTTGCTAGTTAGTCGCTGAACACATGTTACATTGTCTCAGGAGCAACTGGGGGTTCAGTGTCTTGCTCAAGGACACTTCGACATGGTCACAATGATCGAGGGATCAAATCTACAATATATCGTTTGGTATGTGCTGCATCAAATGCTAACGTAAACTTGAACTTACTGCATCTGTGGAAAAATGGAAGAAAATGTATCATAATTTTCCGCTTGGGGCATTGAACAGATCCCAAAGCCCCCCTGGAAAGAAAAAAAAAAAACATTTCACATCCACACTCTCTCCGCTGTTACTATAGATATGATTATTATTGATTAAAAAATTATATAAATAATCTGAAAATTGTATCCTTTTTAACATGAAAAAAATACAAAGGTAATTTCAACAAATTAACTTTACTTTTTCCCAGGATTTAAAATAGGTTACAGGTTAATCCGAAACTGAAAAAAATTGACTTCAAATGCATCAAAGTGCCTGAAAAAAAGTCGATCCTTATTTAAACTAAAAACATTTTTGATGAAATAATATCCTCAACATTTTAACCTGAAGAAAAAGTAAAAAAAACTGCATTTTTTTCTAAATCACAATAATCATTAGTATGATTTAGAGAAAAATGTTGACCACAATTTAAAATGTTTATTACTCCCCGCAGACTTTGAATGATGAGAGCACCACTGCACCACCTGGTGCCGCAGATCTGCAATTACACTTCTTAATTGCTTCTTTCCCTCTTAAAAGAATTGCCATGGTGATCACGACAAGGGGTGGGGCTTTAGCAACTCCTGGCTACTGCATAGCCCCGCCCTCATTCTCCATTTTCTTTCCAAAAAAAACATTGATTGCATAAAGATGATAAGATCTAAATAATAATACTTTCAGCAAAATAATAGTACCTGTCATTTTCCCGCAGGTGGACGCTTCAAGAAGGAGATTGTGGTGGATGGGCAGAGCTACCTTCTCCTTATCAGAGATGAAGGAGGACCTCCAGAGTTACAGGTGCACATCTACACACACACACACACACACACACACAGAAAAGAAATCAGCAGCAGTCATCTAGAAAGAGAGCATTAGCCCACACACCATTACCTCCCTGCTGCTCTCTTTTGTAGCCCCCCCCCCCAACTCGACTCACATGCATTTAACTCATTCAATCCCAAAGACAGATTTTTACGTTTTAAGAATCCAAACATTTAATCCCAGATAGTTTTGTTTTCACATTTTTTCATATATTTGGCTAAAGCAGGGGTGTGAAAAATACTGGCCCCCACCCCACGAGATGATTTTGTAATGTAATGGTTCTCAATATTTTTGGAATTTGGGGGATTAAAAAAAAAAAAAAAAAAAAAAAAAATCTGAAAAGATGCTATCAGTGTCTGATTTATTTCACTTTAGACCTTTTCAAACTTCATTTGTGTATGTCCACAAAAAAATAATCAACCAAAACTGTCGTCTTTGGGATCATAGAAGAATCATAGAAGTATAAAAATAAGCTGACCTTTTTCAATAAAGGAACAACTTCAAATGTTTTATGATTAGTGGTAATATGAATATTTTAGCTAGCTAAAACAAGTCTGAGACCACTGAGCTAAATGGTCAAAATATTAATTAATTACTAAAGTAATTAGGTACTATAAAGTACCTAAAATAATCGATTAATTTAGTACTTAATTACATACAGTAATAAATCACATTAGCACTTATTTGAAATTGTAACGTACAAAAAGTATTCGATAAATTTAGTACTTAACTCCCCAAAGTAAGCAATATTTTTGTCATTAATTACCCAATTGATTCTTTGAGTACTTAATTCATTTAGTACTATCTATTTTCAAAAGCAAAGCAGTTGAAAAAATATAAATAAGTACCTGGTGATTGAATGTTTTGACGCTTAAAAAAACACACACCAAAAAAAACGTAAAAATACGTCTTTGGCATTGAATGAGTCACGGCTTCCTTCCACAGTGGCAAAACATACATGTCACACTCGACTCAGCCGCCATCGTCACTTAAAGCGATGAATGGCTATTCCCACTCGTCTAACGCAAGAAAAAGATGTATTTCACTTTCAGTAAGATTTCTGTTGGTGGTGTGACCTACTTTATTATACCAGTGGGTGGCAAAATGTAATTTTATTCCATGTATGATTTATTACTTCTGCTGAGGTGATAACGAGGACAGGAAATATCCAGAAAAATAAAAATTACCATGTGGTTTTCGAACACTGTGAGTCAGACGAGCTGCAAATTATTTTCGTGTATGCGCTACAAATAAGTTTTAGGGGCACCCATAATAGAAAAACTTTTTTTTTCTTTACTGAAAATGTAGCTTTTTTTTTTAGTCCTTAAAAAAAATATAAAAATATGTAAGACGTTTTCTTTAAATTAAAAAAAAAAAATCTTCAACCGAAAAATGTGAGATTATTATTTTATTCCCTTCCTGTGTGGCCGCACTGAAAATGAATGACGCACATTTCGATGCAAAACTTGGCTCCACTCGAGAGTTTTTTTTGGTTTTTTTTTTGCTACAACGCCAAGATGCCCCAGGTTAATCATAACCCTGACACGTCACAAAGACAAAGATTTCTTTTGAAGACGACGCCAATGTTTTTCGGATCTACCGCTTGTTGATGCGCAAGCGGGCTCGCACATGGTGACACACTGCCCTCAAGTGGTAGAGAAAGAGAACTGCAGATTTCCAGATTCCTCTCTCTGGCGGTTGAAGTGAGAATCTCGTCGAAAAATTACATACCACAGTCACAACGCAATAGCTGTTGAATGTTAAGTGTCAATGTTGGATGTTTTATTCTTCTGCTGGCAATTTAATTCGTTATATTTTCATAATTATAGAATGTAATGTAAATAGTAAGGATGTCATATGTTTTTGTTTTTGGACCCGAATCCGAATCACTTGAAGGTCTGCCCATGCAGAATCCCGATTTTATACCCTAGCAATGTATTAACGACAGAAAACAACTAATCTGAACTGTCTTTTAATTGTTTTTATCTTAAATTCTTTTTTTGTTCATAAAAAAAACACCTTTTATATGACATGAACTCTTTAAACAAAGTAGCTTAACTGAAACGTCCTTCCACTGACTGTGTTTACTGCCGTTGTTTCTGGCTGTATTGCCGTGTTGCGTATACTACACATAAATATTTTTCCTTTCAGCAATATCTTTATTTGACAATATCTGTGTGCGTTTGTTGTGTTTAAATTAATTAAATTGTCCAAACTCTGATTTTTTTTTCTGTTAAGATTGGGCCTTTTTTTTTTTTTTTTTTTTTAATGAGCTGTGTGTGAAGATGTTGGCAATGTGTTTTTGTTTGACAAGACATTCTTTTATTCTTTCAATTTGCATTTATTTCATTAGGATTTCTATTCTTTCATTCAACCATGCACCGAGTTTGTGTGGAAAGCTGGTCTGCATTGTAAATCTTGTCCAAAAAATTCACACTAATCCCAACAGTTTTGAGACGAGGAAACAACGAGGCAAAATGTTGCGTCTTGTTCTTCCGTGCTCTCAGTTTGCCGCCTGGGTGGACGCGGTGGTGTTTGTCTTCAGCCTGGAGGACGAGATCAGCTTCCAGACGGTGTACAACTACTTCCTGCGTCTGTGCAGCTACCGCAACGCGGCCGAGGTGCCCATGGTCCTGGTGGGAACGCAAGGTGTCCGCGTCGACCTCGCGCGCTCCCGACGGCTGCTCGCCGCCCGCCCTTTCTCTCAACGCTCCTTCTGTCCTAGACGCCATCAGCGCCGCCAACCCCAGGGTGATCGATGACTCGCGGGCCAGAAAGTTGTCCAACGACCTCAAGCGCTGCACCTACTACGAGACCTGCTCCACCTACGGCCTCAATGTGGAGAGGGTCTTTCAGGATGGTGAGAGGACACGTGAGCGCGCCTGCGCTCGTATAACTGTTAGCTTATTCGCACATTAGCAATTCCCATCAGAAATGCTATAACAGATTTGGAGGGACGTGAGAATCAAACAAACGGAGACGAACGCTACATCAACAAATCAACAACACTGACAGGAATCAGGAAACTAAATAAACTCTAAACTGACAAGGCAAACAAGGAAGACCTGGACATGACACAATAGGAGCAGGGATCTTATTGGCAGACACAAGGGAGGCTGCTTATTGAGGACAGGTAGACGCAATCCCACTGAGGGAGGACAAAGAAACAACTAAGCACACGAACAAAACTCAACAAAAACCCAGAACGCAGATACTTTGTTCTCCTCTTCTGTATGATGTGAGCACCTACCAACCAGAAGCTAATGAAAAGAATTCTGCCATGTTCTCATGTGCGCTCTAGTGGCCCAGAAGGTGGTGGCCATGAGGAAAAAGCAGCAGCTCTCCATCGGCCCGTGCAAGTCTCTGCCCAACTCGCCCAGCCACTCGTCCGTCCCTGCTGCGTCCATCCCCTCCGTTCACATGAATCAGGTAGGATCCCCGTTGTTCCCTGCGCCCCTGAAAGGGGCACCCTACACCGCCATATCCTTGACGAGGATGTCCGATTAATCCATTGGCTGGAATGGCAGGGAAAATTCTCAAATCTTATTGGATTATCAGACAAGCCACGACTATTTGCCATTTGTGCCCCATTGGCATTTTTTTTTTTTTTTTTTTTGTGAGTGCCCCAACCCCAGCAATTTGCTGGAAAAAAAAGAACATTTTTGATACTCACTGGGGGTGCTACAAGATGTTACCAAAGTAATGATATATATATATATATTTTTTTTGCAAACGCAACATTCATGCTCACATTCTAGTACTTCCAGTTCACATTTTCATAATTAAATAACTTGTTGGTTATTGTTCAGAGTATAGATTTAATTTATATATATCAAGGAACACCAACCTTTTTAAACTAACTTCTCACAATAATTAGGGAACAGTTGTAGTAAATCTCAAAATCAAGTATAATATGTCATGTTAATGGAATATACGTGTAATTGTTTGCGTTCTAAGGTCTGTCATTTGTAAGCCATTACAGAACAGGGCTGTGGGCGACTCAATTGATCCTTGAGGACTACCTGGTGCCTATATTATATTATGATTGTCTATATTATAGACAATTATAAGCATTTAGGATGGGTAGTTACAACCGCTTGTGAATTTTTGCTATTTGTGGTGGATGAATAACATGCTCGCGGCGGAGCATGAGTTGATACTGAATCAACAGCGGCCTCTGCTGGTCATAACCGAGTCGCGCACTCTATTTTCCTTCTGTTGCGTCACAACAGTTTACTCCTTCAGTCTTTAAAACATAGTTGTATGTCTTTTCAGAGTCTAGGCATTCATGCGCATGTTTTTTTTAAAATATTTTTCAAACGTTAGGGTAACAAAGGTTGTGAGAATCTCTGGTATCGAATGAATTGCTCAATAATCAATGCTGCAGGAGTTCTTAGTGATGACTTCATTGGTTGTCACGCCCCTAATTAGAGCCGTGTGAATAGAAAGGCTGTTGCTTGATTGGTAGCCAAATTGACCCCGGTTTTTGCCCCCCTCCATCCGCGCTCTCGGCCCAGGCGGCCAACGGCGGCTGCGCCTTCAGCGACTACTCGTCGTCGGTGCCGTCCACCCCCAGTATAAGCCAGCGGGAGATGCGCATCGAGACCATCGCCGCCTCCAACACGCCCACGCCCATCCGCAAGCAGTCCAAGCGCCGCTCCAACATTTTCACAGTAAGTATGCCACAGCTGATGCAAAGTCACACCCGCCGGCACTTCTAGGGAGGGGGGGGCGCCATCAAAACCTGACCGCAAAAGTGCCCGTGCCAGCTTTGCCGTCTCTTTTGCGCAGGCTGGCGCGGCACAAAACTTGTATTAGATCCCTTCCAAAGGCGAATAACAAACATTAACACTGTGGAAATTTTTCTTGTCCTTTTTTTTTTTTTTTTTTTTTTTCTTGAATTGGATGTAGTGAGTGGCTTAGGTTTCTCACGGAACCTGTGACGACGAAGGCCCCCCCTGCGCCGTCCAATCCAAAACCGGTTCTGACTGACTGGATCCTTCTCTTTTTACATCCCGTACATAAGTCAGAGCTGGGATAATAACCCTCCCCGCCCCTGCCCCGCTTGCCCCGCTTCGAATCTGAAGTCCGAGCAGAGAAAACCCGCCCGCCCCGAACCCCCCCCCCGTCTTTTCCGAACCCCCCCACCTCCCGTGTCCTGTCGCTTTAACCGGCAAACTGTGGTGTGCACTAATCACTCGAAAGTTCCCGAGTGTGCGTCGTTTTTTTATGATTGTCCTCTTGCCGCTCTGCCTGCGCCTCCTTTCTGCCCCTCGTCCTCATCTCAGCCGGCCACAAATCTGTCTCCATCCCAGATCGGAGCCCACGTTCCGCTCCTAAACATCGCCCCGTTTCATTCTTCTATTGGAGACAGATTTCACACTCTCAGAAATATTGTAGGTAACGGTAATATCGAGGGGTGCGCGGACTGGTCGTTACGGCTGCGCCAATCCTTTAGCAGAGCTTTTTATTCCCTAATGTTGAGGACAGTGCGCTCCTCCACTTTTTTTTCAACACTTGTGCAGTATCGTGTCCATTTTTTGGACAAATTCTTCCACGTTCTAATATTTCAGCGCGTATTTTCAGGAAATGTGGGAATGAAATTGGTAGTTCTATTTTTATCTTTGATGTGATGACACCACCCGGGTGAAATTTCAGCTCCCTGGCGTCTTCTTTCAATGCTTTCCCTTTGATGTAAAGATCTGATTGGACAAAATTCAGTGCTGGGATTAAGCTTAAAGAAAAGAGCAAATGTGCAGATTGGTCACAGTAATTTGTAAAAATAAATCTTGCATGTGGACAGGCCCAAATGACAGATTTGTGAAAAATGATGGTATGAAAACAACAAAATCACAATAATGAGCTAGTTTTCATGTACGACTGTTGTTTTTTTGTTTTTTTTTTTTGCTTTTACATTGAAATTCATATTTTATTTGTGATGGTTTTCACAAAACCAGGCGAAGGTTAGGTTGAAATTATTGACGAAAGTACGTATTTTTTTACAGAGATGTCCATTTTGGGATTTCTATAAAAACGATCTCCTTAAGCATTCCGCTTCATTTCACTGCAGCCAAAAGTTTCAAATTGTAATCATTTTTCCTTATATTATCGTTTGAATGGGAATTTTATGGTGGCGCTGAACAAAAAACTAAAATGTAATCAAAAACATAAACACCTTACAAGGGAGAAGCACACACAGACACACACACAAAAGAGTATGCAAGAAAGAGACATGCAAGAAAAAAGGAACACGCAAGAAAAATGCTTTCTTGTGCGTCCTCTTTTTATTGTGCGCTCTTTTTTTCTTGTTTTTTTTCAAGTGTGTTTCTGATTTTTTTTTTTTTTTATTACTATGGTCCAAGTCGTGATTTTTTTTTATTTTTTGGGGGGGAGTGAAATGTGAGTCCCGTGTCACTCTGAACATCATGAATTAAAAATGATCATTTTTTTCAATTGGGCAGCTTTTGCTTAGACGCTCGCTTTGCGCGTTGGTTTTCGAGAGTTCCTCCTTGACTCCTTGACGTGTTTTGTGAGAATTTGAATGAATCCAATGCCCTGAATCGTGCCGACATTGACCTCCCGTGCTATGTGCCACCGTCTACGGTTATATTTCAACCTAAAGACCAGGGTTTTTACCTCCTTTTTTGTTTTTCCCCTTCCGGGACAAATCTCATTCATTTTGCTGATTGGCGAACTCTCCGAAATACTCTTTTGGGATCCAGAGTTTTTGGCAAAAAATCTGACCTAGCGAGCGTCCCCCCCCCCGATTTCTGAGAGTGCAGGCAAGGTGAGATTGCGTGTTCTCTCTGTCCCCCTTTCTCTTCGCTCAATCCCCTCTGCCGCTGTCCTCTACCCGCTCTTCTTTGTCCTCCTCTTCCGCCTTTCCGCGGCTGCTGCGGGAGGCGCGTTTGGGCCGAGCAGTCGGGGCCTTGTGCTATATACCTCCCTTTTTGTTGTCTCCCCCCTCCCCCTTCCTCCTTACCTCCCTCCCCCCCTCCTCCCTTGCTAGGTAGTGACTAACCATGTCCAGCAGAGAAACGAGGCGCTCCTCCCCGTCCGCGTGATGGAGATGCCGAAGCACGCCACCTACCCGGTGTGGGTGCCCGAGTGGCAGGCCGAGCGGGAGTTTCAGCTCATGACCTTCTGAGGAGCCGCCGGCGGCGGGAGCAGCAGGAGGAGGAGGGTGGGAAGCGCTCCGGAGGAGGGGGTGTACACTTATACTAAAAGAGGAACGGGAGATTTTTTTTTTTTTTCCACCCACTTCGCTCATCCTGTCCCAAAAGAGAGAAAAAAATAGTTTTAAATTCTTGTAAGTAGGTCACGCCGTCGTACTATTTATTTATTTATTTATTGATTGATTGATTAATTGAGTGAGTAATCGGCGGGACGGCCTTGGGACTTTCAAAAGCGAAAATGTTCTTTTCACACACCTCCCTTGCCGCCATCGTGGATCACAGCGTTCTTCTTCCTAGTGCTTCCATTGCCGAGAACTTTTCACGTCCGTCCTTCTTTTATGCCTCTCGACAAGTTCGCGACAAAAACTTAGCCCCGCCCACCCCCACACGCCACCCCTGCAGATTCTGTTTCCCAAACTTTTGGTGAACCAAAAGGGCTTTCCGGTTTCTCCCCTATGAGAAGAGCTTTTCAATTGTGAAAGATTGAGAAATGAGCACGAGACAGACTGCAGGGACTCGAATGGAAATGCCCCCCCCCCCCCCCCCCCCCCCACACACACACACACACACACACACACACACACCATTAAATGAATTAATAAATTTCAAAAAGTTGGACACACTTGTCCCGCCGTGCATCATCACACTGCCTTGTTGCCGCTATAAAGCAGGACTGAAGGACTGGACTCCACGTTCTTCTTCTGTGGTTTTTCTTTGAATTCCTTCTGGCTTGCAAGTTAGACTAGAGCAGCGTTTGGGTGCGTTTCCTTTTTTTTTTTTTTTCTTTATGAAGGCCTTCATAAAACCAGTTAGAGTCAAGCTAGGGTTGCACCCACCGACCTGTATGAATGTAGTTCCACTTGTATGTCATTTCCGATTGGTCGATTGATGGATTCGATATGATCTCGTTCACTGCCATCGGCCGCTCTAGATGTCAACGTCGCATTTGAAGCGAGCCGGGCCGGCAGCGATCCAGTTCCGGTTCTTTTGCCAAACTCTTGTCTTTTTCTATCACGAGCCCATTGACCGCTGTATATCTTGTATTGTATTTGATCCTATACCCAAAAAAGGAAGAACATATATGCCTATACTTTGTGGGGAACTGCAAATGTTTGCCTCTCGATCTGTTGAATCTTTTGAAGTGATCTTTGTGACTTGCTTTGTATGGTGTCTGTATAGAAGCTCAAACAAGTCATCCTAACGGTCCGAACATAATAAAAATGTTGGAGATATGAAAAGTGACTGCACGTCTTCCTCTCTTCCCGGGGGGGGGGGGGGGGGGGGCATTTTTCTTTCATCTTCTGAATGAGACCATTCACGTCTGTCCCTCCTCACCTCTTTATTTTTGTGTCTGGGTGGGAAGCTTCAATGAAAACGCGGCCATGCAAATGTTCTCTTTGTTTTGCAGGGATTTTGCCAGCGGATTTGTCGTTTTTGCCCCTTTAGGAGTTTGCAGGTTTGCGGGAGCTGCCGCTGCCGACCTCAAATAACCCCTCTCTTTTCCTTTTCGCTAAACTTTGAACGTATATCTGACTGTGCGTTGTGCTCAAGCGGCGCCGGAGCCCGGAGTGGACGCTTCGGCAAAACGGATCGGCGCGAAAAGGGTTTCAGGGCCGAGTCACGACTCAAAAAGATAAAGCTCATGAGAAACGTGTGGTCGTCCTCAGTGTTGACTTGTTTGTCCAATTGTGGTCTTGCTTGCACGTTGGTGTTACCGCTCTCTGTCGCGCCGCTCTGCTTTTTTTGTCCGTTGAGCTGGTTTGTTTTGGACTTTTGTGTTGCATCTGTCACGCGCACGCTAACACGCGCGGCGCGACGGCGGCGGCGGCTAACGGCGTCTCTCGTTCTCCTTGCAGTCGCGGAAAGCCAGCGAGCAGTCAAAGAGCGTTGAGAGTAAGACAGACAGCATAGGCAGTGGAAGGGCCATTCCCATCAAACAGGTGAGTGCACTTTGCAAACTCGCTTTCCCACAATGCACCGGGTGAGTACCTTAGCCTGCGTGATCGCCAAGTTTAACCCTTGTGCAGGATTTTGACCGTGTTGGTCATTTTCTTCCACATCTTTCTCGCAGCATTTTTATCCAATGAATGCCGCAATCTTGTGATATTAAGTGGAACTTTGACGTGTTGTCCCCATTTGGGTGAAATTTCAGCTCCTTATGCTTCCCCTTTAATGTGAAATTCCATTAATGTTAAGATCAAATAATTGGATAAAATACTGCACAAGGAATGGCACACTCCCGGCAGTGTGATAACTAAGGGGCTGTGCCATGTTGAACTTTGACATGTTGTCACCATCTGGGTGAAATTTCAGCCCCCTGATGTCGTCGTTCAATGGTTTCCCCTTGATGTGAAAAGACGTAAAGTACAAAGTACTAGACAAAATACGCACAAGGGTTTTAAAAATTCTTGTGGTAAAGAAAAGGGAAAAATGACAGAATCGGACAATGTTGAACTTTGACATGTTGTCACCATCAGGGTGAAATTTCAGCTCCTTAGTGCCTTCTATAAATGCTTTCCCCTTAATGTGAAATGTCGTTGATGTAAAGGCAAAGGATTGGACAAAAAAAAAAAAGAGTAGTTACGGATTTGATCAGCGGTAATTAAGTACTAAAATAATGGATTACATTAGGTAGACGAGTACTAAAATAGCCTATTACTTTGAGTAATTTGGTGCCATTGTGTTTTTGTTTAAGTAATTAAGTACGTAAGTAAATGATTACTTGAAGGACTCTAGAAATTGATTACTCAAGTAATTGATTATAATTTGTTGGGCAGACTCTTGTTTAGCCACCCATACATGTCGTTACCTGGGATTGGACAAAACAAAATGTAAAAATACGTCTTTGGGATTACATGGATTAAGTAAGAGAAGATCATTAGTTCAGAATATATATTTTTTTGTTTTGGTCGTTTGCAATATGCGCCACGGTTCACTAAATAAGTGCTTTGTGGTGGTTGAAGTGGCCGCTAGATGGCAGCATAGCACTGCTTAACTTTCATCTGACGGGGCAGCACAAATTCCCTAGCGCTTAACTACATACACGCTTTTCTATATATGTATAATAAAAGTAATTAAAATTATGTTTATCATCACGACGATCATTCAAAATAATTGACATTCAATTCGCGATTCTGCCTTCGCAATGACAATTCCTTCTTTTGAAATACTCAAGCGGCAAAATTCGATGAAAAGCGAAAGCAGGACAAGGACAATAGTGAATACATAAATTATGAGCCTCAATTACGAGCATTTGTGTCACCCGGTTGTGTATCGCTGTGGAACTACAACAACAACAAAAAACGTGCATAACTTGAGTGCTTTCATCTTTCATGTTTGCTTTTATTTTTGTTTTGTCACGTGTTTAGTATGCGCTGTATTATATACTACACCGAAGTAGGACTTTTATAAAAAATCATGCCCTTACTCAATATTAATTTGTTTTATTTGTACGGTATCATAAACATCCTACTGAAGAATATACAAGCATTACACACTTGGCCAAATAAATATACTGTCATTGGGTGAATGATACTTTATACGGGATGGTGTTAAGTTATTAAAAACATACATAAACACATTTGATTTTAAAACTTTTTTAAAAATTGTTTTTATCCAAGTGATAATGAGACTGTACACAATCCTCACTTAAAAGAAGTGCTTTTTGCATTTGACCCAGTGATACATTTGCATGGTCCCACCTTCAGAAGCCCCTCCCGAATCTGTACTCACAATATGAGCTCATCTGTGGTCTTTTCAAAGGGAGGAATGCGAATCCCTAGCCAGCGTGCTTATTCTGGGTGAGCAGGAAAGTAAACAGAGGCAGACCTCCTCAAAGTATCATGCCCCCCCCCCTCCCAACCCCCGTTCTTCTCCCTAACTTTTTTCTTTATCTACAAAGGCTTTTTGTGTGTGTGGAGGGGGGGCAGATCTGCAGACCAGTCAGATGGACAATCAAGTGGGGATCAAAGTGTCAATGTGATCTTAATTACCACTCCCCCCCTGCTTCAAGCAAAAGCCAAATTACCCCTGCCCCCACCCGCTTCCATCTCCCCCCTCCTATCTATAAATATAGTTAGGGAGGATAACAATGGGCTCACTAGTGAGGAGGTGTTGACAGCTAACACATACATGCACACATGGTGGGCCGGTCATCCAAAACCAAATATATGGATGATAATGTCTGACTTCTTAAATTTTTTAACTTGATTTTTTTTGCAGAAAGGCTTTGCCGATTCCGTTGAATTATATCAAGAGATGTTGAAGTTGCTGGGCACTTCAAAGGCTTTGATTATGACTGAAAAAAAAGCAGCAACAAAAACGATGTAAAGCACTCCCAATGTTGCATTTTTGGCCCACGCCCACAGTTTGAGTGTCACCTCGATTCTTGAAAAATAAATACATTTGCAGCATTTTTACCCCCCCGAAAATGTTTGAATTATTTGGTTACATTTTTTATGGGGTGTCTGGGGAGATTTTTTTGGTGGAAAATTGTCAGCCTGTCAGATTCATCAATAAATGAGACTGGAGACAAAGTACACAATTGGAGTCAAAACATATCGTTTGCAAAAAGGTTGTTCCCCACTCTTTGTTTATTGCAAGGAAAGTGGTTACATGTTTCATAGTAATATCAGGAATTGTGTTTTTTATATTTGATATAATATATATATATATGTATGCTATTAATCTGTAAGCGGTTTATCAGTTTAAAAAAAAAATGGGCGGGGCTTCGTTGTGGGGATTTGACGCCAATATTGGACAATCTGGCAAATATCGATATTGGTCGTTTATAACCTGGAAATGTACGGTTGCAAACCAAAACTCTTTCATATCTCTAATGTATCCTCGATTTTTCTTTATGTATTTATTTAGCGCTTCTCCTCGTTGTGGAATATGACACAAGGTGTGAATCGCGACTCCCGCGGTGAGCTTCTCCGCCATTTAGTCAGCGGCGGCCCATCTGCAACTCGGTCCGACGCGCATTAACGCCCGCTCGTCATTTGTCGGCAACCGGATGTGACACAAATGAAAAATTATTCCGTACGTTGTTAAAGATTTTCCCATTATCGCGGCGGTGTCTTCTATCGATCCGCTTCGCGGCGCTGATGAATAAGATGAAGAAGCGGCGCCTTGTGATTGCACATATAGATTAGTGCACGCCCCAGCAAGATCATGAGATGAACAGCATATTTTCTTGTACAACACGCCACGTGACGGCGCCCGGCTTGCCCGCCGGCGCCCTCATTTTGCTCGCTAGGATTACAAACTTGTTTACATTTATTTTATTGATGGCAATTGGGGGGGGGGGGGGGGGGGGGGGGGTGATTAGCTGAAGGACATCATCAAGTTTACCGTAAAAGCATCCATTAAAAAAAAAAAAAAAGTAATTAGGTGAAAAGCACTTTTTAAAATTGTTCCTTCAAACTTTAACAAAGAAACAAAGTTAATTGTTTTCACATTTGCATAATTTACGAATATTACGATAAAATTTGGAAATATATAAAAATGTAGTTTCTAAGGGTCCGGTTTGCCAAATTTGGACTATTATATTAATATTTGCTAATACAAAAATTAAATTAAAATGAATCTGTATGAAGTTGACCCTTGTGCAATATTTGGGTGATTTTTTTGAGTCATTTTCTTCCACGTCATTCTTGCCGTATTTTATCCAATGAATGGCGCACTCTTGGTAGTGTGATTACTAAGTGATCAAGACATTTTGAACTTTTAAATTTTGTCACTTTGTGGGTGAAATTTCAGCTCCCCAGTGCCTTCTTTTAATGCTTTTCCTTTGATGTAAAAATCAAAGTATTGGACAAAATACTGCTGAAGGGTTTAAATTTTTCAAATATTTACATTTTCAGTTCATTGCATTACTTCTTAAAAAGTGTGTTTGGGGTGGTGTTGGTTGGGGGGGGGGGGGGGGGGGGGCACACAAATGACCCCATGAAAAAGGCTTTGTTTTGCCGTGTGATTGCAGTAAAATAAGATTGGCATCCCTTTTTTTTAGGCTTTTTGATGCTCTTGGTTATTTTTTTTTCAGTTTTAGACTAACCTGTAACCTTTATGAACACTGTAAAAAGTAGTTAACATTGAATGTGTTTTTAAATGTTGCTTTTTCTTTTGTTAATGTTATAAATGACGCAGATTTAGGTGTGCTTATGCATTTTTTGTAGATCATCTTATTAATAGATGGTGCGGCCAGTGGGGGGGGGGGGGGGGGGGGGGGGGGGTCTTAAAAGGCTTTCTCTTTCCTGGGGTTCTTTGCAAAATATAATTGAGAAGCACTGGGTTAATAAAACAGTATCAAAATCCAAAGCAGCAGTTATTGCGATTGGTAGGAACTAATTCATGCAACAACAAAAAAACACACACATTTCTTGAGAACCAATGCAATTAAAAAATAGTAATATAATAGTAATAGTAATTGGTAGGCACTTATTCATGCAAAAACTCCACAAATTTACTGTGAAAATTACGATTACAGTGACTCAATAGTTAAACAAAAAAAAAAAGTTGAACATTTACTTGGTACTATTATTACTGTTTCTGGTGCACTAATGAGGGGTGGGGGGGGGGGGTGGGGGGTTCAACTATGCAGCTCGCACAAGCCAAGTGAGGGATCGGGATTAGGGTGATTGTCGGCAAACAGCCTGGTGCCCAGGTCATCGGCGGTCAACTTCCTGATGTGTTAATCAGGATTAGGGCCTGCCTTGCAAACACATGCCCCCACCCCCCCCCCCCCACCCCCTTCTCCTCCTTCATGAGACACAGCGGCCGACGGCTGTAAAAGCGCAAAGGTGGGCCCGTCTTTAATCCTCTCATTAAGCGCGGCCCTCCTCACCGTTTAGGAACGGAGCGCCCGCCCGCCCGCCCGCTCACCTCGGGCCCAGGAACCGGCTTTGTTGAAGATAAGGACACCTCAAAAGCCCCCACTGCCCTAATCCCCTGGATTAGCGGGGTCCTCCAGAGTTCGCCGTGTTATGTGTATGAATTAAGGGAGGGGAGGGGGGGGGTGTCAACGTGCCCCAAAGGAAGACCAAAAGTCACTTGCGTCACTAAAGAGGAACTCGAGGTGAGCTGGACGGACCTCTTCCGCTAAAAAAAAACAAAAAAAACATGACATTTTAAAAAATTGCTTGGATTCTAGCAGTTAGTTTATCCCACTTTCAACTCACATGCTTTATGGATTGCTCTCATTTTAGCATGACTTTATTTTATGATGCTTGTATTTAATAGAAATCCAAATCCATATTTCATAGAAATCCAAACATCATTTTTTGTGTAATTCTTCTGCTTCAATTCAGTATTTAATGACATATTGCGGTCATATATTGTTTATATTTGGAGTGGGAGAACTTAAGTGCACAAGGCCCACATTTGATTTTTGTCATGTTGCTTTTAGTACAGCGCTTCTCAATTATTTTTTGCAGTCACCCAAGGAAAGAGAAAACATTTCACGCCTCGTCCCGCCGCAGTGACTATAAATAAGATAATTATCAAGGTTTTTACGTGTACTTAAAATTGTATCATTTTCAACATAAGCAAAAGAAAAAGCAATAAAAGCAACTTTAGGCAAATGTTACATTTTTACAGGGGTTTAAGCATAGTCTGAAACTGAAAAAAAAAATCCATCAAAGTGCCTAAAATAAATCCAACTGGACGGTTTGATGCAGGAAAAAATGAAAACAATAAGTACTAATAAATATAAATTGATCTGGAACATTAAAATAGGTGCACCAATATCTTAACACCATAAACTATTGTGCTTTTTTTTTTCCTAAATCAAGTAATCTATGTGATTTAAAAAAAAAAAAAATGACAGCAATTAAAAAAAACTCCACACAGACTTTGACAATGAGCGCCACCTGGTGCAGTGGATGTGCAATTACACTTCACACAGCCAACGCAAAACCTCCGAGGTCAAACACACACACCCAGCATCAAAACGATGAAAAAGCCGCACCTTGTCTAAAAACACAGAATTCTGGTTAATATTGTGTTTGTGTAATATAAACGAAGCAGCGTTTTCATCCATCGTAGCGGGTGGCCATGTTGGATGACATCACAGTTTCTCAGGAAATGACTAAATCCAACTCATTGTTTTTGACCAGCCGTGCAAGCTTAGTCACAATTGATCGTCACCCGAGCAACTGTGATGTCATTTTCAAGTGGCAAAATGGCCGCCTTTTGCTCCTTAATTAATATCCCACAAATAAAATTTTGGATTTCAGCGTAGCGGAGCTGCTTGTACATATTATACTTCTTTTTTTATTGAAACAAGGAAAAAACGCCACATTTGCGCTGACCTGAGTGATTTGAGTGCTGCGTGTCGGCCATTTTGGCGGGAATTCTCGCATTGTGGAAAAGCATGCACTTACAGTTTTGTCCAATTGCGGGCGTTTTTTTTTGACGGTGTCTAACCTTCGTTGACGGCTGAAACTCATGACGCACAATGTGACCTCTTCCAGGGAATCCTGCTGAAGCGAAGTGGCAAATCCCTCAACAAGGAGTGGAAGAAGAAGTACGTCACGCTGTGCGATAACGGCGTCCTCACTTATCACCCCAGCTTACACGTGAGTATGGCGCCCCCCCCAATATCCCATTTCCTTTTCAATCGTCTTGCTGCGTCCCTCTCGCTCTGCGTTGGATTATAAAGAGCTAGCTAATGACCGGCCTGAACTTGATTGCTGCGTAATGGCTGTTGAAGCCATCGGCGTGTCTCGGGCATCAGTGTTAAGCAAGGCGGGCGTCCCGGCGGCCTCCCGGCCCTCCCGCGGCGCTCGTTGCCGCCGATGGCTAGCCCATGGATAATGGAGATGTGCCCGATACCCGTAATGGCCCTCCCTGCGAGGTGGCCAAGCCCAAACGGCGCTCCGCATCTGTCTTTGTCACGGCCCCGCCGGGCCGCTAATACGGCTTAAACACTCCGCTGGCTGTCGCCGAAGCGCCCAACAACATTCGTCTTTTGCCTCTGTTATGTGTTATATTTATTATGTATTATACACTATTATATATTATTATAATGTGAGACAAGGGGGAAAAATATAAGTGGTGACTGTTCATCAAGTGTGCTCTCACAATCAGATTTTTGGGTCGTTTTTGTAGTACCGGATTTGACCTGGGAGAGGCAGTGTGGTGCCACAAGCAATCCGGATCTAGTCGAAAAAAGCAAAACGGATTTATGGATGAAAAAGAGCGCGCTTCACTTGTCTTTTGGTGACTAGGTTATGTTTGAAAAGTCTTCTCGTCAGATTGACTTGTGAGAAAAGTTATGAAAACACTCAACAGAATCCGTGGTTTTTCTATTTACGTTTGGCAACAGTGCGAGCGTCCCGTTTCGCTTTTCACATTCAATGCATGGCAAGCAGGAATAATCTTCAATCACGTGGTTTTGTTATATGCATTCCAGGTCAGTTATTGGCAACCTCGCTATGTAAATGCTCGCCAAGATCAGGCGTTATGTTTCAGCGCTTTGTTTTGATATTTTTCTTCGACTACTCTTGAATTTCCAAAGCTAACGCTTTGTCAAATACCGCTTTTGGCATGTAGACCGTAGGGAGGAAAACAGTACTGCTCAAGGATCACATTTAAATATTGAAAAAAACCAAACAAACAAATGGGCCACGTAGGGCTGTACAATTAATTGAATTTTAATTGTGATCATGATATCGGCCGCCATGATTAATTAAGATAAGCCTTAGTCATTAACATTTAAAAAGCCGGCTATATGTCAAATCAAGCACTTGTCATCCAACCACCAGAGGGCAATGTTATTATTTTAAGTATAAAGCCTTGAAGCTTTGTTTATAAACTTCTTGTTTTTGTTTGTTTGTTTGTTTTTTTTTTAAAGGGCAATAAATGAAAATGTTTGATCAAACATGATGAATAATCGTGATTTCAACACTGACCAAAATAATTTTGATTATTATTTCGGCCATAATCGTGCAGCTCTAGGGCCAAGTCAAGAGTTGTAAAATGAATCCCCAAAACTTGATTTGAATTATGGTCCAGCAGCATTGTCACAAAAGCAGGATTTGGACAGAAATTGTATGCAGAAAACTCCCAATGTCACCACAGCTCAGAAAATCAAACTCGGAAACTAAACTTGTGAACTAGCACAGGAAGGGGGTGTGCCTAGATCCATGGAAATGTCAAATAAAAACATACAAATAAAATAAAATGTACAAATAAACAAAGTTCTCTGCATGCACCACCAATACACCAGCGCCATCTCAAGGCAACCAAATAAACTGCATTCATATTATCAATGGCCACAACTATTAATATAAACTTAAAGGGTTAAGGTGCTTTTTTTTTTTTCTTGGAACGGATTCGGCTATTTACATGTATAAAGCACCTCTACTTAAAAACGACTAATACGAGAGCTATAACAGTTATTGTTTGATCAGGTCAGATGATGTTCAATGAAAGCATTTTGTTCAGTCCAGCGTGTAACGTTTGGCAGGCAGCTAGCATTCCCCGAGTCGCCACTGCAAATCCGTTCTTTCCCGAATAAAAATGAACGCTATTAAGGTCTTCCGCCTAACGAGACGGCTCAGCCCGCGGGCGAATGAAGTCGGCGTCTTCATTCGCCTTGCCGGCCCGCGTGCGTAATTGAGTCGATTTTCTGGCGCTCCATCACAGCGGCCATCGCGGGTCAACGGCCCGCGCGCCTTGCATCGGGAACCCGCGACGAGGGTCGCCTCGGTCCCGTAACGGCTTGTTCGGAGTCGAGGAGGCGTGCGTGGGGGGGGGGGGGGGGGGGGGGGGCGAGCGAGCGAGAGAGAGAGAGGGAGAGAGAGAGACACGAACGAGCGAGCGAGCGGGCGGGATCCTTTAATTTCCCAGCCAGCCAAGCCATCCACACAATCACCTTCTGTTAATTCTATCTGCTACATCAATTAAATTGTTTGTAGAAACTAATTGAATGTGGCTTAATCACACATCTTAATAGCTTTGCACGCTTCGATCTGGCTGTTAATTCCCGCAATAAAACGAAATGAGAGCGCTCGCTGGGTAATTAGCAAGGAGGCTTGGGAAAGAAATGAGTGCTTTATGACTTGGTAATAAAAGCCGGGAGCCGCCGGGGGGACGGCGAAAGCGGCCCTGGCTTTCTCTTTTTGGGTTTGTTTTGGCTTTCCTTCTGCTGAGCGCCATCGTTTTCAACCGCGTTTGGCCTTTAAGGATTTTCACGGAGAGACGGGCGGCGTTCGTTCTCGTGAGGAGGCAAACGTGTCGGGTGTCCCCAAACATTTGACGTCATCGCGGGGGAGGACGTCGCAGCTTATGTTCGCTACAGAGTCGCCTTGCTGAAACATTCAATTCACTATGGAAAGTTCTCATTTCGGTGAGATAGGGCCTTCAATGCATCTGTTAGTTTCAAGGCATTTGATTCATATCAAATTTGAGTTTAATGCAATAGCTCTAAATGTATTTTCAAGACAATTCAGTCAAAATATTAATTGAATTTTTTAATTCATTTTTTTTTGCGTTTCCTTACTGTAATGCCCTTACAAGTAGGAAAGGAGAGCCCCAGTAGTTGATGTCCTATTCAATTAGTATGCTACAAGTTAGTATGCTAATTTTTTACCATATAGCGTCACAACAATAACGCCTCTCCCTGAATAAAATTCATGGTATGCTTTTATACCTAAATACTAATAAACAATGACACAGACTAGATTATTTAAGCCGTTATTCGGTGCCAGCAAATTTTCTGCAATTAGTTACATAGTTAGCCGTTAGCATGACTTGTTTGCTAACTACCGTGGCATCATAGTTAGCCATTAGTATGACAAGCTCACAATTAGCCATTGCGTCATGGTTAGCCGTTAGCACGACAAGCTTTGTCATTGCCATGGCATGCTTGCTGACTAGTCGCGTCATTGATAGCCGTTAGCATTAAATGTGTGCTAACTAGCCCTTGTTTCATAATTAGCCATTAGCATGACATTCTCACACCTAGCCATTGCGTCATGGTTAGCTGTTAACACGACAAGCTTACTGACTCGCTTTGCCTCATAGGAAGCCGTTAGCATGACATGCTTGCTAACTAGCCATCTTTTCAATGTTAGCCATTAGCATGACATGTGTTCTAACTAGCCATTGTGTCATAATTAGCTTTTATCATGATTTTTCTTGAGTTCACCGCAGCTTCATCATTTGTAACGGCCCTGTCACTATTTGTCCACTGGATGAGACAAACAGCAACGGATGTTTGAATTGCTTTTCCCACCACCGTTCTTCTATGCTAGCCCCCATTGTGAGGACATGCGTCTCTCCTTCCGTAGGACTACATGCAGAACGTGCACGGGAAGGAGATCGACCTGCTACGGACGACGGTCAAAGTGCCCGGGAAGAGACCACCCAGGGCGGTGGCCACCACTGTGGGCCCCGCCGCCAGCCCCAAGACCAACGGGATGACCAAAGATCGCAGCGTCCTGCAACTGGGCATCGGCAGCGCTGGTAACATTTTCTTACCTCAAAAAAAAAGATGAATATTTCATATACATTCAACTTTATTAGTGTTGGTGTAGAGGTCAAGTGTTTTCTGAGTTTGGCATGTGACCTTTTCAGACTGAGTCATAATAGAACAACACGAAAAAAGCAAACCTTTTGTCCCCCCGCTCACCACGCGGTGATCAATAATAAGATTATTATCTATATGAATTGTATAAGTATACCTACAACGCTATGCTTTTTAAAATTAACTGAACAAAAAGCAATATAAATCAACTTTCAACAACTGTTAATTTTTGACAGTGTTTATACAGGTTACGGGTTAGTCCAAAACTGAAAAAAATATAATAAAAGTGCATCAATGTGCCTGAAATGAGCAAAAAATGATGCAAATCCTTATGTTATTATAATTACACATCACATGGCAAAAGTACTACTATTTTAGGACTGCTGTAAAGAAATATTTTGACTTGACTTCAAATTTAAACAAAAAAAATGAAAAGTAAAAATAAGTACAGGTTTTATACACATTATACACGTTGCATTTTCTCCCTGATTTTGTATATGGTAATGTATATATTTGTATGTATATGTGTTATTTAAATATTTTTTCCTTCAACCACTCCAATCACATAGACATGTTAGAATTGTTGCGTTTTGAAATTTTACATGTTTTAATCATCTGCAGGAAATTTCAGCTCCCTAGTGTTTTTCCCATTGATCAAAGGAATTCCATAATTTGTAACATAATGCCACAGGGGTAAATAAATACACTTCACAGGACTTAAAAGATTTGGATTTCTCTGGATTTCTATCCAAATGTGCTTAAAAACTTAGTTTAGTGTATAAAACAATAAATCAAAATTGAGTCTCGCACTATATGGCGCGACATACCTAGGAGGCAAAATGCCAATTCCCAAGCCAGAAATTTATGAAACAAGGGCTGGTAAATTTGATCCGTCTTATTAAAACGTCTTCAATTGAGCTCGCTTGAAGATCTCCCTTCACGATTCATCATCAAAGTGGGCGTGGCCAGAGTTTAACGAGACGCCGTCCACATGTTCCGCACACGCAAATGAAGTGTCGGCTGGCACCATGACACCTCGACGAGCAGCTTGCCACTCCGTCGTCATTTTAGCAGGAGAAAAGTTGTTCTTCATGCCGCGCGGCCTCCGCCTCTGTCCTTCGTTATGTCTCGTATGGCAGAGGTTCAACTTTTAAAAAGGAAGCTTCCCAGGAGCATGCTAAAATCGCCTTTGGACAAAGTGACCGTGTTTAAGAGTAATTAATCATAATTAGCCCCCACCCGTTGAGGGAGGCGGGTACTCCGCAGCCAATCGGCCGGGAAGTGAGAGTCCCAGCCAAAAAGCGGGGGACCCTGGGCACGGTTTGCCGAGTGGACGTCCCCCGCTTTGGCAGGCAAGGTTTTCCCGGGGTGGGGGGAGGCGAAACTGAAAGGTTCCCAACGGCAGGGAAACTGGGCGGCCTTCGTCTACATTTTGGTCAATATTGGAATCACGATTATTCATCGTGCTTGGTTAAACATTTCTATTTATTGCACTCTTTTATTTAAACGAGCAGTATATAAACAAGGCTTCGAGGTTTGATACTCACAGATAATAATAATAAACTCAAAAAAAGAAAGAAAGAAAATAATAATTAAAATCACCCAAGATGTGGCAAAAATTTGGCACACAGGGCAACACAGCTAACTTACATACTGAGTGCAAACCAAGCCTACCTAGAACTAAGCACATGATTTACTTTTAAGCAATTAGCAGGCAAAATGTCATTTTCCGTCATTTTAAACTCAATTTATTCCAATTTTTTGCCAGTTTTTCAAAATGGGTCTGAATTGACAGCAAGCACAGGTGTGAAGGTGGGAAACTCAACGCCATTTCACACTGGTAAATAATATGCTGTGTTAGGTTGAGAAAGAAGAGACATTGCCCCCTGCTGGTTAGATGACAAGTGCTTAATTTGACATGCATACGTTAGCCGGCTTTTTAGATGTTTATCGCCGAAGATCAGCTTAAATGCAAAATGAATCTGCATAGTGCAGTTTTATTCATTCACACGCATGCCAAGCCACTAGGTGGCAGTAGTTTCGCCAAATTCTGTCCAATTAGAAAGAAATTCTGTCTGGTAGAAAACAAAATGTTGAGATAAATGTCCGGTTTCTGATTGCTACACGCAAACTTCCACTTTGGTCGAAGTTTTTGAGACCTTCGGTTTTAAAAATGGGCATGTATAGTAGATAGGGTAAACGGAGATTTTTTTCCGTCAATTTGCAAGAACCTACGCCTCAGCCAGACAAAGGGTGTTAGGAATACCACGGGGTCTTTCTCCGGGCGCATGAGAGGCGCCTCTCGTGGTGATGCCATGGGGCTTTTGATTTCATTAGACAAGCCATTGATGAGGGGAACAAAGCGCTAATTTCTCATTCAGGGCCACTAAATCACAAGCCTCGCCTTTGCCTTTGCTAATTCGTGCATCCCTCGCTTCCAAAGACTGTCATCAGCGCCTCCGGGTGAGGCGAAGGAGGGGCGGGGCCAGGCGGGAAGACAAAGACCGTCCGCGGCCCCGACCTTTTCCGTCGGATCTTCCGCTGGCACCTATCTCAGTTCTAGGCGAATCTCCAGAGGGAAAATGACATTTTTTGCTTGCTCACACAATAAAGTCCAAAGTTAGGCATCTCTCGTTGAACGTACGGCTTTTCCATAGTGTGTTGCTAGCGTTAGGCGGGATTCTGTATCTTCTCATATTTCAGGAGACACCAAAAATAGCAACTTTGTTCAGTCATTAGTATTGCATCATGAAAACGAGCAAGCAGATGGTGTTCAATAAATCCGTTTTGTTTTTTAAATATAGATAATAATACAGGGGCGGTTTGGTGGAAAAGTGGTTAGCACGTCCGTCTCACAGTTCGGAGACCCGAGTTCAAATCCAGCTTGTCCGGCCTTCCTTTGTAGAGTTTGCATGTTCTCCCCAAGCCTGTGTGGGTTCTCTTCAGGCACTCCAGCTTCCTCCCACTTACCAAAATCATGCATGCTCGGTGTATTGGACACTAAATTGTCCTTAAGTGTGATTGGGTGCGTGAATGGTTGTTTGTCTCAGCGCACCCTGTGATTGGTTGGCAAGTAGTCCAAGGTGTCCGCCACCTACTGCCAGAAACCAACTGGGATAGGCAGCAGCTAGCCAGTGACCCTAGTGAGGATAAACGGCTACAAATAATGGATGGATGGATGGATGGATTATGAACACGTTATTTTTTTTTTTTTAGAAAGTTAGCGTTAGCTTGTTAGCTATGGTTAGCATGCCTTTTTGTTATTTTCCTGTTGTTGTTTTGTTCCCAAAGCCCTTTTTAAAATGAATGTTGAATAGTTGTCCTAGTATATATGTGATAAGTTTGTACAAAATTCCGCTTATGTCTCAGAAAATAACTGACATATTCCGATTCTACAAAACGTAAATTCTTTAAAAAAAGATTGACCTGTATAATGCATGGAAGTAGCTCAAAAATTGACGATTACAACTGTTGGAATGTTGCCAGTTCTGAGTGGAAAAAAACGCATTTAAAGTGTTGGCGCATTCATCTCGAAATCCCAAAATGGAAATCGAATCAAATTTTCCTCAATAACTCAAAACTAATTTTGCCGACATAAGCTTGGTTTCGCCAAAATGCGTCACACAAATAATAACTAATCCTCTTGAATCCTTAAGCATGAATTTCCACAATTTTGATCGGTATTAAAACATGATTAGTATTTTTATCCGAAAAAAACCAAAAACACATTTTAATACGGTGTCGTTTCTTATCGAAAGGGCGAAAGCTAATAAGCAAAATGGACAATAATACGCAAAGTGTGGTGTAGCCCGGCTCGATACGCGTGCTAATAGATGACCCAGTAAGGCTGGAGCGGGAGTACGCTGCGGGATGTCTGCGTGATGATGATGGCGGCGGCGGCGGCAGATGATGTGGCGGCCAGCCCCGCATTAGCATGAGCGCGTCATTATGCCAACACTTGTACATAATGGCAACAACTCCGGCGAGGGCTCGGCGAGGGCTCGGGTCTCGACACGGCTCATCAGCCGGCTGACGGCGCTGGCCGCTTAATCCATCGCTTCTACTTAGCGCCGCCGCCGCCCGCCTTCCCTCCCTCCCTCCCCCACTTTTGTCTTGATACGCAGCCATTTTCTTCTTGTCTATTTGCTCGCTTCTCCGCTTCATTTCACACATGTGCCTTGAAATGCTTAGTAATGGGCTGCATAATGACATTCACACAATGTTTATCGGGATTTTTTTTTCCCCCCCTCGTCTGACACTCTTGGATAATTAGGCCACCTGTTATGTTGTGGGTCAAATTCACCTGTGAAAATATGCTTAAAAAATAAGATGTTTTCTTGGTCACAAACATTTTTAAAACCCTAGTGCTGTATTTTAGCCAATCCTCTGATCTTTACATCACTGGTATTTCACATCAAAGGGAAAGCATTGAAAGAAATCAGTAGGGAGCTGAAATTTCACCCAAATTGTGACAAAATGTCAAATTTCTACATGGTACAACCATTTAGTTATCACACTACCAGAGTTTTGCTATCCCTTGTGCACTTCACTTAAAAGGCAAAGTATTGACAGAAGGCACTAGGGAGCTGAAATTTCACCTAAATGTCGACAACATGTCAAATGAATCCAATCTTCCTAAACCCTTCCTATTTTCTTGTGTTGATATCCATAAGTTGTATAGTTGTTGCATGTTCATCGCAACTCTTTGAGTTCATTTTGCCATAGATACCCAAATTTACGCAGCATTCGTGTTTCACCAAGTTTATGAATATATGTATATACCAAAATACCGCAATTGATAAACGAGTCAAATGATATACCATTTTGTGTTCTCTAATCGGCTACATACCTTGCCACTCTTAACTGAATCATCAAAAGTTTTACATGATTTTCTCTGTTTTAGTCATTTTGCTGTGTGTTAACAAGGATGGACTCGGACGGTGGGTCAGTCCGCTCGCTTCTTATCTTGAAAATAATGCACTAATAATCTCAGTAGCTGCGGACGCTCCCCTCTAGCTACAACTCTTACGATAATTATTGCAACGTTCATTTTTGCCTTCATTTTTGGGGGAAAAATGTGTCACATTTGGAGAATTACGGTAGTTATCACCCTTTGATCTTTTCGCGTTTACATTTTACTGCCACGATGCCGGCGGCCCTCGTAAAGTCGGGGTGTTTCTCGACGTCGGAGGTGCTCGCTCCCGGCTGGAGCCGTTAGCTCTTTTGAGTGCCGCAAGCTGATTATTATTTCTCCACTGTAATTACATTATCATCCCCTTTATGCAGGAGTGGTCTGTGGGGACTAATGGGTGCAGCCATGTATAATTCATTCATCATTAGCATCCAATTTGACAATTAGATCTGATTGTGGAATTTTAAATAGCAAGCGAAGCTCTTTTGTGGTTATCTGTTTTTCCTTTGCAACAGTCAAACTTTCTTTAAAGTGACAATACATGGTCATTTTAACTACCCATTAAAGAAAGTCAGCTGTGATGAGATCGCGTCATTATATTGTTGCTTTGGTTACATTAGAATATCACAGAGGTCCGTAATAAATAGTGGACCGGTCAGGACAACTTTTGTTGTATTTTGCCTTTGGACAAACACAAAAAAAAAACAACTTCAAACTATATTGGATTGCTTCCGGTCTGTAATATGGGATACTTTGCATATTGTAGCATAGAAGAAGACAGTTTTAGCGTTTGCTCTGTGCTTGGAACGAAATAAGCCTACATATTGCCCCTTACGTAATTTTTTTCATAGCAAAAACTGGACAGAATATGCTTTAGAAAAAAAATCCCATTGCAGTATTTAGTCCAATCCTTAGATCCTTACATCAAAAACATTTCACATCGGAGGATAATCATTGAAAGAAGAGACTAGGGAGCTGAATTTTCACATGAAAACACAGGAAAACTTCTGCAAAAAAAATATACACAATGAACCCCCTCCATACGGCATTAATCCGTTCCGGAGTTGGGATCGTAAGGCGAAATCGTCGTACGGCGGGCAATAGAAACGTTTGGTAAATAGCTAACGTGTGCAAAACCCCAGGTAAAAACTCACATACACTATTTGGATTTTGTAATTGTTGTTGATGACGTAAGGTGGGAAAAATGCTGTAACAAGGGGATGAAAAAACTTTGTGTTCCACTTCGTAACTTGAAAGGAACGGAAGCTAGGGACGTCGTAACCCGGGGGTCCACTGTATAACAATTTTTTTTTTTACCATTTCCTGTATGAGTACTCTCAAGTCATCATCGATACCAAGTATCAATATCACTTGTACTTTTAACACACCCGAAATGACCTGATTTTAAAGTAAAACCTCATTGTTTCAATGTAACATTTTCTAAAAAGTATGACCGAATTCATGGAAATTTCCTTTTCAAAATTTGCCATATCTTGTTTGCGACGGTAAAACATCTCAAAGAGAGTGGCCCAAACTAACTGCTGTGGCGAGTACCGCTACCTCAAAAGAAGGCCAAGCCCCATAGCGCTATTTGGCGTCAGTACTCGCCCACCCCTAGAACAAACAATATTTCGATATTTCTCGCTCGTTGCTTATCGTATACTACGTAGCGTGCTGCCAAAGAAAGTTTCGCTCTTTTTCTTGGCGCTTACACTCCTCCTCCTCCTTTTCCCGGTTCTCCTCTCCCGCTCTGATTTGCGCATGCAAATTTTCCTCTTGGCGTGATTCTGCAGCTCCGGCTCGTGCTGCGATCTGCCATGGTGCTCCCTCCCCCTCTGGGAGCCCAAGATTAATATTCTTGGGCCCAACAAGATAATTACCGATACTAATTAGACATGATTATGTGAATTTGATACACTTATTACTCTGGATAATGAGTAGGACATATTATCCTAACAAGCGCCCGTGCCGCTTAGTTTACTGAGCCACCCACACGCAACACGCGCGCTATACGTGTTGTCATCTCGATCGCAACCTAATGTGTCATCATGAACTAAAACAAAAAAAAAGGGGAATTATTTACCAACTGAAGTGGACTATTTGTCACGCGTTTTCACAAAACAAGGCTTATGTCACTGAGATTAGTTATTGACGGAAAACGAATTTTCAACAAAGATTTGGGGGATTTTTACAAAAGCAACCTTTTTACCGGCTTGAATTTCATTGCCCAGCAGGCAAAGGTTTAAAATTGTTATCGAAGTGTGTGAAAATGAGGGATCAATAGACGATGCGTTTTCTCAAAATTACAGATTTCAACTTCCAAATCAAAATAACTGTCATTTTAAAGTGGATGTATAAATGGGTCAATTTTTGTTTTCGCCCACCTAAGCCAGATTTTGTGTGCAGCAGCCATTAATTCCAATCTAATTTCATGTATTTTAGGGCTCAAAATGTTTTATCTTAATTCCGGGAAGCCCCGTTTTGAGTACACAAAAACAAAGTTTCGCATCGTAATATTCAATTTGTTCAATATTTCTTTCTTTGTTCCTTCTTTCGCTCCTTGTAAAATTTGCAAATTTTACCAAGTGGCCCCCTTCTATCGGCCCGTAAAAAAAGCCGCTTCTATCCACATCTTAGTTTGGTCGCGCGCCTTGAGATATTTTCAACTCCTTTTCGATCACGTGCCTTGGTCTCCAAAAACGGCGGGCGCGGCGGCCGTTTTAAGAGAGCGGGAGGAGCGAGGGTTCATCAGCGCTTGCGACTTGAATCCTTTTGATGACCATTAATGAGCGGCAGAGAGGTGTGAGTCGATGATGATTGTGAATGCGAGCCGGGGAAGGCGCAGCGCCCCGCGTGCGAGCCATGAATTAGTCAAGAGGCAGCAGCGGCTGGCCTGATTGGAGCTTAGGAGGAGCGCGCCGAGAGATGGATGTGGCAGTCGGAGGGATGAGGCCGCGCCATTAGCCTTCCCGGTGTATCTTGTTAATTAAGGCCTAATTAGAGGAGCTTTGTGCGCTCCCGCAGCCAAACTTTTGACTGGTTAGCGCTCTAACCGGCGACGTTGTGCTCTTTGTGTGGTCCGCAGGCGCCAACAGCGGCTCGTCCCTGCAGGCGGGCGCCGGCAAGGACGGGATGCACCAGCGTTCCTTCTCAGTTTCCAGCGCCGACCAGTGGAACGAGGCCATCAACTCCAGCGCCGCCCGTAAGCGAATGCCGCCGCTTAAGATGAAAGCACATAAAGCAGTGCTAGGTGTTGTGTGTGTGTGTGTGTGTGTATCTGATATCTATATATTGAATCAGCTGTAGACGCCGTTGAATGGACTCGGACGTTGGTTGAGTCTGCTTGCTTCTTTTATTGAAAATAATGACAGAACAACCTCAGTTTACACAAGCTGCTGTTAGCCGATTTGAGCCACGCGGCTTATAGCACAGCGCGGTTTATCGTGACAATTTTTTTTGGGGTGCTTCTGCTTTTATAGCGGTGCGATTTATCATCCAAAATTTAAGGTTTTTTACCGTTCAATTACAAACATTAAGATACTTTCGAAACGTGTAAACGTAAATACATTTTAATAAAGACCAAAACGTGAGATTATGTTTCCATCAAGTTAGCTCGTGACCAGCAGTAAACCATTTCAAAAAGTTCGCTCTCGTAAAATGTTAATAGCTGTCGTATTGGAGCTTCCATTGACACGGCAAACCACCAATGTGAAAAGAGTTGACTTGAGGAAATAGGGGCTAGTGCTTGTCGTTCACAAAATGGCGTGTTAATGAGAACGGAGGCCACTTAGGGCTCATTTAGCTGATGAGCTGACGGAGGCCGCCGTGTTCCACGTGACCTTTGGAGGAACGCGCGCAACTCAGGTTAAATTCCCGCCACCTTCGCCGGAGCGCCGCCCTCCTCAAATAATGTATTCAGCATGCGCGTCTTTGCCTTCAATCATAGACACCCCCTCCGCACCCCCTTCTCTTGCGAGGAGGAAAATGAATGTTTTTCGGGGGTACCATTCATCACCAGTTATTTCCCTCTCTTTGTGCTTGGCAGTAAAAAAGCACTTAAATGCACATCAACAGAATAACAGTCATTTCCATGCATGTTTGCACTCTGGTAGTTCTCATTAGATTGGCGGCGGCGACCCCCCCCCCCTCCCCCCCCTCCCCTTCCACCGCAGGGCTGTGGCAGTTTAAAGAGCGCACTTTACGAGCGCGGCGGGAGGCCGGCGTGAGGCCCCCGTCCGTCCTTTGAGGGTGCGTTGCCCTCGCTTCCCCCCTCGGACAGAGCGGCCTTCGGCGGCACGCCTAACAGCTCCAATACACGCGCCAACGGCCGCATTTCGCACCTTCCTCGCGGAGCTCGGGATCACCAAATGGTCAATCAATTCCCACTTAAGTACATTTCGGAGTTTAAACCGCAACTTTTTTCTCATGATTTGAGCCCTGCGACTTATGCAGTTTTTTTTTTTTTTTTTTTTTTTACAAGCCACCAGGGGGCAATCCACCTGAATGCATGTGAATCTGTTCAAGCTGTCAATTTATTGAGCAATTCTTAAAGGGATAGTGTGTTAGATTTAGAGCGTTTTTCATTACGGACAGCAGGAGGTGCTGCGGGTGCTGCATTTACCATTGTCCGTAGCTATAACAAACATGGCCGCCTCCAGAGAAGTGCCACCCCAAATGTAATATCATTTAATGATAACTAGACCTAGGATTATATTTCCCTTTAAATAGAACTCAAAAGATATGGAAAAACTGGCTTTTCACCCCTTGTTTAAAATAATGGTTTCTGAGGAAATTTATTGTCCACAGACAATTGTCTGAAAAATTGCACTTTTTATTCAATTTCATCTTGTTTTCACGCATGCACACGTCTGCCAATCACGTACTGGTGTCAGACATTTTAATATAGAATATTGAATATTTAATTTGAAAGGTTTTTGTTTTTTTTTTTTTGGGGGGGGGGGGGGCAATTTATCATTGACCTCGACATTTAATACATTTTCACCAGGATAAATTCTTCCGAAACTATGTGAGTTTTGAGGCCCCCGAAAGCCAATATTTGGAGCAAGCG
The DNA here is from genome assembly GCF_059441005.1 of Hippichthys cyanospilos. NCBI lineage: Eukaryota > Metazoa > Chordata > Actinopteri > Syngnathiformes > Syngnathidae > Hippichthys > Hippichthys cyanospilos. The sequence goes on from NC_142380.1 coordinate 6,071,211, forward strand.
GTGGTTAGATGGTGCAGCCGTCGCAAATATTGCGTCCGGTGATCATAGACGCTCTCGGCGAGCGTGATTGAAAAGTCTTGGCAGTCTTCCATCATAAGGCGCCCCGTTCAACAATCAGCGCCTGTTGCGCACTCAAATGAAGGCCCGTCTCTCCATTATCCTTGGCGAAGGTTGCGGCTTAACGCCAAAAGTCACGACAACGTCGGGATGCAAAAAAAAAAAAAAAAAAACCTCAGATTGATGATGAATACGTCTAAGCGTTTCCATCTTATTTAGAGAATGTGCTCATTTGGAAAGCTATTGTGTGGCGCCACTTGAATATTGAGCGCCCCTTTTTTGATTAAATCCAGGCCCAATTTTTTTTTTTCTTAACGCTAGCGCTCATAAGGGCAGCCATTCTTAATGCGCATTATGGTCTCGCTCGAATCCGTGCACCGCGTTTGACGCTCTGCCACTTGGATTCAAGTATGACAACCACGGCTGATGACCGCCCTCGTTGGGGAACTACCTCAACGTATTCCGAGCTTCATCAGCTCCTAGTGTCACTTTATTATTTTTTTTTTGAAATGGGAATTTAAAATAAATATTCTCTGATGACTCTTGCTTTTTATAACAACTGTGTAATCAAAACAGCTTTTCACTCGTTTTTTTTCGGGTATGATTTTATCAAGTCTTTGAAACACTGATTCTGACTTTTAAAAGTCAGAAAAAAAGCTATTGAGGGTCTAAAAAGGATGGCAATAAAGTAATCAAGTCCTAATGTAATGGATTACTTTAGGTTACTGAAATAATTATTACTTCAGTGAGCTCAACTAATTATTTTTGTACTTAAAGTAACTAATTAGCACCTCACAATGGATTATTTGATTACCCATTTAGCTAATGTAACTGATTACTTTAGTACTTAATTACCTAAAGTATTGATTATTTCCGGTTATTCTTCGTTTTTGTGTGTAATGTCATTGAGAACAAATGATCTCGCCATTATTAGTTACATATCGAATTTATTTGTTGCTGGAGTGTGTAAGCAGTATTTTGTCCAAAACTGTAATTTTTACATCAAAGGGAAAACATTGAGAGAAAACATTAAGGAGCTGAAATTTCACCCAAGTTCAACACAGCATAACCACTTAGTTGTCACAGTACCAGTAGTGTGTCATTGCTTTTTCTGAAATACTGCGAGAAAGATGTGTAAGAAAATGACCCAAAAACGGTCAAAATAACACACAAGGGTTTAAGTGATTGCCTCGCTGATTTAACGGCGGAAAAGCATTATTTAGCATTTCCGTTTGACAGTTTCTCTAAATAGTAAAAAGTAATATTCTCTTTAAAGAAAAAAAAACTGGTGCAATGTTACAGAATCACAAACTTTCTTTTAAAGAATTTGAATTGGATTAGGCCTGTAGACATGAAATCAGTAAATTGACACTCACATTAGATCAGTGCTTCTCAAATAGTGGGGCGGGCCCAACTGGGGGGGGGGGGGGTGGTGAGGTGATGCCAGGGGGGGCGTGGATAATCCCAGGAAAAAAACTTTGTTTTTGTCGTGTGGAATGTAATTGTAATAAAGTAATAATTTTCATCATTTTCTTTTAGTTTCAGGCACTTTGGTGCACTTGCTTTTTTTCCGTTTAAGACTAAGCTGTAACCCGTATAAACGCGATAAAAATAATTAACAGTTGTTGAAAGATGACTTATATTGCGTTTTTCTGTTGTTAATGTTAAAAAGGATACATGTGTAGATATACTTAAACAATTTTCATCAATAATAATCTGATTTATAGTCAATGCATTGACTGGGGGGGGCGCAAAAAGTTTTCTGTTTTCTAGGGGGGGCCTGACAAAATATAGTTGAGAAACACTGCATTAGAGCAATTACAAAGAGGAATTAGCTCAAATGTACAAAACTATTTTTTGGAATCCCACTTGTTATAACGTGACTTTTCCCCGCTACAAAAAGAACGCTTGTCTAATCTCGCTTTACAGATGACTAATGGACCTGAGGCCGCATTGGAGGATCGACTAGAAAAATAAGCGCAAAATCAACCTCCCCCACCCCTCGGAGGGGAAAAAAACAAAATCTAAAATATGAAGGTTAATTTTGATGAGCGCAGTCGCACCTATGGCAAGGAAAAGTGTGAAGTTGCAAAAGCGAGGCGCGCGCTTTTTTGTCGGGGCGCCCGCCGCAGTGCGTCGCCTCCCGATGCGAAGGTGATGGCATGTCGGAGGGCTCTGATTTCAACGGCGGCCCGTAATGAAGTTTGACATTTAGTTTGGAGAGAGCGGCGGAGCGCGATCAGGCCTTGATTAGCACGCTCTAATTGAGGATAATAAGGGGGAGGCGGTGATTGTTTCTAATTTTTGCCATTAATTGCAGCCGTTTGATTGAGGACAGGCAGGGCTGCCGTGTCAAGGGGGCCCGGCGGAACCGCAGCCTTCCTGCCACGCGGCCTCTTGAATAACAATCAATTTAAATGCCGCTTGCCGTTGTTGCTCACCGGTGGGTGCAACCTGATTTGAAAAAGCTTCGCCAAATTATTTACGTTTTGGAAATGTAACTGATCACGCAGCATATGGGGGAAAATGGCTTGGTGTACAAACATCCATCGAATATTTCGACTTTTCTTCCCTGAGTGCTTCTCAACCTTTAGCAGTTTCTCAACCCCTTAAGCATTGCAAAGCATTTTTGTGGATAAAAACGAAAACTTAAAACATGCCATCAGTGTTTGATTTATTCAACTTTAGACCCTGTCAGACTTCATTTGTATCGGTCCACAAAAAAAAAAAAAATCAACCTAAAGTGTCCTCCTTTGGATGATAGAAGAAATGTTATCAAAAAGAAATAACTTAGTTATTAATAAATATGTTTTAATATATTAATATAAATATTTTTTCCTTAAGTATTTTTCCTTAAAAAATAATCAATATAGAGTGTCAAACCTGTTAAAAAAAAATTAGAAATAAATATTTTTCCTAAAAATAATTAAAATAAAGTGTTAAAGCAGCTCTAAAAAAAAAAATTAAATAAATATTTGTCAACAGAAAAATATAAAATATAAAAATATAAAATAAAATACAATTTATAATAAAAATATAACATAAAACGTCCTATTTTGGGTTACAGTAAACATCTGTTCAGCAAAATAAATCATTGACTTAATTAACAAATATATGTCCACAAAAAAAAAAAAACAATCAATATAAAGTGTCAAACCTGTTACAAATAAATGTTTGTCCACAGAAAAATATTCAACTTAGTGTCCTCTTTTGGGATCATAGCAGAGATGTGTTTGCAAAAATAAATCATTAACTTGACAGGTAACGTGAAGCAAAATGTATTGCATCCAAAACCAAAGGCATGACGTCACTGAAAGACCTGGATGTCCTCTATTAAGATCACGAGAACTTAGCTGGAAGCTCCAATGAGTCCAAAGACCAAAAACAAGTCCCACAAACGAGGACACAAACGTGTAAGCTGACGCTCAGAGGACACGGAATCATCATGGAAACTTTTGCTGTTTCATCTTGAATTTATTGACAGCCGGGAAGCTACGCTGTTTTGTGATAGGTTACTCTTGCGGAGGTGTGACTGAGCAAAAGCGCGATGGTTGATTGGGCCGGATCATATGCTCCCGTGGGCCACCTATGAACCCGGGCCGTAATTTGCCCACCTTGAAGACTCTGCTGTCCGAAATCAAGTCAAATCATTTCGAGGTATATTTTCAGACAGTCACGAAGCTGTACTGTACTGTGATTGGTCACTCTTGCAGGGGCGCGACTCAGCAAAAATCGCACGCTTGTTGGGCCACATTACAATCTTCCAAGGTCCACATAAGGCCCCGGGCCATAGGTTGCACACCCTTTTTCCTCGGTTTCCGACCGAGAGGCATATCTCCATCTCGCTTTCAGGTGGAGGATGAGCAGACCCGGAGGTCATTTTCCACAACATTAGGGGCAGAAATTGATAATTAGAGGTGCGGATGCTTCTGTGAGAGCGCCACCCCCCCCGGAGGCGCGGGCCTCCCCTTTAACCCCAAGCGACATTAAACAAATGCTGGCTGTCACGTGGGAGGCGGCTGGCAGCCCCGCCATACGGCGCCGAGCTGCCAGCGCAGACGTTAGCGTGCAGAGAGAGGATGTTGGCGAGGGGAGGGGGGGGTTGGGGGACACCCCCGTGCCCCCAGCTGTCTGAGCCGGCTAATGACTGCTCTCAGGGGGGCTGTTGTAGGCGAGCAGGGAAATTGAAACAGACGCCTGGACCAGGATGCGCTTGCTACATGCCGTTTAAGACCACACCGCTGGCGCGGCGAGCTTTATTCATCTGATGCAACGGCCCCGTCTTTTCGTGGCTTCCCGGGCTCAAACGTGGCGATGACATTTAGAGATTTGGCAACCAAAGGCGGTACATTAGAATAGTAGGCCAATACTCACCCTGTGTCGTTGGGCTTATGAAAATCTGCTGCTTGCGCAACTAAGCCACCTTGTGGTGAATGGTTTTATTACCACTTAAAAGAATACTGTGGAACTGTGCATATCATTGACAGTCATTACGAGGGTTTTCTTTTTGTCAATTAACAAAATTTAAAAATGCTACCAAATCTATAATATCCACAAACACTCCCCCAAATAATTAAAACCCCAAAATAAACATTCAAATAAAATATGGCCATAAGCAGAAGTCCTGTCGTAGAGGAAATGTACATAACTCCTCCCGTTTTTGTCATTTTGATTAATTTTGTTCATCATTTTTGAATAATTGCCACATATCAAGGTTTGTATAGAGTTGCAACAAAAAGTAGATCAGCAATCAAACCTTTGCTCTGTTCTTTTGTCTTTAATGCTTGCGATGCTAATAGTACCGTATTTTCCGCACTATAAGGCGCACCCTCAATTAATGACATTTTCAAACTTTTTTTTCAAATATAGGGCGCACCGGGTTATAAGGCGCACCTGTTATTAATGACATATTTTTAAACTTTTTCAATCACAATATAGTAATGCTCAAAGTAATAACAATAATAACTCAAATAATAACTCTAAACTCTCAATGGCATAATAACTCAATGTCAATATGAGCAACTTTGTTCAACTGTAAACACGCAAAAGAAACAGGTAAAGCTTACTTTATCACTTCATTCCCCATCTACCAATCCCAATCTCAATATTGATCCATATATAAGGCGCACCTGATTATAAGGCGCACCATCAGCTTTTTAAAAAAATTAAGGCTTTTAGGTGCGCCCTACAGTGGGGAAAATACGGTAAATCATTGATTATTTTTTGAACATATAAGCAAATTGCAAAATTTAGGAACAAAAGAAAAAGAAAGTAAAAGAAATACTCAGTGGATATTGCAGTTTACATGTTCGCAAGGAGGTAAGAATTAATATAGATTTTATTTAACAACCAGAAGGCAGCATGACCCATTCAACTATTAGTGCCATAAAGATTGAGTATATACTGTAGCTGTGGAGCCTTATTTTGCTGGAAGCGGAAAAAGGTCCGTTTATCACAAAAATATACTATCCCATTGTCCCAAGTTTTTTTTTTTAATCTGATCAATCGAGAATTTCAAAAATGTTTTTTTGTCCAGCCACCTCACAACTAGCTCGCGTGCAGAAATTGTAGCCAAACGAACGTCCCTCAAATGGGATTTTCCCACTTTTGTCTGCAAGACTTTTGGTTACTTCCAAACTGCGCCTCTCAGCAGCGGCGGCGGCGGTAACCGCATGATCACGACGCTGCCATCGGCAGCTCCAATCCCCCGCTGAGCCCATGGCGCTCCTCCAATACAGCGCCATCTCCCTCAAGGTAATGAGCGAATTAGGCCTAATGATGTACACGGGCTAACGGCGACGCGCTGCACATTACGGCACGCGCAAGCGCAAGAGCAATAATCCGGCAGCCTTCTTGTCCCGCCGCACCGAGCGGGCCCCCGGGGGCCGGGGCGCCGCTCGGGGAAACCAATGGAGTTTGCCACACTACAATGAGCTTTTGATGGGAGACAATAGAGGAGGCTGCCAGCGCCGCATGGGTGCTGGTAAGGGGAGAGCAATATGGGGCCCATCTACCCACTGGCCGACCCTCCCTTCCCGCCCCCCCTTCCCGCCCCCCCTCCCCGCCAGATTCCTAATGGCATCCGGAGGGGGAAGAAGAAGGTAAAGCGATGTCAAATGTCAGCAAAGGAGACGGATGGCGAGCTGACAAGGCCCTCCCGTGGTGCCATCGCTCTCTCCCTTTGCCCGACGGTAGCGCAGGTTAATATCACATTTATAAAATCACTTACAAGAAACAAAGCTGCCTCTTTGCACCCCCCCGTCATCACTCCCAGACGGTCATACGGTTCGCCCCCGGGCCGACCGAGGACGCTGTCCATTTGTCCGCGGATGGCCGTCGCGCGCCCCGCCGAAAGCGACGACGCCCTTTCCTGTCTTGTCTTGACACACCATTCTCATGCGTAGGAGGCAAACACCTTCCAATAATTGAGCAATTTAGGAAGCAAACAAGTGACTCCACATTGTCTCAGCTTTATTGACTCTTGGAAGTCCTGAATTGTTTCCTTGGCAACAAATGATGAAGTCAGTCAACCTTGAGGGGTACAAGGCCTTATCGCTAGGGAGGTGCTTTTTGTTGCAATGCTTTTACTAGCCCTGGAAAAGCTACAAACATTTATAGCAAAGTCCGGCAAACACCCCCAAGAGGGTAATGAGGCCTTTTTTCCACTGGACGTTACCTACGAGGCTCTGCTCGCTTTGTCCATAGTCCACCTGGGTTATGTGCTAGCAATTTTGACAATTATTTACAGTGCAACACAGTGCTCACAATAACCTTGGCTAGCAAATGTTTCTCAAGCAATTGTTAGCAGCCTGTATATATATATATATATATATATATATATATAGTATATATATATATATATATATATATATATATATATAATTGTTTTTTTTAATGTATGTATGTGTGTGTGTAAAATACAGTCATCAGATTATATTTACTTCTGTCTTTTCTGATATCAAACTCAAAATGTTTTCCCCTGTTGTGATCTCGTAACGAAGTAACATTTACCCCCACAGCCGACGGAACGAGCGACCCGGCCAATTGCAGCGCGGGCAGCGCCACCAGTCCCAAGCTGGATCCTCCTCCCTCACCGCACGCCAACCGCAAGAAACACAGACGGAAAAAGAGCACGGGCATCACCAAGCCTGATGGCTTGTCTGCCGGAAATGAAGGTAGGAAAGATGGGAGGCGCCCGAGGCGAATCTTGATGACTCACTGGACTTGCGTCCATTTAGTGTGGCCCTTGGCACCTGCTTTCAGAAGTGGCAATAATGGCTCAAAAATATCAATATTCGACCCAACTTTCTGGGTTTTTTTGTACAAAACAACCCAGAAAAGTTAAACCAGACCGAATGATAAGGTGGTTCTTTTTTGTCCCATAATTGGCTTATTTCTGAGTGTGACATCCCGCCACGTCCAGAAGCCGCCGCCCATCTCGGCGGGGGGTTGTCAGCCCTACTCTTCAGCCAATTCATAATGATCCCGCCGCACAAATGATGAATAGAGCGCTCTAATTGGACGGTTGGGGAAACAATCCGCCGCATCTCAGCAGCCATAAAAGTGATGTCAGACGCGCGGCGCGATCAATCAACAAGATGGATACGCTGGAAAAAGCACAACAATGGCGTTGACGCCTCCTAAATGATGCTTAGCATTTGTAATCATTAGACATGAAAAAAAAAAATCCCGGCCTCTTGACAGCTGCTCTTTAAGGTTTCAATGACTCTGTTGACCGCAGAGGCCAGCGTCGTCATTGGCACTAAGTCATTCGCTGCTTTGATAGGTCAGCCGCAACAATGGCCCTTTTCACGCACGCACACAAAAAAAGTCTTCAGCAAAAAGTAGCAGCTGGAAACACTTTCACACAGCAACACTGCATACTTATTGGAGGGTGGAAGAAATGATCTTCAGGTGTCAGTCCCAGCTTTCCTTATTAGCCTTACACAGGAAAGATTCTGCATTCAAATAAAATGCAGCCTCGTTTCAGTGTCATATATTCAGAGCAACTGTCACGGAAATACAGCGCGTGTTACGAGATTAATTCATTCTGCGGTTGGGCTCGTAAGGCGAATTCACAGGATGGCGGGCAATCTAAAGCTATGTTAAATAGCTAATGTGATTAGAACCCCAGGAAAAAACATCAAAATTGTACATAAATATTAAAAATTGGTAGCAAAATATTATAGGAAGTGCTACATTTATATATAATATACATGTATACAATCAGAAAACATCAGAAACAAAAAATATAGAAAGGGTTTATTTACCTTTGATTGGCGCTTGTTATGCAACATATTCCCTGGTCAGGGTACCCTAGGCTAGGCTAGCTTCATATTTTTTGATTATCTCCAGCTTCGTTTACATATATATCATCTTCTTCTCTCTTTAAAATCACTAGCAATCTTGGGACCTATGGCTAACCCATTCAACTTTGAATTAAGCAATAAAATGCACTAAAAATATGGTTTTGTAACCACTCACGACAGAAAATAGCTTTACCATTCCGCCATTTTGAAACGAGCAAGGCCGGCCAATAGCAGACCAGCATCTCCGTGAGGAAACGCAGACCAATTGCAGACCAGCATTGTTGTGACGCGTTGCATGGAGGCATTGACGGCAACAGAAAATAAGTGCAATTACCTAAAAACGCCTGCAGATGAAGACAAAACAACACAAATACAGCCAACCCCTTAGGGTCATGACAGTTGTTTTTGTCGCAAAGCAGCGAAAATTCCTTAAAGAGGGGACAAAACAACTCCATATTCCACATCGCAACATGAAAAAAAAAGTAAGCCAGGGACGCTGTAACCCGGGAGTCCACTGTAGCCATGAAAATTCTGCCTTTTACAGGTCTTGGTAAAAGGACTTACAATCAGAAAGCTCGAGTATTGTCCAAACATGTCATTGTATTCTGTGCTAGCTAACGTCTTAAGCTAGCTAACTAAGAAGCAATTGGAATTAAGCAAATGGAATAGTGCTGTCAACAGGCATCATTCATGTATATCTGTTGTAAAAGAAAAAAGAGGCGCACAAAAAGCGGAGGGAGAGATTTTTGTTTGCTAATAATCGTCGTAGCAATAATGGAAAGATACAAAGCTAAGTCATTTTTAACCCACGTGTGAAAGTAGCACGTCTCAACTAAGGTAATTATAGCGTTGTCAATTTCATGGAGGGGCTCATTTATCTTATAAGTATGTTATACTTTCACATTTTAAAACAGACCCCAGTAGAGCTGCGAGGTATTGCCCAGAAATAAAAGCTGTTTTTTTTTTTCGTCATTCAGGAAAGTAACCATTTTATTTCAATCTAACCAAAATATTGATTGCAACAAACATTGATTGAAAGATTTTATTTATTTAATAATAATCCTGTGCAAAATGGGCATACAATAGTGTGCACTGATTTTAAATGAATTTTAAAGTAAACTTCACATTCAAAACTTGCGCATAAATGACCCACTGAAGTATTTAATAACTGTTGTAAAACTGCCATCCAGCATTCTGTGCACAAGCTCCGTTTCACCATTTAGCTAGTTTTCAAATGTCCCATTTTTGTAATGTTGGATGAATTACCTGAATTTCTTAATTGTGAAGAGTATTTATACTTGCCATATTTAAGACAAATATTACTGCAGTACCTATATTTCATCAAATGTTAAATTATTAAACCATATACAGTAACTTTACTGTTGTCACCTGACTGGTCGGTAAATCTGTCAATCAGCTCAAGGGGCACTCTGACAAGACGCGGGCACTCCTAAGAGACACGTGATTGGCTGCTGGAGGGTAAATCGACCAATGAAGGCAGAAATTGCAACCCACTCCTGCTCAGATGTTGAAATCCACTCCTCTTTGGTGCCCGCGTCTTGTAGTAGTGCCCCTTGAGATGATTGACAGATTAACTGACCAGTCCGGTGACGACAGTTACAGTAAAGTTGTTGTCTAAGATTTAAAAATTTAAGATTTGATTACTGCTATAACACCTTTTTAAAAAAATAAATAAATTGCGGACGAGGTTCTCTTAGTCAATCTTTTAAGTCGGAACTTCAAATGTGGCTACATGCTGCGGCCAACTTTTTGCCAACTTTTTTGCAAGTTTTCGATCTCCCGAAGCATCTGTTTTCAGGGGCGGAAATAGCGATGTGCATGAGCTCGTCGATTCGAAGGTAGACGTTTACCTCTGAAGTGAACGGCGCCTGATGATGGCTTCATTAGCGAGAATCAGATCCGTTTTGAAGTTAGCGAATAGTTAGAGCGTCGGGAACATCGCAAATCCCGCAATCCGGCCAACGGGTCCAAAGTTTCGGGACTTGGTCAAGTGCGCCTCGGCGTAGCAAGGGTTACCATCCTCTGGAGTCCAGCTGAGGATTAGGAGATGGAACTTTAAGTGCCTGCGCTAATGGCGGGTGTTTATCTCAATACTTTGTTTTTTTTGTGGCTCCCCGACTCGCTCTCATTTCCCAAAGCTGTCCCCGGAGCCCGCGCCGGCGTAATGACTTCCCGCGCGCGGCGCGCCCGGCGGAGGCAAGCAAATAACAAGATTGTCATTTGGGGCTGCCCGCAGACGCGCCTTTAATTGGCCGCCGTTGTTAAACGCGCTAGCTATTAGCCGTAGCGGCGCTGATTTCATGTCTTTGTTTATGGTAGCATTGGCTGGCGCCGGTGTGCAGAGGTGTGTGTCAGATAGATAGCGAGCACTCTCGGCGAGTCGGGTGGCGCTCTCCCCCCCGGGGGGCCCCTGTCGCAGTAATGGCCTGCTCCTGATTGCTCTGATACAGGTTAGGAATATTGGCTTTAATGATGTGTAAAATGAGCAAGCGGCGCCGCTGACATTTACAGATGGGCGCCGCCTTGGCCTGTTCTTCCCAACTGCTCATTAATTCGCGGGGAATGGCGAGCGCTTCTTTAAGTGAGCGCCCGACGCCTGATGCGCCGGCGCGACAAACAATAGCTCACCTTCCGCCCCCCCCTCCGTCGACTGTTCGCACAAATGGATTTGGGGCGGGGGTCGGAGGGGGTCCTGGAGGCTAAGGACTGTCGCTAAGTCCTTGATAAGGTTTTGGGTCCGCGTACAATCGAGAACTCAGCTGGGCTGGCGCGGGCGCCCCGGGGTCCTCATCTGGTCCACAGGTGTTGCCGCTGTCCTCATTTCTTTCGGGGCGACGAATGAGCCTGCGCTCAAAAATGCTCCCGGCGCAATTCTCTCTTGTTCCTCCTCCGTCGATGACGCTGCGCTCGGTTATTATGCGGCGACAAGTTTGGACGTTTTCCAGAATTTCTGCCTCGTGGGAGCAGCTACAACCGGGAGTCCTCGGGTGACGTCAGGACCGGAATTTATTCGCTCCTTAGAACATGCACCGGCCTATCCCCAATCTTAAATACCGATACCGTAAATTTCAGGCTATAAACCACAACTTTAATCTCATAGTTCAACCTAAAGTATCGACTTTGAGATTGAACTTCCGTTTCACCCGCCACTAGAGGGCACCCTCCAATAGGACTCACAAGCAAGCACATTACTTTTGTGTTGGTGCAGTACTCTAACAATCCAAGTGTGTCTCTTATGTTGAAAATATTTAGGTGCTGCTTTTGAGGTATGATGTTGCTGTAACCAGTCAGTTTGGAAATTTAAAAACAAACAAACTTTTAAATAAAAAACATTGTGTACAACCTGCAGCTTACTGTCCAGTGTGACAAATAGATTTTTGTTGGTGTTATTTACAGTCTGAAAAATACGGTTTATGCATATGGCTTATTCAGGGCCGATACTGATTATTTGTAGACAAAGAAGTTAATACCTGATTTTTCAATCCTACAGTCAGTTTCGCTAAAATATTGGCCTCAAATTAATGACAAAAAAAGGGCTGATGCCTGCATTTTCAAAATATCAAATATTATGATGACAATTTGCCCGATATATTTCTTACTTGAGGATTTATTTCACTTAGCACATGATTATTTGTTCAACCATATATTTTGGAGGGAAAAAAAAGTCAATTTAAAAGCTAAAAAGGTAAATATTCCACATCATCTTGATCAACTTGATTTGTTGTGAAAGTATGGCAGCTCCCCTCAACTTGCTTCCTTTCCAAAACAACTAGTGTACGTGAGAGTTTCCCGAGCAGCTTTATGATCCATGTAAATGGCGGCCCATGTTTCTCGTCCTACGCTGCACCCTCATTGGCGCTGCGCAGCTATTACGCTCTTAACTTGCCTTTTTATTACGCCGTCTTAATTAAGGAAAATCATATTTCGCGCATCGCTCAGCGGCTGGCCTTAATTTATTTGTAATTGTGGGGAACTTGTTGATGGAGAGCTGACGGATTAGGACGGTCAACAGGTTCGTGCGCAACACACTGCCGGGAAGAGTCGACGATTGTGCCGAGATGCCACCTGCAACCGGGCGCTAATAAGGCAAGCCATAATGGCCTCTGTCCGGCCTCCTACTTGCCGGTCGCCTGGAAAGCTTTGGCCATGTTGAAGGAGGACAAAAATGGTCAAAATTCCACATTTGGCCAGAAAAAAAACCCTTTTTGGGCCCCCCCAACACATGATTCTCACAGTATTTTAGCCTTAGGTCCTGCTCGTGTTATGTTGACATTTGTCACCATCTGGGTGAAATTTCAGCTCCCTCGGGTTTTGTTTCAATAGTTTCCCGCTGATGTGGAATGCCTGTGATGTAGAGATCAAAGGATTGGGTGAAATCCCAGGCAAGGGTTAAAGAGGAGCTGCTTTCGTGGCTGCACTTACAAGAGTTGCATTTGTTTTCCCTTCTCTGCTCATCAGTTTAAGAAATCAGCCATCCTTTGAGTTTTGAATCTCCATAATGAAAGTCTTTTAATGCCTCCAATTTATTGCCTGGGCAGCCAACGGAGTAATTAGCTTTGTACTGCTTTTTTTTTTTTCTGAAAAGATGTAAAAAGCAGCACAATGGCACTTAGCAGATTACCTTAAATGGAAAATTTCAACACAATCTCATTCAACAACTCTTCTTTTTTTCCGTACTGGGGATCATTAATGAGAGAAATCATTTTGCCCGTGGTCAAATAGTGACACTTTTCACTAAACACGCGTTTACGCGTTAATTTACAAGTCTTACAAGTGAAAAAATAATGTCAACCTCTTTTTATGCTTCTTATTGACACCAGTCGAAATGACTGTGCTGGGGGTATTTCTCATGTAGGTTTATTTGAATTTCATTTAACTTAATTCTTTTGAAGTATATTGTCCAATCTTTTGACTTTTAGATAAAAGGCGTTTCACATCAAAGCGAAAGCATTGAAAGAGGATACTAGGGAGCTGAAATTTCACCCAGATCATACCAAGATTCTAGAGTTTTACTTTCAAATGCATAGTAATACCACACATTGAAATTCTCATGTTGTTCACTCCCCCGACTGCAGACTACATTCCATAATCAAGCAAATAATAAAGTAGGCAATAAAACAAAACAAAGATAAAACAGTAATAGCGCAATAAGGAAATTACAATGAACCACTAATAAATGAACATGTTAAAGTTTCAATGTGTGCCATCCCTTGTGTAAAACACTGCAAGAATAATGTGGAAAAAAAATGACCCAAAAATGATTAAATTGCAGTCCAACTTGCAGAAACCAGAAGTGTCCCTGATTTACCTTACGCAACAGATTTTTTTTTTTTTTTCAGGCAGCGTGACAGGCGCTGTTTCCCACCCATACGGCTGTACTTGTACCCTACCTCCCTGCCGGTGTTTTCTAGTTACAGGCTCCCATGAATATGCTCCCGCAAGTTTAAATAAAGAGGTTCAGGAAGACTCGGATCAATTGTGGCGGCCCGCAGTCGATGGCGCAAACGGAATCAGATAATTGAAGTCGGTGTGGAGCTAACTGGATTATCGCTTGTGCCACGCCGCTACATTACGAGCATCCGTCACACGTCTGTCATTTAACGGCGCCCGGGAGCCGCCATTGATTACAAAAACGCCGCCATTGCTGTCAATTAGCAAGTCGTACACGGTTAATTTCAAGCGAATGGATCAGGCCCCTAGTTGAATAAATACGTTTTTAATCGCAAATTTGTCGTGACAGCGGGAGTGGAATTTCTGAAATGGGGAAGTAATCACTCGAAAAATGTTACGTCGCGGCTATGAACAAATGCTAACGTTAAAATGTGCCAATGTAACTCACGCCATCGTGTTTGTTGGCATAGCAAGCGCACACTTCATTATGTGAAAGCCTGTCCTATGCAACGTTCATGGAATCTCCGCAATCTCTCTCCAATCTGAACAACACCTGTGCAAAGCAGTCATCTAAAAGAGTAAATAATACGTTCAGTTCCCATTAGCAAAACAAAGTGGAGTATCTTTTTTCCCTCCGCCTCCCAGCTGATTTCCCCGGGCAACAGGCGGGTTTATGCAAATGAGGCCACTCTTTACATTGACATAATTAGGTACTAATTACCAATCATTTGGTGACGAACGTGTGCGTGCAGCTGTGCCGCACGTTCACGATATACAGATGCCGCATGTGGCGGCGCATATCAACTCATGTTTGGAGACGACAGGTCATTGGTCACATGATTTTGCAACATATGTTTGTGTTTTGATAGACGGACATTTTTTTGCTTTCAGATTTTTGCTGTTCTTTTTTTTGCATCTATCTCTGTGTCCATAAGCATTGGTGGTTTAGGCGATTGGGTGGTTGGCCCAATGCACTGAACACATGTTAAAAACATTGAAAAATGAAAACAATTCCTTGGAAAAATCAGCAGCCAGATTTTTCCCAATTTAATTTTGAATGTACCATATTTTCAGCACTATAAGGCGCACCTAAAAGCCTTATTTTTTTTTAAAAGCTGATGGTGCGCCTTATAACCAGGTGCGCCTTATATATGGATCAATATTGAGATTGGGATTCGTAGATGGGGAATGAAGTGATTAAGTAAGCTTCACCTGTTTTTTTGTGTGTTTACAGTTGAACAAGGTTGCTCATATTGACATTGAGTTATAATGCTATTGAGAGTTTAGAGTTATTATTTGAGTTATTGTTATTACGTTGAGTATTACTATATGGTGATTGAAAAGGTTTTAAAATATGTCATTGATTGAGGGTGCGCCTTATAATCGGTGCGCCTTATATATGCAAAGCGTTTTAAAATGTCATTAATTGAGGGTGCGCCTTATAATCCGGTGCGCCTTATAGTGCGGAAAATACGGTAGTTTAAATGTCTTGACTTTAACCTGCCTCAAACTGTAGGAATCCTGACTAATGAAGTCCCACTGCCCCCCACCAAAACTAAAATTTATCATTTCACATATAAATTAATTATGGCCAAAAGGGTTCATTATAATATGAAACTAGAGCCATCACATTTTGTAGGCCTAAAAAGCAAGGATTTTACATGCAGTAATCTTCAGAAAAAAGTAGGTTGACCTGAACCTGCTGTTGCCCTTCTTCTTTTTGATCTGTAAACATCTCATAAATCACAATTTGGGGGGGGGGGGGGGGGGGGGGGGTGAACAGGGCATAAATAACGACCAAAGAAACCTCGATTTGAGCCAGGATCTGCAGATTATGAGGCTGTGGTGCTAACCACTAGTCCACCGTGCTTCTGGAAAGTCACTTCTTGTTCATTTTGATTCCAAATCTGTGTCTGTGTGTGTGTGTTTTTTTTTTCATCAGAGCAAGACGACTCCTTCGAGTTCATGATCGTGTCCCTGACTGGTCAGACGTGGAACTTTGAGGCGTCGACGTATGAGGAGCGCGAGCTGTGGGTGCAGGCCATCGAGAGTCAAATCTTCGCCAGCCTGCAGTCGTGCGCGATCATCAAGAATAAGGTGCTTGACAGCGGCTGCCGCGTTCTTCGCCGTTTTTCCCCCCCTCCCGTCCCCTCCTCCTCCTGTTACACGCGGGAAGCCGTCCGACAGGTGCGCAGCCGTCTCGCTTTATTGCAAGTGACAGGCGTCACGGACGGAAGGCGGCTGCTGTCAGCGGCGGGCCTCATTTTCATCTTTTACTTCCCCTCTGCCTGCGTGCGTGATGGTGCTCCATTTACAAGCGTTGTCCTTCTTCTCCGCCGCTGATGAGTTCGCCGCGACTCATTCTCCCTCTCCCTCTGTGTGTTTCCGGTTCGGACGCAGTCTCGATTAGGGAGCCAGAGCGACGCCGTGGCCATCCAATCCATCCGCAACGTGAGGGGCAACAGCTTCTGCGTGGACTGCGATGCTGCAAGTGAGTACATCTGTTTCAGGAAGACAACGCTTTCTGTCTTCACCGGGTTTACAATGACCTGGTTTACACGCCGTACATAAATGTCTTGTTTTCCGTTTCCGGTGACGCACATCTGCTATGGCTGTGTTGTACACCGACACAACCCGAGATGCAAAAAGTGAACATGACAAAACAGGAATAAAATAATACATATTTATGGGTGATGGGGAATCAGCCCTGCTGGTAAATGATCGTTTATGAGGAATGAATACAGTATTCACACACTTTAATCCTAAAACAACATTTTTACATCATGTTTTTTACAGATCATTTGTTTTAGTAAGGATTTATATAAGACACGGCAGAATAGCTTTTTATTTATATTGCACAACACAAGAAGAGGAATTTATGACTTATGTACGCAAAGGAAGAAAAAGTACCGTATTTTCTGCACTATAAGACGCACCTAAAAGCCATAATTTTTTTGAAAAGCTGATGGTGCGCCTTATAATCAGGTGCGCCTTACATATGGATCAATATTGAGATTGGGATTGGGAACCGATAAAGTAAACTTTATCTGTTTCTTTTGTGTGTTTACAGTTGAACAAGGTTGGTCATATTGACATTGAGTTATTATGCTATTGAGCGTTATTATTTGAGTTATTATTGTTATGACTTTGAGTATTACCATATTGTGATTGAAAAAGTTTTAAAATATGTTATTAATTGAGGGTGCGCCTTATAATCCGATGCCCCTTATTTATGGAAACAGTTTTAAAATGTCATTAATTGTGGGTGCGCCTTACGGTAGTTTATAAAAATTACTAAAAGAAACTTCCTCTAATTGCCCCATTCTAACACAGCCGTATATTTCTCTAAAACCCTAAACTTTTGACCTGATTAGGACTTAAAAAATAGAAAAACTTGTACCTGGTTAACCAGCTTCTCTTATGTGTGCCAATCAGCTCCCTGCACCTATTGTGTAATGCCCAGGTGTTCCTTGTTGTCCTGTCAGTTTTGAGTGTAGTTTAGTTTCCTTTTTTCGTTCAGTTCTTGCCGGGTCAATGATGTTGATTACGTTGACGTTGTTGTTGCTACTGTCACCGTCAGTACAATTGTTCTGTTTTTATCCCTGTCTATTTTTCCTATTTCCTTTATTTTACATTTTCCCACCCTCTCCCACCATGTCCTGTTAAATAAAAATGTTGAAGCTCAGAAGTGCCAAGCAGACCGGCCCATTGGACTCATGAAAACAAGTCATCAAATCCCCGCGCTAGCTTAAATCAATAACTAGTGACAGCACATAGGGTGATGCTGTCACAATCAAGCGAAAAATAAAAAACGAGTAGTTGCTAAGGCTGCAGTGTGATGTTTTTGTAAGTGACTGAGACCCGGTGTTCTCTCCCTTGCACAGATCCAGACTGGGCCAGCTTGAACCTGGGTGCCCTGATGTGCATCGAGTGCTCGGGCATTCACAGGAACCTGGGCACGCACCTTTCGCGCGTGCGCTCCCTGGACCTGGACGACTGGCCCGTGGAGCTCAGCATGGTGATGACGGCCATCGGTAACTCCATGGCCAACAGCGTCTGGGAGGGCGCCCTGGAGGGCTACAGCAGACCAGCTAGCGACAGCACCAGGTCACATTGCATTTACACTACAAGTCGATTCACTACAGTCGATAATTATTCAGGGCGCCGATTTTTTACAGTACCGAGGTTGACGCCGCTTAGCATCTTCCCGCTAAATGTGTTGACGAACTCCTCCTCACTTGACACCTAAGCGTTAATCGGAGGCAGGGGTGGAGGAGTCTCCAAAAATGCCGGCCCGCCACAAGTCGGCCTCGGAAGGCGCACCGGGCGGAAGGTTGTTTATCTCGCGGTGACAGGTGAGGCCCGGTGTCCCGGGCTGACTAATGGCCTGCTGTGTAGCGGCGTGTGCAGGTAATTAAGCACACCATTATGGTTAAAGCCTAACCCCGAGAGCCGGAGCCCGGGGCCCCTAGCGGCCCCGTCACATATCCATCATCGGGGCCCGGGTCATCACTCTGTCTGTCACGATCGTCGCCGTCTGACTCTTCTCCCTGCCGGCGCTTTGGACTTACTGGGGAACAAGTCAACGACGCTTCTTCTATTTCTTACCTTCAGTCGTGTGACGAGTTTTGTAAATGTTTTGGAAACAACCTCACTGACGCATAATCGCCAGTAGATGGCATCATGGGCCGTTTTAGAAAGGGGATCACCGCAGTTTGGCAGTCCACTTTTGCCAGTGTCAAAAAGCTCTTAAATCTTGAATCTTTATTTTGATTGACCAAATCATTTTGGCAGATATTCACTTGTGTGAATGTCAGTCTTGGAAGCGACTTTACTGATACACAATTACCAGTAGATGGCATCGATGGATCGTTTTAGACATGAGATTACCACAGTTTGTCAGTCCTATTTTCGTAATGTCAAAAAGTGCTAAAAATGTCTGGCAGTGATAGGACATGTCCGATGAACAGGATTTCTTGAATCATTGCTTTGATTGACTAAATCTGGTTGGTCCAGCGTTGCTCTGAATTTATAGCTCAGATTGACTCTCCTCACGGGAAGACTTTGTTTGATTAATGGAAGTGATTGGATTGTAAATATTTCAAGTCTGTTCTGTACTAAAACGCTAACATCTCCCTTGTCTTTGCTATTCAACCCTGGATTCACATTTTCATTTATTGTGCTTGAACCTGAACACTGTTTTTCCTTTCCACAGTTAAAAACTCAATCACAACTGCATGCAGTTGTCACATATTGGTGTTTTTTCGGCTTTTATTGGTTGCTATGTGCATTTGTATAGATAACTTGTGAAATGACATTAGTGTGGACAATATGTAGGAAATATCCATCCATCCATTTTCTATAAATTTGTTGGTAGCAAACATGCAGGCATCTGTTGAAGATGTTTTAATCAGGCAATTTAAAACATTTGTTGTTTTTTTTTAATTATAAAACTTCCTAATAACATATTTCTGTGTAAATGTTGCGACCTGCGACGTGACAAAAATATATCTATTTTTTTGCTCAATTTTTGTTACTTCAGCTCATATACCATTATGACTTATAGTCCAAAAAATACAGTACTATCTTAAATGCCAATTTTGTATTATTTTCATGCATTTGAAAAGGCGCTCAAGCACATATGGTGAAGCGGCATTTCGCTGTGCTGCTGCACTCAAATGAAATAAGCGCTTGAACTCAACTTTTTGAAAGTACAAAACCGAGTAAAAACATCGTGGCAAGCCTCCATAGAGGAAGTTTTTTTTTAAGACGCGAAAGCATCAGGCCCCTTTTTCCTCTTGCCACTTCTGCGCTGAATGATGGCCTACAGTTATTTATCGAATGCTTTCTGCTCTAAATCGCTGGCGCCAGTCGTCCCCATGAGAGATTATTGATGTTGATTCCTCTCGCTACCACTGTCACTCGTCCCGCGTGTCGCCTGGGGAAGGGAGGTCCTTCATTGTCTTAAAAAAAAAAAAAAAAGATCTTATCCCGGAGCGGCATCTCCATTATTTTCCCGCGCCAAACAATAAATCTCATTTGCAGCATAAGTAATCTTGCAAGCGCTTGTAAAGTATCACATGGTTAGCGAGAAGCTCATGCGTCTGCTGTGCTGTTGCTTTATCATGAATGATGAATTATCTGTAACTTAATGGGATTCCTTCTCTTTTTCCACGCCATAAATCCTCACCTGACGTCTTTTTCTTTTTGCCGCGCGTGCTTTTTTTTTTTTTTTTTTTAATTGTGTCCCGCTGGTGACGTGCGCCGGCACGCCGCTCCCGCTAAACATTAGTGACACCTCATGGAAACGACTCAGTAACTACTCGGGTATCAAACGGCCGCCTGATTGAATGTCTCCTGCAACACTAGTTTTACCCCCTGCTGCTTTCTTCTCTTTATTTTTTGATATGCATTGTATTTGGAGGATTTCACGTGAACGTGCTCATGCACAAGATGCCTTCAGTTTATAGCCAACGCCGCGCAGACTGAGACGACTTCAGACTTATTGCAGCTATGCTAACGCGATAGGCTTATTTCCATTTAGTTACCGTATTTTCCACACTATAAGGCGCACCTAAAAGCATTATTTTTTTTCTAAAGCTGATGGTGCGCCTTATAATCAGGTGCGCCTTATATATGGATCAATATTGAGATTGGTAGATAGGGAATGAAGTGATGCTAAAGTAAAGTAAGCTTTAACTGTTTCTTTTGTGTGTTTACAGTTGAACAAGGTTGGCCATGTTGACATTGAGTTATTATGCAATTGAGAGTTTAGAGTTATTATTTGAGTTATTGTTATTACTTTGAGTATTACTATATTGTGTTTGAAAAAGTTTGAAAATATGTCATTAATTGAGGGTGCGCCTTATAATCCGGTGCGCCTTATATTGCGGAAAATATGGTACTCTAAACACAGCAGGCATGAACTTATTCTTGCTATTTTTTTGTAATAATTATTGAATGGCGCATTTCTTAATATTTCTAACTTAATATGCCTTCAAAATGCAACATAGGCAAACTTCAAAATAAACACAACAAATAAAACAAACATCAATGCAATAGCCATATCAGGCTTTTATTTTGAAGTGTTCCCTTAGGCTGCTGGTTGTGTTCCATTTAGCTTGACACGTCCAAGTGGTTGACATGGAGAATAGACGTATGGTGCATTCAAATGCAGTTATATAAAACTCATAAGAATGAAAAGCCATTTTTGTGTTATTAATAATGTCATATTATTGTATAATGAAAGCCTTTGCATCATTTCCCCCTGATAGCAGTTTTTTTTTTAAAAAAAAAAAGAAAAAGACCGACAAAATTAGAAAATTGCTCTCCAAAGTAAGTCAATGAGTCACAAAACCTCTCTGCAAAAGAAAAGTATTATTTCAATTAGCGGTGGCACTTATTACAAAGAACATTTTTGACTCAAGACCCTCTTTAAATAACACTTTTTTCCTCCGGTAATATTTGTGCCATGTAACACAATGAAAATGCATTTAACAATGTTAACATTCCCCAAAAAGTCAAATGGCGTGTTTAGAATACTAGTTTGCAATCATCCCTAATGTTAGGGCTCCTAATTTCCTCTGCGACATGTACCTTTGTGAATTGGGAACCAAAATGTATCCTTTTTGAAATTGTTCACGTGGAGTTTTAAGAGCGCCGTTGTCCACCGCGTCTGGCTTAGATGACGAATAGTGTGTCAGGTGCGCGCTCCCAACTGGTAATTGATCAACGAATCGATTGTGGGAAAAACATTTGTGGGCGTCTCCTGCAGTGACCGCATTCAGCAACTATTAGAAGGGAGTTGTTGTTTTCATTAGCGCCCGCAAGTCGCCATGTTTTGCACGCCGCCTCTAATTGCTTGGCGAGTTTGTGATAGAAAAGAGCAGACGGAGAGAAAGAAACAGACGGCCGTTCTCATTTGGGGGCGGAGGGGGGGGGGGGGGGGGGGGGGGATGTCCCGGAGCGCGGGCCGACACGGACGGCTATCCCTCACCGGCGCAGCCCCCCCCTCTCTCCGTCACCCTCCGTGGGCCGCGCGCCGCCCTCGGCCACGGCCAGGTAATAGCTCTGATGAGAGCCCTCCACTTTGTTTCAGAAATAATTTGCCACTCCTGCCGCCTGCAGGGGCTGCGCGGTAATAAAAATGAATCACAGCGCTAACCTCTCCAAACTTGTGCCCCCACCTCGGCGGGGAGACTTTAACCCCTTCTCGTCTCTCAAAAGAAGGACTCGCCGCTTACTAGTACTCGAACTCCCAGAAGAGCTTTCAAATGGCCTGGAGGAGACTCATTAATTAAGATGACTGAAAGAGCGGCTGGCTCACTCGCTCGCTCTGTCTAAATCAAAGCCACAGGTCAGTAATTAGGCTCGCACACTCACTAATTACCCCCATGCCACCGGGCTGCTTTTCCTCCACCTTAAAGACGTCCAAAGACCTATGGCCGGTCCGCTGATTGCGCCATCTCGGAGATGAACGCGCACATTAAGAGCGGCCGTTGTGAATATTGAGCCGGCCGTTTTACGGGCAGATCAGAGAGGGGAATATCATTTGTAACACACGGCACGCCGCGGGGCCAACGCTCACCATAATCTTTCAGTAACGTTCGGTAATTGGGCAGTTTCCGACTTGGATCGGAAGGGTTGGAACGCGCTCAAATCGTCTCCAATTATGGCGACGGGCCCACGTTGATGGCAAGCTTTGGACGGGCGGCTTCTCCTTTGCTTTAGAATTATCTTAGTCGCGAACAGTAAGGCTGCAATTAATGAGGACTTATTTGATTGCTGATGATTTAAATCAAAGTTAAATACTGTTTATTTATACATCCCTTGACCCTTGATATTTGGATTATTTTCTTCCACATCATCCTTGCAGTATTTTTGCCATCTGGGTGAAATTTCAGCTACCTTGTGTCTTGTGTCTCTGGTGTGAAATCCTTTGATGTGAAGAGCAAAGTACCAGGAAAGTATTTTGATGATTTTTGGATCATTTGTATCCACACCATCCTTGCAGTATTTTAGCCAAGGGCACACTCTTGGTAGTGTGATAGCTAATGTTGAATTTTGACATGTTGTCATCATCTGGGTGAAATTTCAGCTCCCTGTTGTCTTTTTTCGATGCTTTGTCTCCGGTGTCAAATCCTTCGATGTAAGATCAAAGTATTTTGATCATTTTTGGGTCATTTTCATCTTCTTCGATGCGAGTTTTGAGGTGGGCCACTTTACCCAATTCTTATCTTATGTAATCTTCACAATGAAGACTTTTTTTCAATATGGCACAATGTGTTCTCTTATCACTCGGAATTTATTGCAGTCCATTGAGCCGTTAAGATGCTCTTCTCTCTCCCAGTTGTATTCCCTTCTCAAGGTTTCTTATTTTCCTGTAATTGAGGTTTTGAGTTTTTCCTTGAACTTCTACGAGCTTGGTTCAGGGGATGTCAATGTTCGATTGCCATTGTATCATGGCGTCTGTTTATTTCTGTCTGAAATGCAGACTTTCAAAACTATATGTTAGTCCTGAAGGTTTAGTACGGCTAAGTAACAAGATAAAAAAAGAGGATTGCGACATTTCGCGTCATCGTGTCCCCTATCAGCTTTGTACGTGAGTCAAGGGTTAACAACATGAGCGTTTAAGGCTGGTAAGCCACACCGGCACAAAAGAACAGCCACTCCATCATTGCAGTGTCACAAGCTCATTAACGTCACCATATATTCAATTCCGCTACGGCTGGGAAACACGCGGGTAGATTTGGAATAGGCTCCAAATGATCCAAAAGTGATTAAAATTTTGACCATTTCGTCACCATCTGGGTGCAATTTCAGCTCTCTAGTGTCTTCTCTCAGTGCTCTCTATTTTAATATATCATCACACAATTGTGCCAGCTGCTTATTTAGATCATTAGGGTATCAAATCTCTCTTTTCCTGACAAAAATCATTTGCAAGTTCAACCAATCAAGGGGAGAAAAAATTCTAATCTTAACAGTAAATTTGATACCTGATTTTTGGGGGGCGGAAAACAGGCTTGGTGCTAACATATAGCACCAGTCAAAATTTTGGAAACACACAATAATTCAATACATTTCTTTATTTTATTAAGAGGTTCCAGAATTGTTGATGAATGCTTAAAATCAGCGGTAACTCAAACAGGCTAAATTGAAGGCACCTCAGAGTGTGAACAGGGTTTCTGCAGCTCTAAGCAAATTGAATTGAATGCTTTTAAATACCGTGACAGGAACAGGACATTTTACTTTTCAAATTAGGAACAAATGAATTGGGAACATTGTTGCTAATTTTTGCTTCCTGACTCTCTCTCTATATACATATATATATATATATATATATATATATATATATATATATATATATATATATATATATATAATTTTTTTTTTTTACAGCCAAGAAAACAGTAACTGGAGTGAAGCTAACTGTACTGCGAGGTGGAAAAGGGGGAGTCCTTCTTTGGCCCTTTTGGCTGCCGCCTTGGCCGGATTGCTGGCCCTTAGCAACCTTTGATAGTTTGGGGCCCGGCTTTCATTGGTTTTCTTTTCTTCTCGCTGCTTCCCGACTCTCCCTCTTGTCCTTCTGCCGCCGGCCCTCTTCTTCCGCCAGCCCCCCTCCCTCCTCTCCCCTCCCCCGGGTCGGGCCGCATGGGAATGGAAGCCTTAGGAGCGCGGGCTCGGTTCAGGATGGTCGGTCCCCCACCACGGTGGACGCTTTCTCCTCTTGACTGCGTCCATTCCATGTGCATTGCAGTCAATCTGGAGGTGTGGATGCCAGGGGGAGGAGCCAAGGGAAAGCCGGGATTGTTGTCAGCAGGACGGACGTCCTCCTCTTCCGACGGTGTCTCGGTTTCCCTTCCTATAAATCCACGATTGTCTTTTCAGGCTTGACTAATTGTCTCGGTTTGTTGGCTCTTGATTTGAATCTTGACTGGGTGGGCCCCCTGGAGGAGAATCATTCCCCCGTTTTCCACTTCATGAAGTCAGGGTCAGCGGAGAGCTCCTATACAATTGTCAAAGAGGCCTTGATGTAGGGGACACCGTGTCTTCCTTCCTGGTCCCGGGAAGTTCTTAGGATTTGGAGGTTCTGCCCAAGACTGTGCTCACGCAGTTCGTTGGTAAGCTACGTGCAACGCTGGCATTTTTATCGGAAAGTCCTCCGTCCCCCGAGCAACGGGCAAACGAGGAACAAGCATGCGCTGAAGGCTGGAGAAATCGGCATTAAAGTAACCACCAAGTCCAATTTCCTAAGACCCCCGCCCTGAACTGGCCCCCGCCTTCAACTCCCACCCCGTGCCGTCCCGCCACTTTGACATGCTAAATGCGGCAATTTTATTTTTCTGCCTCCCGCCGTGAGGAAGTGTCCTTTTCAAAGTGCTCCGCTCACCGTGCCTGAAAGTCCAAAGCCAAGCGCTGTTTGGATTGCTCCTCTTTGCCAAACAAAAGACAGGAGCTGGGATTACCATTTCACTTCCTTTCACATTCCAGCTTTCAACTTTTTTTTTTTAGCGGTCGGTCCGGTTAACATTGTCAGAGCTCGGAGGGCATGACGGGACTGAGTCATGATGGCAACAAACTCAAAAGTATCCTGAAAATCAAGTATGTCCACTTTGTGACCGCTTTGAATGCGATGGAAGTGGACGAGTTGTTCAGGTTCTGCTCAACACCCGTAGAAATAAAACACAAGTATCTTTCTTCAAAAATTGTCAAACACTGAGGCACACTGTCATTTAACTAGTCTGGTAGATAAATACTATACATTTTGCATTATAAGCTGCAACTTTTTTTTTCTCATGATTTGAACCCTGCGGCTTATAGTCGAATGCGGCTTATCTGCATTTATTTTTTTGATTGGGCACCAGGGGCAATCCATCGATAAAGCAATGGTGTGTATCTGTTCAATTTGTCGATTTTTGGAACAACTATTAAATAGAACTTTAGAACAAAACAAAAAAAAGAAATAAGAAGACTATTGAAGTATTTATTTTGAGTTTGAACTGCTGTTTTACTCTGCACTGTTCTGTGGGTGATATGTTGAAAATATGTTGGTGCAGGCAAATTAAAAACCTTCCATAGACCATCTTTCTGCGTAAACATCTGATGTTACAACCTGCAGTTTGTTGCAGCTTATCTGTGATCTTTTATTTTTTTTCTTCTCAATTTTTGCTGCTGCAGCGTACTGTCCAAAAATTACAGTAAAGAAATATATAAGCGGGACAATTCAGGAAATGACCTTTTTTTACCTACCAGACATGATAGGGGTCTTTTAAAAAACAATTATCAAGAAAGTCCACTTCTTACCACCATAGGTTTCACAATGTCCTGTTAAAAGTGTGGCTAAACCGCCAATAAAAACATGTTTTATAAGGCCACGTTTTCAAACATGCCTCATAATGTACCTCTTCCAGGTATTTAAAGAAAAACAACTTTCTTTTCTCAGACTCGAGTCTCTTCCTCCCCCCCCATCTCCCTTTGCTTTCTTTTGTGAGGAGAGTGTCCTCCGGGCTGCTTTCTGTGGGATCTTGACGTCCTCCTAATGGCTCTGGCCGGCCTTTTTGTTTCCCGTCTTAGTGTTAACTTTCTGCCTCATTGAACTCGCGCCCGACACATTGAGACTCTCATTCAAAGCCCGGAGCCCGCTGATTTACATTTGGAGCCCCATCCGAGGGGCTGTAAATCATATCGCCTTTTCTCAACTTAATTTGTCGGCCAAAGAATGGCGTTCTCGCTCACCGGAAATAAGAGAGGAGGGCGGCCCCGCCCCTTCCTGTTTGAAGGCCAATTGATTTGCTAACAGGCCGGTCCTCCTTGAATAGTGAATGATGAGGGATTGATGGTCCAACGCCATAAAAGTAGGCCATGGACTGCCATTATGGCACACAAAGCATGCCTTCCCAAGAAAAGGTCTCCGCATGCTTGAGTGAGGACGGCGGCATTCTCCCTGTCGCAGAGACAAAAATCAACCATATGTTTATCGGCGCTAGTAGTCACTTTACGAGGTTGCTCCGTTTTCTTTGTCTACTTCATCAACCTGCGCTTGGTATTCAGTCCGCATTTTAGCATCGCACTTCCTGTATTTTTAAAAAAATAATCTATGTAGCCTGTGTAATGTTTTGAGTGTGTGCCTGAAGATCAATCCATCCACCTGTCTTTTTCATCTCGTCCAGGTCAAGAGTGACATTTTGTCATGACAAATGGAAAAAAAAACATGTATTTTACATGTTAGCACTGTCCTTCAAAACATAATGAGAAGTTAGAACCCCAAAAGACATTTCAATATTTCGGAAAATATACCGTATGCTTTGCGGTGTCCCCCAAGGGTCGATGTTGTGCCCTAAATTGTTTATTATACATCAATAACATTTCTAATTCAGATATTCTGAAGATGCTATCTTTTGTTGATTACACTGATACTTTCACAGACTCTAATTGAATAAGTATCTTTTTTTTAATCTCATTTGCCAATGAACTGGCCAATCCATGTCTTTTAATAGTCCAATGTGCTCGTTGAGCACAACAACTGAATCGGCTTTAAAGTCTTAGTTTCTTGGTTTCTTGCTTTTTGGAATGTGGGTGGAAGAGTACACAAGAAAACTCACACAAAGGCAAACAGACAAGAGAAGAAACTGTCAACCCTAACCCACACAAGGCCTAAACGGAGGCATGTTTGCTAACGGTTTGACCATGTGGCATAGCTTTCGCAGCGATGAAGCTATCACTCGCATAATTGCCCGAGTCACTTTTGAAAGTCCAAAAACAAAGCGTGGCATTCGACAAACAAAAAAAAAAGTCCAATTAGCTCACATTAGTGCTCCGTTTTGCAGCCATTCTTTCGTTTTGATATTGTGACACCAAGTGAAAAATGAGTGACAAGGATTTCATTAGGCTAAGCATATTGTTCAAAGAAGACCTCTTTGGCCATGTCAATCAAAAGGAAGTATTATTAGCTCTGTCCCGCCAGATAGCGCCTTTCATTAGTGCGGCTAAATGTCCCAGTGTGAAAGGAAATGGAAGGCGGCGAATGTCAAATCCCGCGAGAGTCTTGTCACAACTTCTGTCACTCAGCCGCACAGCCAAACAACGGCCTTATCGGACCAGGTCACGGGATCAGTGGTGCGCTGGGCATGCTCCTCATTCCCGTAGTGCTATTGATTTTTTTTTTTTTTTTTGTATTATTTCATCTGTAGCGGGTTTGTATATATGACCAGAGAGCGAGCGTGGGGGCAGTCGAGATGGAGAGCAAAAGACGGCGATAGAGGACAGGGCTTTCTATTCTCTCGCCTCAGGATTGAGTTGGAGGTGCCCCCCCCCCAACCCGTCGCTCTGCGGCCATTTGACGCAAATCGATGGGACTGGAGGGCCGGGTGTCCCCCGGGTGGCTCCGAGACACGGCGTATCTTTTGTGGGAGGGCCTCTGCCTCTTCAGACTGACAGGAGACGGCGCTGATGAAAAAAAGACAAATCTGGTATTGTCCGCCCCGGACGCAGGCGTGAAGACGTGTAACCTTTAGAAAGTGCCCCCCCACTTTACTCGTCGCAAGTGGAACCGACCTGTTTGATGGTTGGATTCCCCGCTGAGATTTTTCTCATTCTTTGTTCTTCTGCCGTGTGTCACGAATCCATTTTTTTAGGTGCTCAAATGGTACAGTTGTGTCGTGGCAACGTGAAGAAAAAACTGAGCAAAAAAATGCATGGAAATGACTATTTTCACAGCTGCGGAAGCATGTGGGTACAAATCCAGTGTTGGCCGTCTTGTGCGCAGAGAGGAGAAGGAGCGCTGGATCCGAGCCAAGTACGAGCAGAAGCTGTTCCTGGTGGGGCCGCCCCAGTCGGACGTGCCCCTGGGCCAGCAGCTGCTGCGGGCGGTGGTGGAGGACGACCTGAGGCTGGCCGTGGTGCTGCTGGCCCACGGCACCAAGGAGGAGGTCAACGAGACCTACGGGGACGGCGACGGACGCACCGCGCTGCACCTGTCCTGCGCCATGGCCAACGTGGTCCTCACGCAGCTGCTCATCTGGGTGAGTTTCGAACACGCCTTTCAAGGACGTCGGCCGCGGCCAACTCATTGCGACAAGTCCTGAATTTCCACCAGTAAAACACAATGAAGAAATACTTAATGTAAAGAAGCATCGCCCCCCTGAATTTTTTTAAAATGTGAAAAGTATTTATACTTTTAGACACATATTTAAGACAAACATTCCTGCAGTACACATATCTACTTAAATCTGAAATTATTCAACCATATAAAGTAACTGTACTGTTGTCCCTTTCGGTTCCCGTTTCCTTTGGCTGTGCGTAGTCTCACGGAGAGACGCGGTTATATTAGCAGTGCCCGGAAATCTAATTAAAGTGAAGTCTGTAGCTGCCCTCATTGGTCGAGGGCAGGAGTTTAATCTACTCCCGCTCCAACTCCCATGGTCGCGCGGGGAGCCAATCACGTGTCTTGTAGGCGTGCTCAAGAACTGTGTCATCAAATTCACACACGCTGTGACAGAGAAGTGCAGGGCATTGTAAATCTCTTAATGACATTTCTTTTGCAATAAATTGGATTTTCAAGTGTAAGCTCTAATTTTTATCATGTTTGGTCAGCTATAGGCTTCACTTTAATTAGACTTTCGGGCGCCAAAAAGTTGGTGAACAAGAACAAGAAGAAAAAGAATTGATCAATTTTGATTTTGTCAAACTTTGATGTTGGCGTGTGAGAGAATGAGGGGTTTTGTGTGAACTTGCTTGTTACAGTATGGCGTGGACGTGAAGAGCCGCGACGCTCGCGGGCAGACGCCGCTTTCGTACGCCCGGCGTGCCGGCAGCCAGGAGTGCGCCGACATCTTGCTTCAGCACGGCTGCCCCGACGACTCCGGCGGCCCCGCCCTGGCGCCGGCCCGCCTCTCCAACCCCAACGTTAACAACAACAACGCCCAGTGTATGCTCGACCGCAGCATCAGCATCATGTAGGGGGCCCCGTGCACCCCCACTTCTTCTCACGTCAGGATGGGACCGGCCTCTTTGTAAAGATTGCTTTTATGGTCTAAGATGAGCTTTGTTTTTTTTTAAATACCATGCCAGTGAAATACTGGAACCCCCAAAAGTGCCCCCCCTCCCCCCAACCTTTTCACCCAGTATAGAAAGTCGACCAAGGGCCACCTTCAGTTCATAACGAGCCGACAAATGATTCGTCTGGCGTATTACGAGCGCCGACCATTGGCGTTTCGCGCCCCTTCTTGCTAAATTCTCTCTCGCAACAAAATATAATTGATTGAATGATTGTTTTTTTGTTTTTTGAACATCAAAACACAAATATCATCAAAAGAAACAAAAAGAGAAGTAAGGATCAATATATTTATTAAGTACAATTATATTTTCAGAAAAAATTAGAAATGAATTAGAAGAACTTAGCACACTCCCAGAAGTGTGCCATCCTTTGACTTAAACCTGCAAAAATGATGTGGAAAAGAATGATCCAAGAATGATCAAAATACTGCACAAGGGTTGACGTCAATTTCTTCAGCTTCAGATAATCAACACTAATGTCAGTTTTTCTTCATTTTTATATACATTATATTCCTTACCTAGAATTGTATGTAGGTAATACATGTGTCGTATGTATAGCAACACTGCCACCCAATGGTCACAGTTATCACTACAGTGCTCAATTGGCTTATCAAATAAGAACTAGCCAAGGGTGTCAGCTACTCTCCATAAAAAAAGAAGAATTTTACTATTCCTATTCCTATTTTAAAAGATGAGAATTCTCATCCATGGTCGTGAAAGAGTTGACGTTTTCCACGTGAATGACAAAGTAGCACGAATAAGAGAAAAAGTGTGAGAATGCACCGGGCGAAACGTGACGGCGCCTGTCTTTGATCTTCTATTCACGGCGGTCGACAAAGCAATTAGGGGTCAAAAGAAGCGGATGACGGGTACGCTGAATGCCTAATAAAGGAGGTGATTGCAGGTGATGGTCCACATTGTCGCACAACGATGTAACCTCTTCAATCACAAATCATTCAAAGCGCCACAATTGCGCCATTACTGCGTCTTTGTGAGAAGATCTCCATTGTGTTTTCGGCAGATTTGAAATGCTTCGTATCCATCCATATTTACGGGTGAAATACAATAAGCACAGGCCGCTCTAAAACGTCGTCGTACATACGCGGCCTTGTGTGGTATTTTGTTCAATCCTTTCATATTTTACATCACATTTCACAGGAAAAGCGTTGAAAGAAGAGACTAGGGAGCTGAAATTTCACCCAGATGGCGTAATAGACAATGCCATTATTCTGTTGGATGCTAATGCAACATCCCTGTCTAAAACACGTTTCTCCAAATGTTGTTTTTTTGTGGTTTGCCAAAACCGTTCCATTGTTGGGAAAGTTCATTTTTAAACAGGAATTGAAATTTAAAAGTAGTTTATTAGCCTATCAGCTTTCTTGGACATTCAAACCCCACATATTTTAATTCTGATGTTATTAAACATTTGATGAACTGAAATGAAAGTTGTAATTTTTACAAAAATAACCATCTTGGAATTTAAAAAAAAAACAAACATCACAGTAAGGCTTGACTTTACCTGGAAAAAAAACATCAGATCTGAAATTGAAACTGCATATTTTTCCTTCGGCTGAAACACGTTCTTTTTCTTAAACGGCACCGAATAACCAACGGAATGATTGTGGCCCTTCGTCTGGGGGAATCTTTGAAAGCGTGCCAGCTTTTGCTGATTGCATTGTAGATGTACTGTAAAACTGGCCTTATTGACTCCACGCACTTGTCTGAAGTAGCATTTTTGCCGACATGAGAATAGAGAAGCCCATACTTAGCACAACATGAAGTGTTGTACATATTAGTTAACAATCTTCCAGAAACGGCCGCCATTACCGCTTTTGGGTCAAAAAGCCTCTTGAACCACAAGCCATATGTTTTTATATGTTGCCATTTCTGTTGTTTCTCTATTATTATTTTATATTTTTTTTATGATTACGCTACTCGCATTTGGTCACAACATGACCATCTTTGGTACTTGTGTATAAATGATGTACATTTGACATATTTATAATGCAGTATGTAAATATTTTTTGGGGGGGTTGATTTTCTCGTGTTCCTATTTTCCTTTTTACGTTGAGAAAGTGCAGCAAAGAAGCTAACGAGTAACTTGTTTGTGTGCTTGGCTGACTGTTGACCCATTAATAAACATACAATAAAACCATGTAGCCTTCCCTTCTTGTAGGGAAAACCACAAGTCTGTCTCATGTTTGTTGTTTATTTAACCATTCATTAACAGGGGCTTCTCCCTTTAGCTATCTTGCTTGCTAGCTAGATACTAACTAGCTTCATCACCTGTTAGATAGAAGCTAACTGGCTAGCTAAATCAGGCTTTAGATAGAAGCTCCTAAATACTGTAGCTAGCTAGATAAATAAATACTGTCATACATCTGTCCAGCTAGCTAGCAGATGAAATTGTTTCCTTAAAATTGTTTTGTTCAAACTACAGTATTTTTTGTTTATTTAACCATTCATTAACAGGGGCTTCTCCCTTTAATCATTTTGCTTGCTAGCTAGATGCTAACTAGCTAGATCACCTGTTAGATAGAAGCTAACTAGCTAGCTAAATCAGCCATTAGATAGAAGCTCCTAAATACTGTAGCTAGCTAGATAAATACTGTCATACATCTGTCCAGCTAGCTAGCTGGCTAAATTGTTTCCTTAAAATTGTTCTGTTAAAACTACAATTTTTTTTTTTTTTTTTTTTAATGAAGTCAAGAATGTTCTAAATATGTTCTTATGAGCTACCACTTGTCTAAACATTGTATACTGATTAATATTGCGTCTTTGGGGGGGGCGGCCATTTTGCCCCATGTCGACTGAAAATGACATCACCGTCGTTCAAGGCTCAGTTTGTCACATGACCACACACCAGAAAACAGGTGAGACTTCATGCTTGTTACCTGGGGGAATCCCTTTAAAGAGCGAGCTAGCTAGCTAGCAAGCCATCACCGCAAACATCTCTGGTTTAAATGGTAGCGATGTATTTATCAATTTATTTTGGAGTCTTAGGCCACTTTTAAAGATCATATTGTGTTACATGTAGACGTTGAGGTTAGCATGGTTACTCTATGGTTAGCATCTTTAGCAGCATGAGCTACCTGCTTGGCATGCTTTCTGTTTCATGTCACACTTAAGAAGTCTGGACAAATTTGATGCGGAACATTCACAAAAGGTAAATATTGAACAGATTTGTACAGTCCTAATTACTGTCCAAGGACGACCAGATGGATTTGGAATAAAATATCTCTCAAAACTCAATGATAGTCCTTTTAGACACATGTGATAATTGGGCCTTTTACGTTTACCTTTGTCTTTGCCTTATTTCACTTTATCTATCTCCTCATTTCTCACATCTGACTGGGAGAACCTCTGCTCTGGACATCATCAAGACGAGTCCCCCCTCCCGTGAGCATCCTGAGGTAAGCCCGGCGACATATCAACTTCCTGCTCCATTTGAGGCCTCCAGCAGTGTTTGAAAGGGGATTAAGATAAAGAGGCAGGCTTAGTGTCGGGCCGCGCGGCACCGTGAGCAAAGTGAAAGGTTGCCGCGTGTCCAGCCTCCGCTAATCCGCTTCTTATTTGCGGCTAATCTCGTCTGGCCATATCTTCATCTCCTTCCTCTCATCGCCATTGTTGTGTGCCTTCATCACCTGCTTTGCGCTTCCTCCCTCAACACGGGGCCACAAAAGAGCAAAGTCGTGCTCCAAGGGGCCCTTTGAGAGAACTACGGAGGCCTGCGCTTTTTCCATTGTTTTACACAAAACTTTCGCCTTGACCCGTTGGCAAAAAAGTTACTCGGTCTACTACAATTGCCCCCCCAAAAAAATCCAATATTTATATAAATAAACGGTTTCAAAATTTGGATTTGTAAAACTTAGCATTGAATATAAAGCTTCTTAATTTTTGCCCATTATAAGAACTGAAGGTTACAGCGCAAAGCATTCTCAAAGAATCATGATGTAAAGAAAAAAAAAACATTAAAATTATTTTAACTTGCTTTCAAAACAAATAAATAAACCTGAAAATGTCCTGCACTCGCACCCCAAACAAGAATGGCTGTTTGCTTACCATTTAACAACAGAATTCATTCCATTCTTTGTACTTTTGCTGAAAAATAGTCATAATCCAACAAATAATATATCCAATTTCATAAAAAAAGTAAAATGTGGTGTAATTTACCTAGAGTATGTGTTGTCTAAAGCGTTTTACCAAGCTGTCATAATCAGTTTGTGGAAGTTTTTTTTTAGTCTATTTGTACCCCCCCCCCCCCCCCCCCCACACACACACACACACATTCGCTGAACTGACTATATATAACATTATTATCTATACAAATCGCATACATATTTATAAAACGGTATCCTTTTTAACATTAACAAAAATATAAAGAAACATACATCAACTTTCAACAACTACTTTTTACAGTGTTTATTTAGGTGACATCTTAGTCTTAATCTGAAAAAAATAACCAATTGCATCAAAGTGCCTGAACTTTTATTTTCCCTTGCAATTAAACTTCACATGGCCGATATAAATCTTTTTCCTTGGGTTATCCGTGGCCCCCCTGAACATAGGGGCCCACCCCACTATATAGACTGTTATGACAAAGTCCTTGATATGCTGCCTTAATAACCTTCATTGAGTGATTGTGTAACAGTTTCATAAGAATGCTCGTTAGACGACTAAAACAATCACAAACATTCTTCGCTGATGACAATATGCTATGACACATTTACAGTAAGTCAAATAGAAAAATGATGATTCACCATTCTTTTCCAACTGTCATTTCGTTACTCACTTTGAATTAGTACCAGTTTGTTAACCGTAATTACTGTAAGTAAGAATAAGTCCAATATAAAAAAAACGCATCTGCCTTATGTAGTTGATGAATGTGATTTTCCTTGTTGCCTTCTCGTTTGAAAAAAATCTCATATTTAAGTTAACGTTTATAGGACGCACCCATGCTTTAGGCCTTCATTTTTTGGGAAAAAAATGGTCATATTTGTCAGATTGTGGCATGGTGGGGAAAATTGTGGAAGGTGTGCACCTAAATGCAAAGAGACAGGCAGGGTTGGTTCAAAATAATCATTTATAATAAAAATGACAAAAAGTAAACAAGATCGAAGGCTGCATAAAAAGTAACAAAGCAAAAACAAAACCCTGAAATAAGTGCACTACAAAAAGACTATAAACTTGAGAAATCACAGGAATAACACAAACGGAGGCGACGTGGAACTGACAGAAACAATAACGGCAACATCGACAATAACACGGCAAGAACTGAAAGGAACCAGGAAATTAAATACACTCAAAACTGACAAAACAACAAGGCACACCTGGGCGTTACACAATTGGAGCAGGGAGCTGATTGGCAGACATGAAGGAAGACAGATGGATGCAATCACACTGAAAAAGACACTGACGCAAGGGGAGCAGAACTAAGAACACAAACTCAAATCCAAGACATGAAAGGAACACAAAACCCAAGACGGGAAATAAACAAAAAACCCAAATATTATCAACCGATGAATCAATCACACCGATAACCATCGAAGATTTGAAGCTTCTGCTTTTGCGTCTCCTGGCAAACTGTAGCTAGCTGCCATCTGAAGCGAGGAATAAGTATGAAAGAGGGCATTTTTGAAGCCGTTACAGGGATGCCAAATTGCAACCAAAGGTGTGCGTCTGCGCGAAGGAGTACCGGCCGCCGCCCGGCTCCTCCTTCACAAATCGTGTCTGACGGATGACTAAAGCATATTTGCACAACATTCCATTCATATTTCCCCCGCTTTTGCAAGGCCAACGTCAATGTTGTATCAAGGAGGCGCTGAGCAGAGCTTTGCCTAATGAGCTGTCTTCATTTGCATATGCTACATTACATAGACATTTGCTTCCTGTTACATCCTTTTAACCTCTTTAACTGGTAATTATGTTCTCCCTGCTTCACCCCCCCCAAGACCTCAACATCCATTCATCAATTTCAGCTTCATCTTGTCTGATGGCCACACGTCCCCTTAATCTCATCCCACCTCCGTCCTCCTCCTCCTCTCGGAGCTTTGTTGTACATAAACGCCGGGTTCCCGCCGCCCCGCCGCCATTTGCCCCCCCCCAGTCGGCTTTTGCCGGCGTTTCTCTGTTAATTTGCCTGAGAATGCATTAGCCGTAATGAAGGCTGAGGGCCGAGGGAATCCTCCAGGGTTCCATTAATCATCGCCCCCCCCCCCCTCATCCACCTCAGACAGGCAACCTTGATTACAAGTGGCAAGAAATTCATTAGAGCCGGGCCTCTGACAACTCTTATCTCCGCCGCTGGATCTGACTCATTAGGCAGCCAAATTAAAGCCATGATGGCCCTGATGAAACTCATCGCTTGTTTATCTTGTGCGATTTGATGCATCTGCTCATACATCACGGCGCGGACACCGGGCGCCCGCCCCGCGCAGTTGCCCTGCCGCCGTCGCTGGAAATCTCCAAGAAACCGACCTGGGGAGTCCAAAGCGGCCATCGCGACGCGGTGGCAACGAGGAAACGCGGCGTTCTGACCCGAGAACAGGAAATTGCATCCGGCTGATAATGATTGCGATATGATAAATACAATTAAATATCAATTACTTAGGCTAATTAGCATCATTAGCGCTATAAGACGTTGACATTCCTGCTCCCTCTGTCGCGTGGATTTAAACGGCGTCTTCTTTGACTTTATTTTACTTTTATTTGGCAGCTGTGACTCACACTGTTATTTTTTTGACCCATATATGTTGCACAGGTTACTTCTTTTTCTGTATTGCTATATATCAGACAAATACTTATTTATTTATAAGCGTTTCCCTCGCGGCGACAGACGTAACAAAAAATAAGAGCGGTTTCTACAAATCAAAGTCATTTGTGGTATTATTTCAACTTTCTCTAACTTATAATGCACTACTCATGAGTTAACTTTCACAAAATAATCTTGTCCGATTCTAATTCAATTGTAATTCAATTCTAATTCAAATATGATTAGTTAATAGTCCGTCGGAAACATAGATTTTCTCCAGATAATCTTAATAAGTTAAACATTTTGGGATTAAAAAAAAAAAAAAACAGTTGCGTGCATGCGCTTGTATGAATTGAGCAATATGGCGAGTTATGTGAATGGTGTTGCTGTGATGAATGACATCACTTCCCTCCAATGGGGCATCAGCAACAAAGTCAGATTGCATAGCTAGGCGGGACTTCATTTTGAATCCAAGTTTCAGAAAAGAATACACATAGGTGGACCCAGGAGAAAAAAATTTAGTCTGGGGGGGGGGGGGGGGGGGGTAATAGTGTGTGTGGGGGGAAGGGGGGGGGGGTCAAGCGCCTACCGATGACCCCAGGAAAAGCCTTTGTTTTGCCACGTGAGGTGTAATTGCAATAAAATCAGAATTGGCATACTTTTTTTAACTGTATTTTTTAGACACTTTGATGCACCTGCTTTTTTCTGATTTAGACTAACATGTAGCCTGTATAAACGCTATTAAAAATCAGTTGTTGAAAGAGGATTTACTGTATATTGTTTTTGTTTGTTTGTTTGTTTTTTGTTACTGCTATAAAAGAGACAGCTTTAGGTATACTTATACAATTTTTTTAAAAAGTGGCGGGGTCGCAAAAGGTTTTCTCTTTGGTAGGGGTTGTATAATTTTATCGTTTAAATTAAATAAATTAATTCATTTAATCTTTTAATTAAGAGGCACTGGGTTAGCACAAGTTCCAAATCTTATGTAATATGCCTCACTAAGATTATTTCATAATTTAAAATGAATTATTATCTCATAATTACATTTTTTTAAAGTTGTAGTGAAACTAAACTTTATCAATGTTATTTGCATTTTAAATACCACCTGTATTAGCCAAGAACAAGCAACACGTCAAGCAACGAGGCCTGAGTTAAGTTTTTTTTTACTTTCGTTTGATCATATAGTAGTTCACTTCTTTTTACACTTGCATGAGAGCCAGGAACTTTAAAAATGTCTTTATTACTTCATAAATTAAGGCTTGATTTGGAGGTGAAAATATCCACTTCTGACTGCATTGTTTTGACCTTTGAACAGTTTGGAAGGCACATTTATTAGCGGACTGGCCGCGTGAACGTGAGGCACTTGTTGTCGCGATAAACCAGCTCCGCTTTTATGAACTCGAACCGTGACAACAAACAAATTGAGATCGAATGGAGATTGCATCCACAAATAGTCATGCGGAGCAGCTGCCATGCGCCATTTGAAGCCAAAACATATTTTCAGGCATCTTCAACAGGTGCAAGTAGGCCTGCCACGATTTTGCTAAGAAAACGAGTGGGGGGAAAAAATCCTTCCATCAGGCTTTTTCTGGAGAGCCTTCAGAGAAATTGAAGGGATGTGAGCTTTGCAACCCCCCGAAAAAAATACAAAAAAACTCCTCCGCTTCCCTTTCCTGTGCATTTGCTTGGATATGCATGCTTTGCATTCTTGCTTTCCGTTTGACTCGAATTTCTCTGGGTTTGGTGGAGCACAAGGGACGAACTCAAATCTTTGAACTATTCCTCCTTTCTTATCAATCAGCGAAAAAATATTATCCTGTAACCTTTTTCTTAACGAGGGATTAGAGATGTGGGAGGTTTCTTTACATTTTCAAACGAGACAACCGGCACTGCAAAATTTACATTAACATTAGATAGATTACGATTGATTTTTTTTGGAGATATATCGTCATTATAAAAATGTTAAATACGTTGATTCTCCGACGTTAACAATATTACAAAAACATACTGTGTATTGCAATCAAATTCTAATTATACGTAACGGTGATCTTTTCCCCTTCACAAATAGTAAATAAAGAGAAGTTGATGTAAATGTTACTTCGGTCCACGTGATCGCTTTAAAACATATCAATCACTGCATATAGTCACTAAATCAATGACCTAATGAATGCATTTACATTTCAGATGCCCAGGGCAAACTAATGCAAAGCACATCATTTTTGACATGCAACAGATATTTTACGTAAACACATATATTTTGTTGATTGAACTTGATTTATTATTTCATCATATGGCCTATTTTTTTATTTGGTTTTGACACACAACGTGTCAATTTTCATCCGAGTGGTCAAAACTATAGTGAAAGATTCAAGTGGGATACGTCTTTGATATATAAATGGATTTATTAGATCACTCGACTTTACACTTGTCCCTTGTCTGCTTTTGTTTTTTTCTTTTGGTGATCTACACCCAAAACCCTTCTTACATGCGAACAAACTGTACAAAAAAAATAAAAAGTTAAAGAGACCCGCCACTAAATGCACATGCAATGGCAACAGAAAGTTTTGGCCCGACATATAAATACTAAAAAATAGAAATGAAAAAACGCCAGCTCTTTCTTTCCACATATAGGTGTCCATTCGGATTCGGTTGAGATTGCGCTGTACATATGGACAAAGGAATAAATAGGGCTTTGCGCGGCCGGATTCAGGGCCGCGCGTTCTGCTCGATCTGCTGGTGCTGGCTCCGCACGGCGAACCTGTTGACGTGCACGGGGATGGGCACCACGATTTTGGGGTTCCTGACGGGCTCCCCCGAGCGGTTGTTGACGTTGCCGGCCTTGATGCGCTTCCACTTAGCGCGCCGGTTCTGGAACCAGATCTTGACCTGCACCTCGCTCAGCTTGAGCGCGTGCGCGATCTGCGAGCGCTCGGTCAGCGAAAGGTACTTTTTGCAGTGGAACTCCTTCTCCAGCTCCAGCAGCTGCTCGCTGGTGAAGGCGGTGCGTCTCCTGCGGCTCTTGCCCCCGGCCGCGGAGGCGGCGCCGGGCGGCAGCGAGTCGCGCGGGGCGGCCCCCAGCTTCAGCTTGGCCTTGTGCGAGACCAGGCCGCCGCAGGTGGCGCCGTCCGAGAAGCTCTCGTTGTCGCTGTCCGCCGAACTGTCCTCCCGCTCGCTGCTGCACGCCGCCTCGCCGACGCCGCCGCGTTTGCCGTCCGCCTTCTCCTCGTCCGAGCTGTACAGCTTCGTCTCGCCTGCAGACCCCCCACCACCCAACCCCCCCAAAAAAGTTAGATCGGATGCAGAGTCTGCGGTGTTAAACAAAATGGACAAACGCGGGCGCACGTGAAAATATTCGAAAACATGTACTGGCAGTCCCGTGCAAAAGTTTGGGAACACCACAGAGATTCACCAAGTTTCATCCACATTATAGAAAACTGTAAGCACAGCGGCAAACTCTTTTTTAAAACATAATGCGTTATTTACATGGTGTTTCAAAACTTTTGACGGACCCTGTACTAAGCAAACATCATTTTATACGTAATTTAGCTGTCAGAATATGTTGTATTTTTTTAAAACGGTCATGTCATTCACGGGACGCAACTGATTGACTTTTACGCACGCTTTTGCGCATCACTTTTCATCACTCGAAATGATCCAAAGTGCTCACATTTCGGAAGATGTTTTTATTTTTCACGTGACTTGAATTTAGCTGAAATCACGAGATGTAAAAACAATCTATAGGCACCGATTCTTGACAAAGTTTTCCAAAATATTGTGGCAAGTGCCAGCGCTAAACGGACGCAAACGTGTCCGCATAAAGTGAGTTCAAAAGAAAAGTTTTATTTTATTTTTTCGCCT
This sequence comes from Hippichthys cyanospilos, assembly GCF_059441005.1. Taxonomy (NCBI): domain Eukaryota; kingdom Metazoa; phylum Chordata; class Actinopteri; order Syngnathiformes; family Syngnathidae; genus Hippichthys; species Hippichthys cyanospilos. The sequence continues at coordinate 6,111,651 of NC_142380.1, forward strand.
ACCTGCAATGGCGTGGAAGGTTTCGGAGAAGGCGAGCAAGTCTGCGTTTTTGTCCCTGCAGACGCGCGGCACGTCCTCCGCGCGCGGGCTCTCCCGCAACCTGCCGGTGCCCGGCTCGCTCCCGGCGCCCGGCCTCGGGCCGGCCAGCTGCTCCTGCGGCGGGTAGAAGGTGTCGGGCGGCTCGGGGAAGCCGGGCACGGCGGTGGCCAGCGCCACCACGGACGGCACGCCCTGGCCGTGCAGGCCGGCGGCGGCGCAGAAGGCGTTGCCCTGCAGGCGGCCGGCGAAGGAGGCCAGCGGCGCCAGCGGGTGCGGGAGTCCCCCGGAGGACAGCGGCGAGTGCGGGAGCACCAGCGGCCGGTAGGGCATGAACATGGGGTAGCCCGTGTAGAGCAGGTGTCCCGGTCTGGGCTGCGGGGTCCCGATCAGGGAGTCGATGGAGAAGGCCGTCGTCCCCTGGCCTCCCGCTCGCTGCATCTTGGCGGCCCCGGCTCCCGTCACGCTTTGGGCCCCGGCCGCATCCCCGGAAGCGGAAGGGCCACAACTTTGCGCGCTCCCCCCTTCCGTAATTTGTCCCGTCGCCCGCGCGCCGCCCGGGCTCTAGAGCTCGGGAGAGAGAAAGAGAGAGAGCGAAGAGAGGGAGCGCGCGAGCGCATTGGTCGCGGTGCGAGATGGGAGGGGGCGCCGGTCCCCGGGGGCTCATCCATCTTCCTCAAATTACGCTTCATTTCCTTATTCAGCCGCTGACTTTTTGGCCGTCCTGAGAGGCGGTCGTTCCCAGTAGGGGACCCCCCCCCCCCCCCCCTTTCCCTCCCGCCCCTCCCTCCATTTTTTTTCAAGCGAGTCCTTCCCCTTCTATCACCGTCGACCACACCAAGCCAATCAGCTATTATTAATTTTGATTGATGATTAGCAATTACCCCGGATTGAAAACAAGCGAGCCTTTTGTGCCCCCCCCCCTCTCCTCGCTGAGAGTCTGGAGGGGAGGAGAGGCAGATGTCCCTCCCTGACTCTCCGGGGCCCCTCCAAACAATGTGTTTGGCCCCGGATAAAGAAGTGCCGCCGTGCACGATTGTTCCCTGGAGAGCGATACTTTGGGAAAATGAGAGTGGGATAAAAGGCCGGGTCAACCGCGGCGTGGCTTTGCAACATGGCCAAAGTCACAATTTCGGATGGGGATGGAGGGGTCCCCGCGTTGCCAAATTGAGCAACTTGCACCATCTTTGTTCTTGAGGCAATAATGCCAGCGTGGGGGATGACGACGATTATGTCGGTGATGATTGGGCCGTACTGCGGGTCGCGCTGGCCGAGCTCTCCGAAAGCTCTTCTGATTGCGACATCATGTATCGCACATGCCCTCATTAGGCCTTTTATCGCCATTAGAAGCAAAACGCATTCACGTCGTGCGAGTCATGAATAGATCCATTTATTACCTATTCATTTGAACGTACTCATTAATGCCGTTTTATGTGTACCACCGATAATTACAAATAGTCTTATATTTTCGTCATTATTATGTACGGTCATTTAAAGTTTAACAAGGCGTTGAAAAAATATTAAACGCATCGAGAGAAACGTCCGAGTCCATTTGGGTCAGAAATCAAAATGTAGATTTGTTTAAAACATCATTTTGATTTTCCTTGACGAAAAAAAAAGTTCTAATTTCGTAGACTTATCTCGTTGAATTAACGTTATTGAAAACATTTTATTTCAGCATTTCGAATCAAAGTAAAGTAAAACAACTTCATTTTTACGAAGAGCTTACAATGAATGAAAAACAATAACTCATCATTTCTTCACATTATTGCGTGTTCAATGTGAGTTTCACATTTTGAATAAACTACCGAGTCATTTATGCAGATACACTTTCCTCACACTTATTTGATTAAAAAAAAGTAATCAGTGAGATGTATTTATGGAGCATTCACACAATTTTGCGCTTAATTATTATTAAATTATTACAAAAATACTATCAAAACAACTAACATTTAAATTAAACGATAGATGTTCACTGATGTGCTTCTCCGTTTTAGGTTTATCACAGACAAAATAGATGACGGAGAAAAGATCACAGTTTGGTAAAATCAGAAAAAAATATAGATAAAACAATATAAAGAAACTGATCAAGTAACTACTGAAATAAAACAATATTCATATTAGAAAATGGAAGCGGTGAGGCGGCCCCTTTATCACGTCAAGTCTCTTGCGCCCTCTCGTGGTACAAAACCGAACATGCGTAAAGACGAAAGTCAAACCGAACAAAGTCGTGCAATATCAAGTTGCGAGCTCCTGTTCGAAGTGCTTCATCAGTGAACATAACCGCTGTAATCCAGAAGCAAGTAGTTCTTGATGGCGTTGGGCAGATGTAGTCTCGGCACCACCGTGTTGAGTCTGCCCTCCAGAAAGAGCCTCAGTGTGTAGCGTGACAGGTGCTGCAGGGAACGAGGCGTCCGTGCAAGAGAAAACACCGACTCGTAGAACTCCTGATGCTCCTGCACAGAAAAAAAGCTCATGTAATTTAACGCGAAAGCACCGTAGTTTCTTTAGTGCGTATTGCGCACTTTACAGAGCCAAGATTAAACATGGTAGTAGTTATACATTTGGCGTACCATCGCAGCTATAATAATAATAAAAATAATAACACCCCACTCAAGTTACAAGTTCTAAGAGAAGAAAAAAAACGCCTACAAGAATAAGTCAGATATGCATATGTATTTCAAAGAACTGTAACACAGAATCACAGAAAAAAAAATTACGGCAGTCTTTGAAATATGTTTTATTTGATGATTATATGTTCTTTCCAACGCTATTTTACAAGCGTTGTGGAAAATAGTTGTGGAAAATTTTGATTAATCACGATCAATCATGGTAAATTTCATGATTAACCAGTGATGTTCGCCAGCCCTAATATATATATATATATATATATATATATATATATATATATATATATATATATATATATATATATATATATATATATATATATATATATATATATACATATATATATATATATGTGCATGCGTTCCTGTAGAGTTTTCTACTAACATAGTCCTCACTTGTTCAAACCTCTTTTCGATCGTCAAGACTTGCTTTTAGAGTAGAAGGTTCTAAGTGGGTCAGGATAGAGGTTATGTATAAGGGTTAGGCAATCATTTTTCATGGTGAAGTTTCGGGTTATGGGCTCGGAAATTTTAGCGGATGTCTTCACAGTTACAATCAAACAAAAATGTGTTTTAAGTGGGAAAAAAAAAAGATTTTAATAGTGGCAAAGTAAGTAGGCTGTTCTCCGAGAACCGCGTGTCCGTCCATTCATTGCTAGGTTTGGTTTGTGTGTGCACGTGCCATTATTTAAATTTCCTCATGTGTACAATCTATTAAGACGTTACAAATGGTCTGTGAGTATCCCAGCAAGTATTGCGCAATGCAGTGTTTTTCCTCCATACGGCGGTAAACTCGCCTTGAATACTTCGGGGGGAACAGATTCCACCCAGGTGTCGGTGACCCTGAGGTGAGCGTAGGCGTTGAGCAGCACTTCGATGGAGCGCGGGGATTGCGAGCAGTGGCTGAGAACCTGAAAATGAGCAGCAAGAGGACCTTGAGTGTTGCCATGATGTGCGGTTTGTGAGTCAGGCAACCAGCGCCATAGATTCAAAAGAAATAAAGTAATTAAACACTTGTGAGATGAACAGATTGGGGCTCCCTCCGGGGGTCTAACTGGAAATTATGCAATTAGTGCTAATTAATCTGCTATTAACACTTGCCTAATTAGGAAGCAGTTTTGTCTGGTGCACGTGGGTGCACTGGTAGTTGCGAGTCAGCTTCCCGCCGCGCTCCGCGTCGCGCGGGGAAACGGGAAGCTTTGGAAGTTGACAGGTCTCGGAAATGAGAGCCGGTGGCGGCGGCAAGAGTGCGGCGCTCGCTCGCTAATGATGCAAAATGAGACACCTTGATGGCTAATTGCCAATTGGCTAATCACTGACACCACACTCTTGTCAAAACTACAAATGGAATAGCTCAACAACAATCCTCATTTGCGCCAAAGTGGGTTAGCTTAGAAAAAACTGGGAATTCAAGTCAAAAATGTTCTTGATTGCCATATGTTCTTTGACGTGTTTTGCTGTGCACAGCGACCTGGTCCTAATTACAAGCAAATACGTTATTTAACGTCAAAAATAAAGATGAATTCAAACTCCTTTTCTGTTCCCCATATATCCCAATATGACAGTTTTTCTTTAAAAATGAAGGAAAATACCCCATCAAAACATGTGATTGTACAACTTTTTTTTTTCAAGGAATACAGTGAAGCGCAAAGAAAAGTAAACAGAAAAAATAATGGCGCTGTAGTGTCTCATTTTGGACACAAAGTGGAGCCCACATAATATCACGTCGGAATGAATTAAACATGATTGCAAGCCTGTTCTGTGTGCACCGCCAATTTAAACATCAAAAATAGCATTTGTGGAATATGAATTTGGCCGCAAAACTCTGCTGTATTGATCCATCGGGGGGGCAGGCGGCCATTTTGAAATCCCAGGTCTCCTGTTTTCCATATGTTCCGTTTACAAGCTGAGCCGTGATTCGCCGTCGGTTGTCAGATAAGACTTCCATTGTAAAACCGAGATGCCAGAGAACAGATAGCAAGAAATCACAAGGGAAAAATTTGAAAGTGTCTTTGCCTTTACCTTGGGAAGCGCTCCGGGCCACACTCGAATGGAGCCGTGGTTAAGCAGGGCCCGGACCACCCTCTCGGGTTCGTGGGCCAGCTTGAAGCGAACCGCCTTGAGGATGTTGTGCATGGGGGCTTCGCCGCCGTAGTCCATATCGTTAACGCAGGCCCCGTTTTGCAAAAGCAGCTCCACTAAGTCGGCGTTGACGTTCTTGCAGGCCATGTGCAGGGGCGTGCGTCTATCCTGGTCCGCGCTGTCGACGTAGGCCCCCGCCTCGATCAGAATCCGGCTAAGGTCGAAGTAGCGCCGGAGGTCCCGCGGCTCCTGCGGCTGGGAGCAGGCGGCGTTGAGGGGCGTGAGGCCTTCTTGGTTTTTGGGATTGACGGCAGCTCCGTAGCGCAGGTAGAGCTGGGCATGCTCAGTCAGAGCGTTTCGGGCCGCCACGTGCAACGGGGTATCATCCTCGTCCGCCGTGCGCGCGTTGATGGCAGCGCCGTACTCGAGGAGGCACTTGGCGCATCTGCGAATTATCGTGATCGCGAAATTTACCGATTCATTCTGATACAAACGACAAAAGTTGTCTTAAAATCAATCTATGCATCCAGTAGCTAGTTGCTTGATCATGTAATTGGTAGGGGTTGGCAATCGTAACCACTGCCACGGAGCATATAAAAAATTATGAGTCACGGCTAGGGTCATATTAAATTTGATCATGATTTCATCTCAGATTTGCGAGTGTTTTTATGGTTTTGCTCAATACAATACTCACTGGAGGGACTCCGGGCCGGAGCACAAGTGCAAAGGCATGCGGCCGTCCTCCGAGAGCGCATTGGCGTCGGCGCCGTGGACCAAGAGCAGTCTGGTACACTCGGGCTGGCAGTGGGCACAGGACTCGTGCAAGGCGCTGATGCCACCCGGTGCCAGGTCCACGCTGGCCCCCCGTTGCAGCAGGAGTTTCAGACACTCGGCAAAGCCCCGCCCGGCCGTGATGTGGAGCGGCGTCGTCAGCTCCTGCTCGTACGTCAGCGACCAAAGCCCTGCCCGGGAAAAGCGGGACAATCGGATTCCTGCTCCAGCCATTTAGAAATAAACGCAAGTCCGTCTCTCCACTAAATCTTTGAAAGACCTACTCAAGCTCCTGTAGTTAAATCTGAAGTTGGTCCACTCGTCTATGTCACTGGTGTCAAAAACGGCATCGATCAAGTACGCGTATTCGTCGTCGTCCACGATGCCGACCATAGTCAGATCGTCGCCCACCAGCAGAGAGTTCCAAAAGTGGAGCACGGGTCCTGTGGCCTTTGCCGTGGCGATCACGTCGTTGCGGAAGGCCTTTGGCTTGTGCCACTTCACCTTCGGCGCCACGTAAGCCATCGCTTCCGCCTAACTACTTCACGATTAGTACTTGTTCCTTCAAGATGAGCCTGCTTTGGTGTGTTGTTTGCGCGGATGAGGCTATTTCAGGAGGTCATGTGATATGACCCACTGAGCCATGCCAGAACGCATTGGAGTTACTCTTGGTTCTAGCGAGTAAGCAGGGAGCAGTCAAAGTATAAGCCATCTCAAACGTCAATTCTTAACCCCATACATATGATCAGAAATCCATACGGGTCTGCAGAAACAGGATAATGATCTTGATCAATCGATTTAGGTCTCTTGTAGCACAGAGACCTTCAGGAAATTGGCCCTCGAGGAACAGGATTGACCACTCCTTTTGTCGGGTGTGTTTTTGAGTAGGGTTCTTCAACTCTGTTCTTGGAGGCTTCGTCTCTTGGAAGAGATGCAGTATGTCCCCGTGCAGCAACGCCCCTTGATTCAAAAGATCAGACACTCAGCAAGGTCTGCAGAAGCGGGAAACGATCTTGATCGCTTGAATCAGGTGACTTGTAGCAGGGAGAAATAGAAAACATCCAGGACACTGGCCCTCGAGGACCAGGATGGAAGGCTCCTTGTGTAAGGTTTTTTTTTTTAAGATGGGGGTCTTCGATTTTGGTCCTGGAGGCCTAGTCTCCTGTACGTTTTGTATGTCTACCTGCTTCAACACAATGATTCAAAGTATCCGACAATCAGCAAGGTCTGCAGAAGCTGGAAAACGATCTTGATTGTTGGAGCAGGGAGACTTAGAAAACATGTAGGACACTGGCCCTCGAGGACCAGGTTTGAAGACTCCTATTGTAAGGTGTTTTTAATGGTAGAGGTCTTCAATCCTGGTCCCTAAGTGTTGTTCTCTTGATGTTCTGTCTGTCTCCTGGCTGATGCACAGCAATCAGCAAGGTCTGTAGAAGCTAGATGAATATCTTGATCATTTGATTCAACTTATCGCAGGGAGACACAAAAAACATCCAGGACACCGGCCCTCAAGGACCAGAATTGAAGTATTCATGTTTCAGTTTTAGTTTTCATTGTCACAACAACGTTCCTTATCTCGCGACGTCACCTCGTGATACGTCTCTAAATATAACGCACTCCTGTGTTTAATCCGCACATCACTTTGAGTTGCCGTGGCGACACGCCGCTCACGATTTGCATACTATCACCGTCTATTGTACAGAAGAAGTCAGCGCCGTGCCCCCATTGGATGCGAGCCTCTCCAAAACACAATCTTCATAAATGAGCCTACCACCTACCACGTGGCAAATTTCGAAATGAAATCCTAATGATGACAGATGTTGTCTCTTACCCTCCCCCCGGGCCACCCAGCGCATCTCTCCGCCCTGCGGCTGGATGATGAGGCTGGCGGAGGATCCTGGAGGAAAGAGGCGGAGCAAAGCCTCCAGGTTGCCCGTGTATAGTGCGTTTTGGACCACCGCATCTCGGCACACGGTCGGCCTCGGCGCAGCGCCGGACCTCAAAGTCGTCCTGTCCTGGGCCTGCTTCTGAAGAGCACAACTCAGCAGAAGATGGGAGGCCAAGCGCCTCTTGTTCTTGTATCTCTCCAGCATGTCCTCATCCAGCTGGAGGGAGCGTAACGCCTTCGACGTGAAGACGAAGCTGTCTCGCGACATGTTGAAGGGCTTCGTCCGGTACGCTGGACAAAGTCAACGGTGTGGCTAGCAGCTGGCCTTTGCCGCTTGTTTTGATATTTGCGACAAAGCCCTCCCTGCCCGAAAGCTATTTTCGTCTCACGTGGAGCCGCACAGGAGACGCAGCTATCAAGCGTTGCCATTTGGTTGCCATAAATAAAACGAAAATAACATCAACTGCTTTGGGTGACACGTTTCATCTTTTTTTCGACACGGTCATGTGAGAAACAAATTAAAAGTGGGCACGCCGTGACTTCATTCCGCACCCAACCTGTTGTGAGTCGACAAATAACACAAACTTCTCCTAAAATCATCTTTAATGGCTTTTTCAAGTCGATAAAAAAAAAACACTAGCAAGCTAAAATATTGCATAGCTTGTCAAAACATGTCGACTTTCAATATGGCAACCTGGCGTCCCTTCTTAATGCTTACAAACGGGAGGTCCAGAGGTACACCCTATAGGTGTCAAATTTAGCCCATGTCAGGTTCATTTACTGCCATTACAAATGGGAAATATTGACAAATTTGTATTAATAATTTTTGTATTAATCCTTTAATGACAACTCTAGAACAGGGTGTAATAGAGATTTTGGTGTTGCGACCCCAAAACCACCAAGGGACACCAGTGAACAACTAATGACATTTGCAAGCTTTTCAATGACTTCATTGTGTGGCTTAGCCTGACTGCAATAATGTGAAGTTCTTGCTATGCATTGTGGGACTTGTAGTTTTCAAAAGGCTTCAACCCAAGAACTACATGTTGCAGGAAAGCTTTTATTTTGCTGCAGAGAAACATTTGATTCCATGCAACATTTCATCACAACATTTCGACTTTGGGGAATCTTTATCTGACGGCCACACCTTTACTTAAACACCAAATGCTTAAATTTGTCTTGGTTTTTGGTATGTATGAATTCCGCTTTTAGACAAAAACAACAGCTCCTTCAAAGCGTGCTTGTTTTTGCGCTCGTTGTAAAAAAATCATTCAGATCTTTTGCCTGCTCTTTCACAGGCCTTAATGGCTTTTCAGTATCCACGCGACTCCCCGCGTGGGCGCATTAAGCTGAATGACGAGCCACCGCTGCGCGTCTACCCCACGTGAAGTGTTCTGATGGAGGAGGGACGGCGCATAATTAAGCCTTTTGCAGCCTACTCACCAGGCACCCAGATAATATCTCTTTTTGAATGATGGACCAGCATTTTCTCTGCGATGCGGCCATATCCTTGCTAGTGGATCAAATCGACGGACTCCAAGAATGGCACCAAAATTACACAAATTTATCATTGACCTCATTATTATTACTGTAAATTTTGGACCATGGGCAGCTACTTTTTTTCTCATCATTTGAACCCTGTGTCTTACAGTCTTGACTGCAGTTTTTTTTTCTACTATCCATCATGGGGGAATATCCAAACAAAGGGAGGCAGAAGAAAGTATAGATTTTGAGATTAGGGAGCACGCTCCACTAGTAAACACAATCAGGCATATTACGGTTTTGTTTGGGCGGTATTCTAACAATTCTGTGCGTCTGTGTTATGTTGAAAGCATGTTGGTGCGGCTCTCATGTGTTGAAGGCATGATGTTGCTATAACCAGGCAGTTTGGCAAAAAGTTTTGAATATAAAAAAAAATAATTGAACATTTCTATGTGCCATATTTCTTCGTAAATATCTGATGTTACAACCTGCGGCTTATAGTACAAAGTCTGACAAAATTATTTTTATGTTACATGTTTGCTGTGCGGTTGTTAATCCGGTTTATCGTACAGTCTGAAAAATATAATATTTTCGTTATATTAATATTATTCATTGATTCTTTTATTATTTCCTCCTTCAAATACAGCTGAAAAATTATTGAAATGATCACTTATTTCTTCATTCATTTATTCACTGAGAAAAATTCTAAAGATGTTCATCATCAAGTTCCAGGACCCTAAAAAATTGTTGGTTCTGTTAAGCAAATGTTTCTCAGTCAGCAGTTTTTTGTTTGTTTGAAGTAGATGGACCAGAAGACTGGAAATATTAACCAACTTTTTTATGACAAAGGACTTCTTTGTCTTATACTGTGTCTTTCATTTTCACCCATCTTTTTGAGAAGAAACACTTGTGTGAAATGGTATACCGCTATGCTAGCTGCTAGCAAGGGCGCCGCCATTTACTTGTCAATTTTTCTTAAAAAGGATAGTGTAATGTGAGTGTTATGTTTCAAATGTTTTATATGACATTTCAGTTTACAACAGCGGTGGTGACATATCCTGAATTTGTACTTGGGTCACGCTAATGCTAGTAAAGTCAAAATGAGGCTAAATATTTGCATGAATCTCACTGTCAGTTAGCGATAGCCTCCGTGTAGTTTATGTTTTGTGGCGGGAATGTTTTTATGTCATTATTGCTTTAACTGTCTTTCTTGATGTATGATCAAATTTTCCTTCGTGTCCAACAGTGTGTGTATTCCGCAATGGAGGCTTAAAAGTGCTCTACAAATCAACTTTAGTATTTCTTGTGACACATTTAAGTCTCAACAATACTCAAATGTTATGAACTTAGCCCAGTTAACGACGGTGACAGTCTTATAGCGTATATTTGATCCAAATGGGAAATTTTGTCGGGAAGTTCGACTTTGACTGTCGCCGCGCCGCCGCACGCCGTCGCCAAGCTAACTGTGTCCCATCTGTACCTTAACGACAAATCGAGGTCATTTATTTTATGTTACAGTTGGGTAATGGCCGCCACATTACACCGACGGCGAGCGTGAGTTTCAAGTTGGAGAACTCACATTAGCCGAGCCGAGACTAGGAATATTGTTTTGTGTGGCTGGAGTACATCCTTTTAAATGATACACATAATGAGTTTATAATATGCATCGGGGCTACCTCCTCTCTACTTTGATGTCTTCCAAATGGCCCGGGTGTCATCAGCAAAACATGTAGGCACTTTCCCGCCTCATTGGCTCCCAAATGTATTTTAAATATCATTCCTTGTAACACAATTATTTAAAACGCTGAACTAAACACTTACTAATGGGGGGAAAAAAAGACGGCGGCTTCAATAGATTCATTTCTCAAATGGTTGGCCTTGCTGGGTTTTTTTGTGTGTGTGTAGAGTAGCAGCAACTGTGATGACGACCAAAAAAAAAAACATCAATAACCCGCCCCCCTATCCACGGTTTCTTTACATTAGCCGCCAGGAGCGATATAGCTTCATGGGTTTTCTGCTTTGTGGTCAAGCGTCTTGTTGTCCCCGGGCGGCCCAACATCAGTCCTGATGAAAGGCAGCCACTTCATTTATGCAATCATTGGCAATTAGTTCCCTCTGATTATGTGCCTCTTAATGCCGTTTGGAGTACGGTGGCACACATACGGAAGGAGATTTAACTGCGGCCCTCCTGCTACACTCGGGAGCGAGCCTGATGAAATGTAATTAGTGTAGTATCAAATGATAATGGATTTGCGGTTTGATTTGCTGTTAGTTTAAGGCGGAATTGTTAAAGATCGTGTCGCTTTTCACAGCCTGTCGGGTTTCATGATGTGATTATAGGTGTTGGAAAAAGAACATTTTAATGCGGCGGTTCTCAACCTTCTAACTCATATTTATCGGGGGCCGGATTGTAGTTATAATTTTTGTCGGAGGGCCGGTATGATTGTGAAATCAAATCAATTTTAGGTGCGTTTGTCACACGTCTAACTAGTTTTGAAATAAGAGCCCGGTAAAAACTGTTCAAAATAAATATTGGGAACAAAAAAATGCTGGTTATTTTTACCCCCAAATTTTTAAATGTTGAGGACAACTTGCAAATTTAGTATTTCAACCAGAAATTTGAAGTTTGCTCAGGATGTCGCGGGCCACATAAATTGATGCGGCGGGCCGGATCTGGCCCCCGGGCCTTGAGTTTGACACCTATGCCTTAACCAGTGCAAAGCATTTTTAGGTAACAAAAAAGAAAAGACTTAAAACATGCCATCTTTGTATGATTTATTCAAGTTTACACCCTTTCAAACTTCATTTGTATTGAAATAATCAACCTAAAGTGTCCTTTTTTTGGATCATAGAAGACATAAGACATAACTTAATCCATATTTTTCCACAAAAATAATCAAAATAAACGATACCACAAAATAAAATCTAAGGAATTTCCCTAATTTGTGACATAATCACACAAGGGTTAATAATTCATTTAATGTCATGAATTGGTCTTTGGATAGCTGATCAATAACGCTTCCTACGGAGGCATAAGTCCATAAAAGCCGTGAACCTGACTGCGAAACGATCCGACGTCTGTTCGGGATGCCTGACGTGTTGCCGGAGAAGCCAAATGAATTTATAGAGCATTAAATGAAAGCGCGGCTCTCAAGTACTCTGCGCCGGTGTGATTACATTTCGATATTGAGCGAGCGTCGGGCCCCGCTCCGCACGTTGACGCGCACACACTCACACACGCGCAAACACACACATTGCAATTGTCTCTCGCCGCACTGATCAACATGCAAATGGCGCCGTGCTTCATGGTGACAATAGGGAGGTTCATATTTCAGCATAATAGTCTTGGATAACTTTAGCCATCGATCACAAGCTCATTTCATTGTGCTAGCGGTTAATACGTGCTTCCCCGCCAAGTGGAACATTTTCTAATGATGTGCCGGCAACACAAAAACAAGGCGAGCCGGCATCGCTCACTAATGCGGCCATCCATAATGCGTTTCATAGCGAGACGGCTAGCCTATTGACTAGCGCTACGCGGGGGCGCCATGTTAGCAACTTTCGCCAGGAAAGTTGCTGCAGGCATCGGATATTACACGTGACTCTCAACTAAATACAAGCGTTCCGAAACCTTGTTTTTTTTAAATGTTTTCCCATTTTAAGACTATTTTTTTCTTTTTAAACAATGTCTAAGATTACGCCTCTGGCACGATAGGGGACTTGAGCTACATCGTTATGCCTTCGCTCTATATCTTCCTTTCAAATGTGGTAATTCAGTAGTGAAAATTGGTTTTAGTATGTTCTGCAGAAGAGGATGTTTGGAGTCGTTTGAATTTCTTAACTTGTGATATATCAGGGAGAGAGTTTGGCTAAAATTGTCAATTTAAAAAATAGTTTTCAGATTTTAACTGTGGGAGAGATTAAGTGAAGTTATTGTGTGTAGCAAAAATATGCACCACTCAAAGCAGAGCTCACAATTTCGCTGTAAACCTGCCGTACAACAACATTCGAAGGCTTCTGTTAAGAAAAAAAAAAAAAAAAACTAATTACATTGCTACTTAGTGGATGGCAATTGACATTTGAAAGATTTTTTTTCTCTCTCTTGTGGATGGGGGATTTCTCAAAGAATGTGTGCAAGTGTGTGAATGACAAAAAATAATTAAAAAAAACACACATGTGCATGATCACTTCCAGGTACGTGTTCAACAAGCCACCTGTTGAACCATCATCTAAGAAAATAATTTTAGGAGAGGATTTCATCACCTCTAAGCGAGGCTTTTTTTTTTTTTTTTTTTAAATAAATGGAGAGCCATTTGAATGCGTCCAGCACTTTAACGGGTTTGGAAACGCTACAATGCAGTTTTTCTGCGCAACGCTGCCATCTACTGGCGGACAACGGCGTAGCAGTGCGAGGGAGTCAACTGATGAGACAATGACGAAGGCACACTTTTTTTTTTTTAACTATTATTTTTCACTTGGAGCTGGTGTACTTTGTGACGGCCTTGGTACCCTCGGACACGGCGTGCTTGGCCAGCTCGCCGGGTAACAGCAGCCTGACTGCGGTCTGCACCTCGCGGCTGGTGATGGTGGCTCGCTTGTTGTACTGGGCCAGACGCGACGCTTCGGTGGCGATCCTCTCGAACAGGTCGTTGACGAACGAATTCATGATGCTCATAGCCCGGCTGGAGATACCCGTGTCCGGATGAACCTAAGCGGGGAAACCCATCTTACTCGCGCCTAGTTTCATAAAATATTTCATGGACAGTATGCATTAGGTTTTAAAGTCTCAAAAAAATGTCATTCGCTTAAAATGTGCATTATTTTTCAGTGATTAAAAATGCATTTTTTTTTTTGCCTCATTGGAAATTAAGAGTAGTCAGTGATTCTCGTCTAGTGGTTACAGCTCAGATTTGTTTACAAATTGAGTTCCACGCATTACAAAACAGACAACAGTGTCCACACCTGAGAAGTAAACAAAGCTAAACGGAAAACGGAAGTCAGGTGGACACAAACGTGGTCAGTCTGAATAAAAAAAGAAGTAAAAGTAGTCGCCCACCTGTTTCAGAACTTTATAGATGTACATGGCGTACGTCTCTTTACGCTTGACCTTTTTCTTGGCCCGTTTCTCTGACGAACTCTTGCCTTTCTTCTTTGAAATATCGTTTGCCATTTTTGTTTGTTTTGTTTCCGAACAATTTGAACACGCTGTTAGGAAGGATTATTCCGATATTTCTACCGCCGCACCTGCATTTAAGGGTCGTGGTGCAATTAGCAACGAATGAAGCGCACCTGTTTGTACCGGAAGGCGTCCCATTTTGGTGCACGCTCACCTCTCATGTATCGGACCAAAGCAAAAAGAAAGGTGCGTTCTATTGTCGTTTCTGGAAATCAGAACTTACTTGCAGTGAATAGTTTTGTCCACAGCGTGGCGAGCTTGTACAGTTTGTAGCGACGCAGCGCGTCTGGCCAACTCAAGATTTTCCGCTTCAGCGGCATTGACTGCCTGGGTGAATGAAACCTGTTAGAGGAGTTTCACGGAGCCATTTTGTAGCCCATCGCTATCTGTGGGTGCTGCTTAATTCGATTAATTTGGTAAGTCTTTAATCATTTAGTGGAAAGAAAAAAATACGGGGCAGTCGGGTGTGACAAATGAGTAAAGCGCTACAGATTCCCCAGTTGATGGAAGATTTGGGCAGAGAGAGTGTATTCCCCGGGTGGTTGAACAGTTACCACTTCTATTTTTGCTGTGCAAGTTTGTACTACTCTATTCTCTGTGGCAATAATAAACAATAAATGGCTAAGGCATACAGTAGGAATTTGTTCAAGTCAGAGACATTTTCTCCATCAGTGATGTGGCGACAATGACGCTGAAGGCCTGTGTAGTTGCATAGTTTTTGAGTCGCAAAGTGGGCTGCAAGGTGGCGTATGTGCAGCCAACTGGCCACTTTTTCTCGACGGTTGTGTTTTTTTTTTTGGCAACGTGCGATGGCAAAATAATTGTGGCGTTTTCTGCTCTCAAGAGGTGGTGAATTTGATTGCATTTTGTTTCCTTAAGTCGAGAGACTTAAAGGGACAGTGTGTAAGATTTAGGGGCGTTTTTCATTAAGGACAGCAGGAGGTGCTGCAGGTGCTACATTTAGAAGTGCCACCCCCATGGAATATCATTTAGTGATAACTAGACCTAGTATATTTAAAACATACTGCTGGCCATTAAGAACATATTCATTTGCATGTGTGCATTAAGAGTCTTAACGTAGCATATTTGTGATTTAAACAATGTTTCAGTATATAACTATAGTGTCCTCTTTATTTTCAAAGTAACCGCATTCACATAACAAATTTCTCCCAATTATTAGGAGTCAACTGCTTCCATTTACGGCTTCAATCCTCTCCCTGCAGGTGGCTGGAGGAAATATGGACGAGAACACAATTGTGTTCCATACTGTGCTAAAGAAAAGAAGGGACCTCGGTCAACTACTTGACAGAAGAAACTCCTTGCATGTCCTTCTGAGCCAGCGTTGAAGAAGAGAGGTGAGTGCTGCATGAAACTCTCCAAATAGGAGCTTGTGATCATTAAAAAAAAATGCTTTCAAGCAAAGACTGGGAAAATATCGATTCATGGTGAAGGATGTAAACATGCATACATTCCACACAGTTAACTAAGATGCTGTGTAATTTACTGACATAAAAAGTTAATTAAAGCGGTTAATAGATGCTTCAGTTGTTCTTCGGCAACGTTGACATTTTGTCTCCTGCGGCCACTGCAGCCCAATTTGAGATAAATCAAGATTTCAAAAAGCAGAATTACTGGCTATCACTGATTGTGGCTTGTCTTTTTTGAGGTGACATCTAAGCAAGGTAAAAAATGTTCAGCGGCCAGCAGATCTGAGTAATCCAGCTGCCTCTGAAGTTAATCATCTTCAGTTAACTATTTTTCTCCTTATGGGCTGGGGGGTGAGCACTTATGCTTGTAGAAGGAAAAGGGAAGGAGCAAGATGAAAGACGCTGCTGTTTATTGATGCGCATTGTCCTAAAATCAAAAATGTCCTAAAATCGAGCGGTACTCGAAAGTTACTAGTTTGCCTGACGAACTCACTCAGTATTGCACAAGTCTGTTCTAAAAAAAATCCCACTAGTGATGGAACACTGCCACTTACTAAGAAGCATTAAAAGAAACTAAGTTTAACACTTGTAGCACTTATTAATTGATTTCAACTTAACACGGTACATGATTTTTCACCTCTATCAAATATTCTGTATGGTATTCAATGGGAATAAGCGGATGTTTTTTTTTTAACTGAAATATTCAAGATTGCAATCCATACATTTGCTTGTGTATGCAATGCACAGTTCATTTTCCATTGTTGTTCCTTTGTTGTGTTTCATTGGCGGTTCTAAGGTTATTATCAGATTCTCATTAAAAGGTTAGGTTTTTCTTTTTTTAGTGTATTTGTAGATGTTATCGGTGTTTTTACTGAACACAATTGTCTTTTCCTCTGTTGATTGTGAAAAGCCCTGTTGGCTGAGCTGGAATGATGAGCCTCCCTCCTACTTGTTATTCACTGCATTAAACTGTGCATTTCTGCCTCCATCCCCTTGAAAAGCAATTACCGCTGAAAAGTCCACCACATTGATGCTGCAATCTACAACAACAGGCATGCTGCCTTGTACAGAATTCAAATGAAACTTTTGGAATGGCCACCAAAGTGGCCTATCTGCAAGCTGGGCAATGTACGTTATTGCGCATGGTTGATGTCGCTAAATACAGAGGTGTCCAAACTCCGAGGGCCATAATTCAAAACGATACAAATGCAAGCATGCAACAGATACTTTGAATTATTTTTATTTTTTTCCCTACTTTGTCAATCACACCAAATTCAATCATTTGCATATTTTTTTTTCAGTTGCACTATATAGTGTTGTTCCCTAAATATCTTTCTACAAGTCAAATCATCTGGCACACCAAATTCAATCAACCGTAGTTTTTTTTTTTTTTTTTTTAACTACCTAAATATATTTCGATAGGGAAAAAAATCCTGGAATTTCACAACATTTGTAGGTTGTCAGAGACCTGGTATCCTATCAGAAAATGACAGTACCCGAATCCCATCTTTCCATTCAAATTAAAATAGGAGAAATCAGTTGTAAGCTCACCATTTTTAAGCATTTATATCAGAATTATTCGTGTGATATTTTCACATTTTGTCTTTTGACAAAGCTGAAAGTGGAGGAAACTATTTTCACCTGTAAAAAATTCATATTTGGTCACTACAGTGTTATGAAGAAAAATGTTTTTACTAGTTTAGCTGTACAAGTGTTTAGTTACGTTCTACAAAAAATTAAACTTATTAATAGGGGTTAATTTTATTTTAGGCTATACCGTGGACCACTTAAAAATGGACAGAGGGCCATAACTGGCCCCCGGGCCATAGTTTGGGCACCCCTGACTTAACGGCATGGAGATGACAGCTGGTGGCACGATCCCTCTGCCTTGTTAGTTGACTACTTCAAAACCAAAATGCACAGCCTTGGAGACTTTGCATTTGTTTTTATTGTATCTAAAAAGCATTTGCATAGTGACACGCAAAAGGCGCCTTGGTCACGGTTGCTATGGTGGGAGCGTGCGGTTACCAGGGCCGAAAATCGATTGAATCCCCGAGGGCCGCGCTCATATCTTTGACAGTTCACCTATTGTTATGCGGATTCCGCGTCACCACCGATTTCAACGGAAGCAATGAAAAGGTTTCACTTGGTGTCCTCATGAAGTTTTGACCCGGATGAAAATTGCCCGCTTATGCTTTTGGTCAAGCGTGGACCTCTACCGGATACCTACGAGTAGATGACAGACACTTGTATTACTGGAACGCTCGTTTTTTTCCATGTGCTATTGTCCGATGATTTTGGCTCGCCGATTCGGAACAATAAAAACCCTATGGACTCTCAGATAATCGCTGTAATCTCAAAAGGATACATTATTGTTGCCAAAATTTGGATCGACTTCATTTGCAATTCATTGTCACAGCATTGCCAAGAATTGAGTTGATGACTTTTATTTAATAAACCAAGTCATGCCTGTTTTTTCCCCTTTTTCCTTTTCTTAGGTATCTGCTAGCTCCCGCGTTACATAAGCCATGCTTCTGAGTTCAGTGAAAGATTCTAAATTAGTGGTGACAAACTAGAGGCTCGGGGGCTAGATCTGGACCATCACGTCATTCGACGTGCCCGTAAACGCAAAGCTCCCACAATGCTTGCTAGAACATGTAGCAACATTTCTAATGAAGTTCAAATAATTTCAAATAATTAATATCGAAAGACTGCAAGTGTTTTGCTGTTACCAACCGGTTAAAGGCTTTGTCATTGCAATAAAATAAGAATTGTCTTTTTTTTTTTTTTCCCCTGGCACTTTGATGCACTAGGTTATTTTTTCCGTTTTAGACTAAGCTGTAACCCATATAAACGCTGTAAAAAATAATTAGCAGTTAAAAGTTGATTTGTATTGCCCCTTTAAACACAGCCCTGTTGCTGTTTTCAAGCGTCTCAACAAATTACTAGTGACGATTCTTTCATGGTTTTGTTATTAGTGGCAAGAATTGAGTTTGATATCCCACCCGTCTACATAGAAACACGGCTCCAATACGGTGAGGTCAGTAAATCAAAAAAAAAAAAAAACCCTAGCAGCGTTGCAGCAATATGCATGCAAAGTAACCAACCTGTGGCATGTATTCACAAACATGTTGCTGGCGTGGCCATGGAGAAGCATTAGCCAGAGCCAAGGTGGTTTCCACATTGAGCGACTTGGCTTGTGAGCACAGACACGCAAGCGAAGCAGCCCTTCGGCAGTGGGATGGATCCTGACTACTAAAAAGGAGGCGGAGGGAGAGAGACGTACCGTCTCTGCGAGAGAGAAAGAGAGAGAGCGATAAAAGGGGGCTGGGGGCGCTGTCGGTGGCGGCGGCGGCGAGGAAGCCAATATAAATCTGTATGTTCGCAGGAGTAGAGCCGGAGGTCTTCAGAAGGGCTTTAGCGACTACACCGGCTGGCCACGGATGCTCGGGAACCATCATGTGGCGGTCTTGCCGGTAGCTAAAGGATTTGTGTGTGTCGGAAGTGGAACCCGCGTGGAAGCTGGGCTGTTTGGAGGTTTGGGACCCCCTCCTCGTCAACGTCTCCACTTTTATTCTCGTGAGCGAAACAAGAAGACAGAACCTGAGTGACAAGAGGAGGTCCTGAGCCCCTTTCTCTGCTTCTTCACCATTCTTCACCAAATTGCATTCCCATCATCACAGCAATGTGGAGGAATCCCCGCTCGCTCGCGGGAGGAAGGGTCCCGTTGACTGCTGAGGCTTAGCGCCTCTCGCCAAGCGCAAGCCCTTTTCATTGCAGTCCCCCCACCCACTCCGCCTCATCTGGCGCCTGATTCTTTACGTTCTTCGCGTCCTGCTCTTTTGTATCCTTCTGCTCTATTCAGCTCACAAAAAGAGGCAGGAGGCACGGCTTTTGTCTCCAAGCGAGCATCCATGGGTCCTCTGGCGTGACAAAGGGCGAGCGAACGGGGAGTCGCACGTGCGCTTTCGCATCCGAGCCGATCGGCAAAACCGCCATGAAAAGCAAGAGTCCATAGCCGTACTCATGTAGCTCTTTCCGGAGATCTTTGGTGTTGCGGTTGACCGCGGCGGCGCCGCTGTTGCTAAGCAAAGTCTTCGGGCCCCAAGTTACTGGAGCATCACCCCGCAGTCATGAAAGGAAGCTCAGAGGAAAGCGTGGAAAGCGGCAGGCCGTCCAACCTGCAAGCCTTCGCCAACATCTCAACGCTTCACGGCATGAGTCACATCTTCTCCTACGGACACATGACCTTCCGTCGCCTGCTGTGGACCTTGTCCTTCCTGGGCTCGCTCTGCCTGCTTCTGTTGGTGTGCGTGGACCGCGTCTCCTACTATCTGGAGTACCCTCACGTCACCAAGTTGGACGAGGTGGCGGCCACCAACCTCACCTTTCCCGCCATCACCTTCTGCAACCTCAACGAGTTCCGCTTCTCCAAAATCACCCGCAACGACCTCTACCACGTGGGCGAGCTTCTGGCCCTCCTCAATAACAACTACCAAATAGCCAACCCGCATTTGGCCGAGCCGGAGGTCCTGGCCGCCCTGAAGGAGAAGGCCAACTTCAACAACTTTAAGCCCAAACTCTTCAACATGACCGATTTCTATAACCGCACGGGGCATGACATCGGCGATATGTTGCTGCAGTGCACCTTTCGCGGCGAGGATTGTCACTCGCTAAACTTCACCACGGTGAGTCGCGCTTCGGCCATCGCTCGGTGTCTTTTCTGTGGCTTCCAGCTCAGGCCTGTTTTCCGTGTTTTCAATCCGGGTTGTTGCTGATGACCTGATCATTTGAATAAGGTGTCTCTGCCGAGAGGAAAAACAAATCTAGAAACTGGATCGTGGATCTGGAGGACCGGACTTGGCCACCCCTGTGCTGTTGCTTTCGGGTCAATGAAGTTCTCACAGTTGAAATGAAAACTTTCCCCTTTTCCTGTTGTTGTAGAATTCAGGCGAAATCAGTCAAATAGTCTGGAAAAAAAACGGCCCTTTTGGGTTCTTATTTGACGCTTCAAAAACACTTAACGGAGCAGTTTGAGGGTCTGTAAGAGTGTACAGGGACATGAGAAGAAAAGTTCTAACGACTAGTGGAGGGAGTCAAATACAAAATGATATACGTCTGTGTTTCTGAACTCGCTTATCGGTCAATGTCGTCTCATTCTAGCTTCACCGAGTATTCTCATGTACATTATATGGAATCTTCTTTGTTCAAACAAAACAGGTGGTCGCTGAACAACAAAAAGTTATGCTGAATACTTTTTGATTACTTATTACTTGCATCAGTGGGGCAACCTGGAATTAAGGGTGTATTCAAAAAACGGTTTGAAAAAGAAAATGGTGCAAGTGCATCAAATTGACTTTGTCTTTTATTGGAGATATATCCAAGAGGAAACTGGCATGGTGCTGACAAATTCTCAAATCAGTGTAAAATGACAAAAACAACACACAAAACAATCATTGCCTGTGGCTGTAGTCAAGTCCACATTTGATCTAATCCGAGTCAAGTTCAAGTCATGAAGGTCCAAACCAAGTATGTGTCCACTAGAGTTAGAATTCATTAGAGGTATTACTTGGATGATTCCCCTTGGCTTGATACATTTAAGAATTTCTCAAGGCAAATAGTAGTTACTTGGAAGTGAAAGTTTATCTTGCGGTGGTTTGTTACGGGGCAGAAAAAAAAACAAGTTTGCTGAGAAAGATTTGGGTTGCTGTTGCTTTGAAAACACCTTGTGCACTTGTTTTCACTTGCAAATTGTAGGGGAAAGCTCTATGAGGGAAGTTCTTGACTAAATTCAGCTTGCATGATTTTAGTTCATGAAAAATGATTACTCAAAGTAACATCTGATAAATCTTTTCATTGAAATTTAAAGCCCATTTTTCCATGATCTTAGTGGTAGAAAACACTATTGGAGCACGGAATTCAATGACATTCAAGAGGTCATTATTTGATAAAAAAAAAAAAAAAAAAGTTGATTTTTCTTCTCCATGCTTCTTGAGTAATTTTTCTTTATTAAACTATTGAAATCTACTGGAGAAAAAATATATTTGCTCAGAGTTTCTGGATGGCAAAGCTGTACATTTTTATTTATTTTGAAGAAAAACGGCCATTCAAATGATTTTGAGTGCTGCGATTTTACTTTGGCACTCTGCTGAAGTGTAGCCGTCATCTAGTTGCGAATTGAAGCCGCGTTCATGGTGATCATCCATCATGATGACACCTCGCAGTCGCGCATTTCAATCGGACCCAGCCGGAATTCAAATTGGGCGAGGGGCAAAATGAAACGTTTTGCCGAGCGATTTCCCCACCCTTCAATCTCATTCATTGACAAGCTTCCGCCGTGGATGACAACACCGCATAGGCCGTATCTTTATTTACACGTCAGACATGTTGTTTTCTCTCCTTTCATGCGTTTTGTGTGGCGCCGGTCCTCATGAGGCCAGTGGGTGAGCCGACTTTGGCCGGGAGGCGGAGCCGGGACGCCAACCGCTCCCCAATTCATTTGCAGAGCGCTCTTCCAACCGCATCATTATCATTCTTGGAAGTAGACCAATAGGATGGAGAGTTAGCGAAAGAAGAATTCCAATTATTCAACTATCCCCACAGAGCCAAGAGGAAAAGATTTACAATGCAAACGACTGGGAGTGATGAGCTTTGACCTTGAAGAAATGAAGGAAGAATTCCATTAAGTCCGCGAGACCATGCCAAGCCTTCCAAGCGATGCGCTTTTTTTTTTCCAGGCGTTGCGATTTGCTGACACGCGCCTCTCACGCCAGCAAAATATTGTTGATCCTCGTCAATATTTTTTTACGCGGCGAATCGTAAAAAATGAAAGCCTATCAAACATTTTTGTGCTGGCATACGCGGTACTTTTTCATTTGCCTCCAAGGTGAGATTACTTTTTGAATGGGTGCATTTATTACCAAGAAAAAAAAAAAAGAAGCACACTTTTATTTTATTTCCCAGTCAAAAGTGAGACCCTGCAAATGTGCTATTGTAACATGGCAGAAAGCGTTTCGTCAAAAGGAAACATTTCGTCTTGAATTGGTTAGGGTTAGACATTAGGAGTTTTTCAAGGTTTTATTTGACATGTTTTTCACCCCGAACTAGGTGATGTGTTGAATTTTTCTGATATATTCATTTATTTTTCATTTTGTAGCATTCGGACATTTTCAAGATATGGTCTTCAATCTCACATCTAAAATGGGGCATTAACGCCATCTACTGGTGATTGTGCATCAGTAAAGTTGTTTCCAAGCTTGGCATTTAGCTTCTAGGGCTTTAGTCTGGTCCACCTACAGTATATAAATGATTTTCAGTTATGATTTTTTTTTGCCCACAACCACTTAAAATATTAAAATTGTAAAATCACAAATTGTATAATCGTAAATTGTATAATCATACCTAAAATCGTATCCTTTTGAACATTTAATAAATGAAAAAAGCCTTTTGAATCCACTTTCAGAAAATATTAACTTTGCTTTTTACTGCATTTATATAGGTTACAGCTTGTCTGAATCTGAAAAAAGTGCACCAGTGCCTTAAATGAGGAAAAACATTAAAAAAAACCTCAATCCTTATTTAAATTTGAAACATTGTTGACCAACAGAACCATTTAATGCTGAAGAAAAATTGACGAATACATTCACACCAATTTCTTTGTTTTGAGGACTGACCTATATCAAGCCTTAAAGGTCCGAGGCACAAAAATCCAAGCCTCCTGTCTTTAATAAACCTGTAATCAAGCCAACATTGCAGAGTCCAATTGCAGAGTCAATGCCGACAAATCAAGTCCGGACTAGAGTACTACAGCCCTAGTTGCATCAAATGCTGTTGAAACACAAGTGCACTCAGTGGCAAAACTCATGCTTTCCATGGATGTTGCTGTCTGGCCGCCACGGCGGTAACGCTCATTGGCTACGGTCCAAATGTGGCCGCTTTCTCCTCACCGATTGGACCATCTCGCAAACTACAAGCATTCAATCTCTAGTTCTGCCATCCAAACTGTCCTTCAAGTTTTTCAATGCTGTCAGTTTGTTTACCTCCCTGCAGACAAACTGCTGTTCTATGAGCAAATGAATGAGGTGACATTGTAAATATGCTTTGAAAAAAGCCTGAAGGTTGACAAACGAAGCAGTTTGTCTCAAGTGCCAGAGTTGGGCAAGCTGTGTAATTATGCTGCTTGAGCTTTAGAATTTTTCCATTAGCAAACAAATTCAGGTGAATTCCTTTGTTGCGAGTTGAATGGTTATCATATAATGCAATACAACAATTCAACATTTCGATTTTTGGAACCGTCACACAAAAGTAAAGAGAATGCATGATAAAAACAAGTCATATTAAAATCATTTAAAGACCCAATCACAAGGTGACCAAAAAAATGATTAAGGTAAAACAAAACAAACATATAGATAGATTAATATATCCAATGCATTGAAACAACTTTTTTACATTAATGAGCAGAGGATTCTCCCACAAATCACTGAAAATTGCATATAATTGATTCAGAATTGGGAAAAAAATAACCAAAACCATTAAAAAATCTCCCCAAAATACTAATAACTATTAAAAATAAAGGAATGGATGGAAACATTCAATTGTATATGATACCGGCAAGTTTTAGAAATAAGAGCAGCACCATAGATTATTAGAATACCGCACCAACCCAACAGTAACACATTGTTACATTGTTACATTTACTCATGGAGCGTGCCCACTCTCTCCCTTTGTTTACCGGGAGATTGCCCCCTGGTGGCTTGTAATAGAAACTGCTAGACACACTATACTAAAGCCCAAGGGTTCAAAGTATGAGAAAAAAATAGTGGCTTATTGTCCGAATTTGATGGTACTTTGGATTTGAATCCATGGGATCAGTGCAATCATTGCTTTTAATACTTACTCACAATTATTGTTGTTTTGCTGTACACACGCAAAGTAATAATTTCAGCAATTATCCCTGTCATAATTTTAGTCATTACTTTTGGCCAGAGGGTGCATATTATTTTTGTGATCAACCACATCTTACTTCACAACAAAGCAAACATTAGTCCCACATCTATTATTAGTCATTACTTGGAAGTTAATATTCACAATGTGTTGTATCATATACAACTGAAATGTTCTTGACATTTTTTTTTCTGTTAATAGAATTGTGTTAGACGCTTGTCGTTTCTCTGGTGACACAAAACATGCCAATTATATATATATATATATATATATATATATAAATATATAAATAATCAGAATAAATCTGAATTTTCAGATTTAATACTAAGAAAAGTTCTTTACTATAACTTAGAACGCAGCACAAATAAATCACAGTGAAAGGTTAATGTAGTTAATGCTTTCAATGCATCAACACAATATGTTGTTTTTGATTTAAAAAGACTCCAAATGTTTTTGTGGGCGTCGTTGGGCACTTTTCCTCTTCTTGCTTGACTGCCTTTTCTATTCAAGTCCAGCAAGCCATGAGAAGGCGCAAATTAAAATGTCTCTTGGTAAATAGATTCAGATACGTTCAGAATATTTATTAATTTCCAAATCGTTTGGCCCAAAACTTGAGAACAAGCCGGTTCTTTTACATTTCAATGTCGATGACCTTTGGGACTTTGACTGCAGCATGACGAGAGCGCCACATCAATTGTCCGGATCCCCTGATTCATATTTCTTTTATGAATATTCCATGCTCATAATGTGAAGTCTCACCGCAGTGAGTTTCCTGCGCAGTATTAACATCTTGCCTTATTTTCCATCTCCGGCGCTTCTGTGATGAGGGTACCTGAAGGCACCTCGGGGAGTACGTCAGATTTGAAAAGGGGATTCTACAGCAAACCTGCTTTCATGCTCTGCGATGTCGTGACGTGAGCGTTTTTCTTCTCAAATTAAGAACAAATGAATTGGAACATGAAAGGATTTATTGCTAAATTATTGTCTTTGCAAAACGTTGTATGCTTTAAGTTTTACACCTGAAATGGCCAAGTCCGGTCCTAGATTGCAGGAATCCAGGCTTGGCTGGCGACCGGCTCAGGGTGTTCCGATCCGACTTGCGAACCGCCAATCTGCTCTTGCGACAGATCTCTCATGCAACACGACCACCCGCCACGCAGCACAGCTCATTAGTTTTAGCGGGAATTTATTCCATTCTATTCCATGCATGTGGAAAAGGCATGCTGAGCTGATGCTCTTTTAAAAAAAAATAAATAAATAATAATTTCATAGTTTCCTGTGTATTCAAGAACTTCATGTACGCTGCGGTGGAAGGCTTTTTTCGGTGCTGCTTTTGCAGACCCGGCTAAGGCTTTGAATGAAGATGACTCTCCACATCGATTTGACGCAGAGTACATCAAATGAAACAAATCTCTCATCCTGTCTATCGCATAGCGCCTCTTTCAACCCACGCTGACCTTTTTACAATTACACGCCGACAAGACGAACCGGTTTGAACCGGAGCCGTTTACCGATATTGATTTTCGTCTTTTTCAAACGTATTATCAATCAATCAATCAATCAATCAAATTTTATTTATATAGCCCTAAATCACCGAAGTCTCAAAGGGCTTCACAGAATGAAAAGAGGTCATACAGAGACATCTTTTCAATGTAAGGTACACAACAGCATCCCCTGTCAAAGCTCCCAGAAGGGGAAGGAAAAACTCAAAAACCCCAATTTGGGGAAAATCAGAAACCTCCAGAAGGGACCACAGGTGGGAGGAGCCCCCTTCCAGGCCCACAGGTTGAAGTGGATGCTGCATGTACCGAACACAGAAACAATATAAATTACAGAAAACATATTGTGCTATATAGTGCAGTGATGTCTTGACAGCAGGCAAAGCCATTGGGCAGGAACCATCCCGCATTCCAGCCAGGTGGACCGCAGACGGCTAGACTCCTAACCCGTGATGGTCGACCAGCGCAGGACCCAATGGAGGCGGTCAAGTCAACCCTCACCATCTAGCTAGCCCCCTCTCCCGGCCGGAAGAGGGGGGCAGGAAAAAAGAAGAAGGCTGCAGACAGGCTAATTTAACTAAATGCTTTTGAGTATAGATGTGTTTTTAGTCGGGATTTAAAGATTTCTACCGAGGTGGCTGCGCGAACTTCCATAGGTAGGGCATTCCATAGTACTGGCGCGCGAATGGAAAATGCCCTTGATCCCGCAGACTTCTTTTTAGCCCGTGGGGTCGATAGCAAACCGGCATTTTGCGATCGAAGTTGTCGGGACGGAACATAAGGTGATACTAAGTCGACGAGATAGGAAGGAGCTAAACCGTGCAAAATTTTATAAGTAATTAACAACACCTTAAAATCACATCTCACGTGTATTGGAAGCCAATGCAGGTCAGCTAGAATCGGAGTAATATGATCAAACTTTCTCGTCCTTGTCAATAGTCTCGCCGCTGCATTCTGTACACACTGCAGGCTTTTAATGTGAGACATGGGAAGGCCAGAAAACAAAATGTTGCAATAGTCTAGGCGCGACGTAACAAATGCATGAATTAATGTTTCTGCATCGCTAAGAGAAAGAATAGGGCGAATTTTAGCTATATTGCGGAGGTGAAAAAACGCCGTTCTTGTCATGTTATTAATATGTGTTCGAAAGGAGAGAGTTGAGTCAAATATCACGCCGAGATTTTTTGCAGAACTACTTTGGGAAATAATACAGTTTTCTAGGTTCAGCGTGGTATTCTTAAGCAGGTGCTGATGATGAGCAGGGCCAATAAATAACATCTCAGTTTTATTAGGGTTGAGAAGCAGAAAATTGGAAGACATCCATTGTTTAATCTCGGCGAGGCAAGCCTCCAGTTTACTGCACTTGCACGGATCCGTTATTTCTAAGGGCATATAGAGTTGGGTATCATCAGCATAGCAATGAAAACTAATAGCATGTTTACGTATAATATCGCCGAGAGGAATCATGTAGATGTTGAACAGTAAGGGGCCAAGTACTGACCCCTGCGGGACACCACATGAGACGGAGAAAGACTCAGAGATCGCGTCGCCATAAGAGACACTATGCGTCCTTCCCAGGATGTAAGATCTGAACCAAGAAAGTGCTGATCCCGAGATACCAACACATGATCTAAGACGTTCTATAAGAATATGATGATCAATAGTGTCAAATGCGGCACTAAGATCAAGCAGTAATAATATTGATGAGATGTTGGAATCCGAGGCTAAGAGAAGATCATTCGTCACTTTTACTAGGGCTGTCTCAGTTGAGTGGTTGGCCCTAAAACCTGACTGAAGGAGTTCAAATCTATTGTTGTCTATCATAAAATCACTAAGCTGTTGTGTTACAACTTTCTCGAGAATTTTGGCGATAAACGGAAGGTGTGACACTGGCCTATAGTTAGCGAGATCTTCAGGATCTAGGTGTGGTTTCTTAAGTAATGGTTGAATGACGGCCGTCTTAAAAGCTTCAGGTACAATGCCAGAGGAGAGTGACAGGTTGATAATATTCAAGACAGACGACCCCAAGATCGGGAACAGCTCTTTGACGAGTTTGCCTGGAAGCGGGTCGAGCATGCAGGACGTCGGCTTTGCTGCATTAACCAGTTGTGTAAGACACTCCAGGGATACTAAATCAAACTGGGACAGGGTAGCCAGACTTTCATGAACCTGATTGTCCGAACTAGCATCAACAATCACAGTTGAGGTGGTGAGCGGCGCTGCCTTTTTTATTTCTTCCCTTATTAGCTGAATCCGCTGAGTAAAGGATTGCATGAAATCGTGTGCTGAATGGAGGGAATTTTGATTAACCTGCTGCTGCTGTGTTAGCTGCGCTACCGTCTCAAATAAATACTTTGGGTTGTTTTTATTAAGACTAATCATTTTGGAAAAGTGATTAGTTTTTGCTAGCCTAAGAGCCTCTTTATATTTCAGCAAGCTATCGCACCAGGCCTGACGGAAAACCTCAAGTTTAGTTGTTCGCCATTTACGCTCAAGTTGTCTACTTAACAGTTTACACGTACGCGTTTCCTCCGTAAACCACGGAGTGCGCCGCTTCGGACGAGTTTTAAGTTTCAGCGGCGCAATAGAGTTTAGGGAATTTAGAAGAACCGAATTAAAATCATTCGCGAGCTTATCGACTGAGCCAGTGAAGGACGGAAAGGCAGCTGTTGCGGAAGGCAGTAATTCAGAAAGTGCAGCAGTCGTTGAAGAATTAATATCACGGCTCTTAAAGCCTTGGTTGTGGACAACAAGACCACACTGAGCTAGGACTTCAAATGTTATAAGATAATGATCAGACATAACGTTAGTATGTGGCAGAATTATGACGTTTGAGGCAGTTAGGCCACGGGTTAGCACTAAGTCTAAGATATTACCATTCCGGTGTGTTGCTGCTTTTATTATTTGTGTAAAACCAAATGCATCGACTATTGCTTGAAAAGCTACAGTAAGTGGCTCTGATGGGGAGTTCATATGAATATTGAAGTCACCCATAATTAATATATTATCTGTGTGAGTTATTAAGTCAGCCATAAGTTCAGGGAATTCATCTAAGAATCCAGAGTATGGGCCAGGAGGACGGTAAATAACTACCACATAAAATGGTGGTGAGGAGCTCGATCGCATAACGAGAGCCTCAAATGTCTTGAAAGTGTGACTCGTGCTCGTGCTAAGCCTAAGATCAGATTCCGAAATTAGGGCGACACCCCCCCCTTTTTTACAAGGACGGGCAACATGTGAGCCCACAAAGTTTGCGGGTGAGGCCTCATTTAATGGTAAGAATTCATTTGGTTTTAGCCAGGTTTCGCAGAGACCAAGCACGTTAAGATTTTGATCTGTAATAAGATCATTTACAAGAAGGGCTTTTGAAGCGAGTGACCTAATATTTATGAAGCCAAATTTAAACTGGGACATTTTTCCCGGACTATTCTGAGTCCTCGTGTTGGTAGTACTAATACCAACAAGATTTTTATGGCTGGGGCTTGCTCTATATTTTGAGTAATTAAAACCTCGTCGCGATGTTAGTAAAGTAGGAATTCGATTGTCGACGACTACAGCGCGCATATTGATATTAATATTTCGCCTAGGCACTTTGTCACTAGTCTTACTGATTAAAGAGGCAGGGCTGTTTTCCTTAATCAACACCACCTCAGCAGAAATCTTATCATTGGGGCATTCAGCATTAGGTATTGAAACAGTGTGTGGATTGCAGTGACCTAGACTAAGTATGCTATGTGTGTTGTAACAGTCCAGCCTAGTGCCGGTTAACTCTAGCCTTAACGACTCCACACCCGTTCTAGCAGGCTCGCTACTCGCCTGCGACCCGACATGCTCTAATGTGGGAAGTCATGGAAGGCTCAAACAGTAATCTATGTTTCTAGAAAGAGTGACAGCGCCTTTCCAGTTAGGGTGAAGGCCATCTGTCCTCAGCAGGTCGGGCCGGCCCCAGAAAGAGGGCCAATTATCTACAAACTGGAAACCCTGCTCTTTACAGAAACCAGCCATCCACCGGTTAAGCGAGAATAATCTGCTAAACCTCTCATCATTGCCTCTCGCAGGCAGAGGGCCAGAGACAATAACTCGATGCCGACTCATCTTTCTAGCGAGATTACAAGTCCTAGCTATGTTCTTCTTTGTAATCTCAGACTGCCTCATTCTAGTATCGTTGGAGCCGACGTGTATCACTATGTCCGAGTAGCTAGTGTTGTTTGCACTAGTCTGGTGTCTAGCCCTCTTGCGTGTCAGCTCCCTAAGGTTAGCTTCAATGTCGGGTGCTCTGGCCCCAGGAATACACATTACGGTGGCTGGCTTTTTAAGCTTGATGTTACGGGTGATGGAGTCCCCTATAACTAATGTGCGGGAGCCAGTAGACTGAGGAGGAGTTTGCCTAGCGAGGGGGCTAAAGCGATTATGCGTCCGAACAGGCTCACCGCGGCTAGCAGGCTTCTTAGGGCTAATGCTAGCCGGACTAGCGGGTAGGCTACGACCCGCACTAGCCGACGCTAGCGGCATTGCGGGAGGGCTACGGCCCGCATTGTCATTATCAGACGTGTCCGTCTGATCTACGATTATCAGACTACCCTGCTCTAGCTGACGGACACGGCCCTCTAGGAGAGAAAGCCTCTCCATGAGAATAACACAGGTGTCGCAGGTGACAGAAGAGGTGGAGGTGCACGGAGCCATGCTTACCTTAGTACAGCCGAGCGAAATACTTACGCTAGCAGAGCTGCACGAGGACGAACGGAGCTAGGCGCTGTTCAGAGAAACGGCGAATCACTAGCTATCGAAGAATGGAAACAGTCCTCAAAAATGAAGGAAAAAGAAGAAAAACAACACCGAACACAGGTCCGACGGGTGGTGGTAAAAATAGAAAAATATAAAAGAAAAATATCGTTCGTCTCTCCAGCTAAGGCTAAAACAGCGACAGCAGCGACAACAGCAAAACACTCCCGATTGTCGATTGTCGCGGAAGCTTTTTGAATCCCCTCGCCATCCTTCATATCTCAAAGGACGAGGCAAGAAGACATGTTTTTTCTTTCTTTTAGATACCGATTGGCGCACAGTTAATTGTGTTATTTGCGCATCTTTGATCCTATCTCGCGGCGCCTAAACGGCAGACCTTTTCAATCGGCTTTATTGCATTGAAGTTGTAGCCGTTTTTCTTTTTTAACCTGTAAACAAAGAGCTATTTGTTGTCTTGAAGGCCCTCCCTGTGAGATGCGATCGGTAGCGCAGGCAGTGTTGGGCTCCCTTATGTTTCATTTTGTTCCTATTTGAAGTGTGGCTAGATTGAATATGTGCAGAAGAGGTAAAGGTTTCCATGTGAGTGCATGTCGCGCTTTCCCATGGTCCCTGGTTACTTGGCTAAAAGTCTGTTGCCATGGCATTTGTCTACCGTGGCCTGCCGTCGACGCCGATTTAGAATCGCTGCTTGCCCGGCGCTTGTTGCGGACGCATTGGAGCAGCCCTGGCTGCGCCGTGGCGCTCCATATGTCAGGCGTCCTTTACGTTCTCCGCCTGTTGCGGACCTCTTGTGCGAGCGGGTGCTTTTTTATACTGATTAGTGGAGAATGCAGTCTTTATTAGGCCTATTCCCAATGCTTCATCTTAAATCCAAATCTTTGGAATTGACAAAGTATCGGATGCCTCACCGCGATATAGGAACAGCTTTTGAAATCACAAATATGTCAAGCGTCTCTGTTGCAAATGTGTACACATATTTGCACCGAGAAAGTATAGAACCTCTGAAAACCCAACATTTGTTCAACTCAAAAAGTACCTTAATTACCTAAATTTAGGACTGACCTGTGTGTGGGACTCAGAATGAATTTTGGAGTAAAATTACATAGTTACAGTATTAAAACTGATTGTACCTCCTTGTTTCCTGTTTGGTCGGCGAGAGGCTCCTCTCGAGGTCGATATGCGCCCAAGCCTTGTAGCAGCGTCACGGTTTGCTATCCGCTCTGCTACGAGAAAGTCTTCTGGAAAGCTTCTGTAGTATTCCTGTGTATGAACAAGGATGGACTTGGACGGTGGTTCAGTCTGCTCGCTTCTTTTATTGAAAATGATGCCGTAACCACACCAGCTAACGAGCTGCTGTTAGCTGCAACTCAGGCACTGGCTGCTAACAGCCAACTCACTTCCACTCTCTAGCTCGTCTCATTACCGTAATTATTCTAAAAAGCATACAGCCGATATAAAAATGCGCTCCTGTACATCAAAACTAGGCTTATGTGGCTGATGTATGCAATCTTCCTCGAATGTCATCAACATAAATTATGTATCTTTGTTATTGTTAATAAGACGCACATATACTTTTGGCCTTTTTTGAAAAAAAAAAAACAACCAAAAAAACAAAACAAAACAAAAAAACAACTGAGTCTTATAGTTGGGAAATTACGGTATTACTTATGTGTTTAACCATTGATGTTTTCTTTGCTTCTTCTTGTTCTCCATTGCTACAGCCGTTGTGTATTGCCGAGAGGGCTTGTGTAGAATCTCGAGATCGGTCTCTGTGCCTTAGGGCCAAAACCCTGTAGTCCTACCCCTTCCCTTCATGGAAAACTGGGACACATCTTACGATATGGCAAGATGTGAGGGGTAGTCTATTGATTCAGCCTTAACTCCTTGGTGTCAATTTCGACCCGATTTAAGCCATTGATCTTGATACACCTAACAAAAAGTGTTTCACAATGGCACCATGCATTTATTCCTAAATGCTTTCAAATGGAATTCATATCTATGTATTTATATTGACAACAAAGGTTGCACCAGGTACTCCGATGACCATGGACATCCAAGGGTTATAGATAAGGTCTGTGCATCCCCACTAGTCTAAACACATCATTCTATTTATTTAATTTGTGGAATGCCACATAAGCAGGACAATTCACTTTTTTTTTTTTTAATCCATCAGCAACAAGTTATGAGATCACTATTGCTCAGGTAACATCCAAAGATGGCTCGGCTTGTGAATGACCAAACAGGTGAGCCCTGATTGGTCGTTTCTTGAGCCCTAAGCCACCGCGACGTCCTTTTCAGTCAACAGCAAGTTGCAAAATGGCCGCCCCCTCAGACGGATTAAGACGAGACTAGTGTAGGTGCATGGAACACTTCATTGTGACTTGACTTCAGCAGCAATATGTTTTCATTTGATTAGTCTTTGTTGTCTGTGTTGCAAGATCCGCTCGTTTTGGTGCTGCGTACACCCGAGACTTGTTATTGTTCTGCTACTGGAGGATATAAACTAATGGTTTCACTGGGGACTTACTTCCGCACATTTACAAATGTGACATCACCATTGTCACACACCTGTTTGCGGGCCTATTGAAACCTTGAGAGCCATGTATTGAGAGTCGTTATGAATATGGTCATACGTTTGCGCTCAATGTCTTTTCTGGTTTGAAAGCTAATTATGTATTGACTGCAACTATGAGCAGCGGCATGGCGGTGAGCTCCGCTTTCATGTGAGAGTTAGCATATGAATTCTTGCGTGGGATTTGTGGGTTGGATGAAAAAATCTGCGATAGGGGAGGTGCGAAGCGGCAAGGGATCACTGTATTGTATAGCAATTTGTTGTTCACTGACCACCTGTTTATATATATATATATATATATATATATATATATATATATATATATATATATAATTTCTTTCTCAGGAGCCACGCAATTCTGAGCACAGGTTAAACAATCTACCGCTTTGCATTTTAATGGCAGTAAAACACTGGTTTTTGGCCCCGTGACTGCTGCTGTTGGAGTAGTCTTAATCAGTGGCGAGCCTCGTGAGGACGAGTGGTCAGGATGATGGATGGACGCATGTTGCGTGGCTCACCGCTTGAGCTGCAAGATGCTGTGGCAGCTACACGGTGAGAGTAAATGAGCCATTTTAGTTCCTGGTTCGAAAGAGCCGTACCATAACTCACATTTAATAAGCAATTAAATCGCCGATGTGTCAAACGTAATTTATATGCGCTTATTACACTGTGAAAAGTACTTAAATATCATGTTACTGACACTTTAAGACTATGGTTTTCCAGACTTAATTAAATCCACAACAGTTTGCCATAGCCGTGTATACAGTATGAGAGTAAATACATAAACTTTGCCCGCGCCAAGTTCAAACCGAAGATCTAGGTGTTTTCTCGCCTCTGTTGTGTTGTAATGTTGTTAATCAAATTTTTTGCTACTGATGATAGCTAAAACTCTTTAGCATTGGCCTTGAGGGGTCAGTGGAGAGGCATTTTTTTATTTTATTTTTTTTGCCGAGCTGCAAGCGATAGCCAAGCACAATGACAAGCCTTGTTATCTGTAATTGCACTGACATTACGTGCGTAGTGTTGTTGGAATATTTTCCAGAGGGAGCGGTGAGTCATCTCTTTCGCATTTTGTCCAACTCGTACTTATCTCACCTGTGTGTGCGTGCGCAATCGACAGCGCAGTTTACTCATTCGTTTTGCTGAAATTCACCTATTATGCAGTGGAACATTCACACTTTTGCCCTTACAGCTCATCTCTTTTATTTGTTTCTGTTAATGACAGAGCTTGCAAAATGTCACGGGTAAAAAGAGTAATAACAGACTGTGATCGCACTAAAACACTTAGTTTCTCGTGGTTTTTCTATAGTTCTCTAAAAGAAGTGTTTTTTTAAATACAAATGGCTGCTGTTAGGATAACTGGCTTTGTTCCTGGGCTAGCATAGTACATTTTGTGTATCGCAGTCATTTTTGGACTATTAGCTGCACCAACAAATATTTAACAGAAAATTTAGTTTTGTCTCGTATAGGCCGCTTCGGAATATAAGCCGCAGGTTGTGACATTAGATATTTATGCTGTTGTTAAAACTTTTTTCAAGCTGCACAGACTGAACATGCCTGCAGGTTCAGAAATAAGAGCAGCATCAAAATACTTTAAATAACACCGACATACTCAGATTGTTAGAATACCGCATCAACATGAAAGTAACATGTTTAATTGTGTTTACTAGTGGAGAGTGGTGTGTCAAAAAGTCCACCCCTTGGTAGCATCTTCTTCTGTCACCCTTTGTTTGGCGGCTAGTAACAGAACTGGACTAAAAGCCGCAGGGTTCAAACCATGAGAAAAAAGTCTGAAATTGACTATACTTGATTTTCAAAGGAAATAATATAGTTAAGAATTCTGTAGCAGCTGCACAAGACACATTAACCTGGAGATATTCTGTACACTTTATCAGATATCACATAGCACCTACCAAGCTAACATAGCACCAAACTCCACATAACATGCTAGGCTAGCATGCTACCTTTCTGCTAAATGCTCATTAAAGTATTCTGCTTCAGCAAATTAAAGTGCTGAACTTTATTTGGGTGACTCACTATTGCCACAATAGTAACGCACTTCGACTATAAATTTGTCACTTTAAATAACGGTTTACTGAAATAAAAGTGGCCATATAAGACAACCCTGGCTTCACTCGTTAGCGATACGCGGGTTTACATCGGTTAACCCTCGCACTAAGACCCTCTTCGTCATCAATTTCGGGCCTTTAATGTGTTTGTGATTTGAGGTCCCACGTTCCAAACGGTTGCATGGAATGTGCCGTACGCATCTACCTTTCTGCAAAATCAGCAGTTAAATGATTTATGTCCCCCACATAGCTCAGGGAATTTTTCTTTTGTCCCTACGCCTGCGCCCTCACCATCCCTTAAATGTGCCAATAAAGTCTATTAAGCCAGTCTCTGCGTGAGACAGCCACAGGGGAGCGTTTCTTTTTGAAGACACTTCAGACTAAGCACTTATCAAGAGGCCGCCACCGATTCTCCTTTTAAAGCCTCTATTGTTGTCTTCAGTTAACCCGGCAGGTAAGCTCTTTGATTGCAATGAAACGTTAATGCAAAATTGCATGGCGCATTCAGGAACTGCGCAAAAAAAAAAAAAAAAAAAAGTCAGTTTGGAGACCAGAAATGGCAGCGAGCATGAGCTTGCTCAGGCCTACAAAGCAATGTATTCTGTACCTGCATGTTAGCCTTGTGCAGTTTTTATTGCCGCTTGTGCCGCTCTTTCAAGGTTCCCGCCATTGGCTCAGCTCTAATTCCTCAGCAGTTAACGACAGAGGCAACATTTGCATGCTTGAAATTGACGGTATTGAATTTAGAGGAAGGGCTACATGTCATTGATAACTCATTCGTTACCCTTTCGTAAATATTCACAGTGTGTCGTGTCATATATAACCGAAAAGGTCTCGCCATTTTTTTTTTTTTTTTCTGTTCATATAATAGCTCTTTCCCATATCGGAATTGTGTGACAACTGCAGGCGGGCGTGTTGTTTCCGTGGTGACAGTTTTGGACACAAACCATGCCAGAAGCTTAAATTTTGTATTTGAAGCTTTTGTGCTTCGGGCTACAAACGCAAAATGAAACCTGAAAGTGATGGGAATGGGAAGTGTTAGCAGATGCAGCTAGTAACCTTGAGTCGGATAAAAATGGATAGACGCTTTCAGTTGTGTATGAGATGACACGCAGCGAATATTTCCTTCTAATAAGAATACAATAACAGCAATAACACAAAAAAAGAAAACTACGTACCGTATTTTCCTGACTGGAAGCCACACCGGCACATAAGCTGCACCAACAAAAATGTAACAGAAAATCGACTTTGGTCACATATAAGCCACATCGGTCTATAAGCCACAGTTTGTAAAATCAGATATTAAGGCAGAAAGATGATACATGCAGGTTTTTCTTTTCTTTTTTATTTAAAACGTGTTTTTCTAAACTGATTTGTTACAGCATTATCATGCCTTAAACAAGAGTAGCGCTAACATATTTTGAACATAACACCATCACACTCGGATTGTTAGAATACTGCACTAACACATCAGTAACATGCCTGCTTGCATTTACTAGTAGAGAGTGCCCTCTTGTGCGAAGTAAGAAAGCAGTTATGACTCAAAATCAATACTTTGATTGCGTTTTCTTCTGTCTCGCTTTCTTTACTGGGAAATTGCACTCTGCTGGATTGTTTAAAAAAAAAAGGCAGATAAGCCGCACTGGCCTTTAAGCCGCAGGGTTCAATGTGTGAGAAAAAAGTAGCGGCTCTTATTCTTCTTACTCCTTTGGGAGTAAATGAGTTAATGGTGCTGTATTCTTTATTTGTTGCGTTTCTATCGTATTTTATAAATGTTTAATTTATTGAGAAATCAAATTCAGAGTGTTTTAAATGCGATTCACCTTGTAACTTTGTTTGAAAAAGTCATTTGGGAACAAAGTTGTTGCTGCTACTTAGTTCCGCAAAAGGGCATCGACTTCCAAATGCAAGCACTCTCTTTGCTTGATTCTCCGATTTGCCTTCATTTTCTCCTGAAAAGCTACTCGGCAGCAGCAAAGGACAGGAAGTTATCAGCAGAGTGCATTTCGTGCGTTTGCTTCAATTTAAGTGACGAGCGGAGTTACTCCCACTGCAAGCTTTCAAGATGTATAGCCGAATATAAAATCAGCCCTGGCGCTTTGATTATTCTAATGAAGTCATTACTGTTCCGCTGGTCGTCTCCACTTGCAGTTATTTGTTCCATACCGCACTACAGTGATCCCCCCTACTTCGCGGTTAATGGGGGCTGTCAACCCCCCCCCCCCCCCCCCCCCCCCGCGAAGTCTGAAAGCCGCGAAGTAGGGTATCAGTTCCTAGATTTCTATGTACGCCCCAACATAGCCGCAGTAACCATAAACAATCTTTTTTTTTTCGTATTTTTTCCCTATTTTATTTCCTTTCTCCTATTACTTAACATTACATTATCCTTATTAACATTATTGTATATTCATTAAATAACTAGTATTACTTAGTTTGTTGAGAATTTGTTCTCAGGACTGGTTATCTGCACCAAGAGTCCGGTGAAAGAGTACGCAAGTTATCACGTTGAACTTCACATTTATTTTGGCTCATGTATGGTGTATCATGTAGTATCTGTTGAATAATAAATCAACAACAATCTTACAGTCAGTAAACTAACATATAAACACTTAATCGATGAATTTACTGTATTTTTAGCCGACATTAGCGGGTTAGCAACATCTAACAACTACTAACTGTAAGGTGCAACCTCTACACAAACGAACACATAAACAGAATATACACTCATCGCTTACTAAACGTAGGCAGTAGCGTGCGTTATCAACATAAATGATAATGAACTATAAATATGAGCTTACGTTGTCATTCACTACGTCACCGTAACGAGCCGAATGACGCGCAGAAAACGTAAACAGGAAACGTAAATGCAACGCGGCCCGACAAATTAAAAGCATGCATCTCAAAATAAGATAAAAACGTCACGAACTTAACGCTTAAAGGATTCTTAACATAGTTATTAACTAATATTACTTCCTTATTTGATTAATACAGGACTGTATAATGTACTTTTTTGCTTTCTTTCAATTTTTTTACATTTTTGCACATTTTTTAAATGATTTTTTCTTTTGAAATACTTTTTATTTTTCCCGGAAAAAAACGCGAAGTACTGAGACCGTGATATCTGAGACCGCAAAGTAGGAGGGATCACTGAATATACAACAGCGTTACATTTTGCGACCACAATTTGCACTTTTGTATCTCCATTTTTCTCAATTCTCTCACACTATTATCTATGTTATTAATTTTCTTGATTGAGATAAGTGGAGGACTTCAGAGGATTGCGATAAATCCTTTCGGCATCCGCCCATATGAAGTTTGAAAACAAGAGCTAGGACAATACCTCCAATCTGGGATTTTTCGCTAAGAAGGATCGTCACCGCAATAATTCTCATGTGCTGCTTTGAAATCCAAATGAGAAACCCTCATGGACCCGTCCAATCGAAAGCGTGATAAATACATTGAAGCGAATCTACGTGATGACCTTTAATGATGTGACGTTGCTTTACACAAGACTCAAAAGTGCGGCTTTGTGTTTCGAAAATGTAAGTGAGCTTTGACATTCAAAGGTCTTTTGTTGATTTCATTGATTGCGCAAACATGTCGTCAACGGCGGCTCCTCGTTCCCCGCTGTCTCCCGCTGGTCTTTTTCCAGGGGTTGTACGTATCGCCAATACAAATCGGACGCGTAACATTTGCTGAAATGCAAGGGGCATTTCCCCAAGCGTGCCTCCTCCGTCTGCGGCATGTTAAGAAGCATGAGCGCATGCTGTTTATTAGCGTTCGTAACGGGCCCTTCTGTCTGCGCCGCGTACTTGGCGAGGACAAGACCTCTGACAGCGCTACTGTTGCCTTGCCACCTGTTGCTTATGATTCATGACAACAATATTAAAAATCGGCACAAATAAGACCTAAACCAGTGCGTGGTGCTACTTTGGGCTATGGAACGTCTGCTTTTTAACTACCCAAAAAGGACAAATGGCAAAATTCAGATGACTCCACTGGCTAGCTTCCATAATGCTACTACAGGAGTTATTACGTTGATGTTTCTTGTATTTGGCAGGACTGGCTTCCGAGATTGCGGCATTAGCTAGCACCGTGTTGCTTCAATTATAATTATTTACATTGATATTACAAACCAAACGTACATGCTAACATTGGAGTTCTTCCACAACGCAACAATGTGACTTACTACATTAATGCTTTCCCGGTGGCAAATACAGGAAACGATTCTTGTATTTGGCTAGCTTTGTTTCCAAGAGCTCGGCATTGCTTAGCACCATCGACGTTGCGTCATTGTGACATTTGAATTGAAATTACAAAAACAAACGGGCATGCTAACATCAGCTTTCCTTCTGCCTTAGCAGTGATAGAATTACTAGACAGAAGTAATGGGCTCTGCTAGCCTCATTTCTATCATAAACAGGTAACAGTATCAATTTATTTATTCCCAACAATGTATTTTCTCATTCTCTGCACTCCTTCCAGCACATTTAGGTGGGCATTAGATTTTTGGGACAATCGAGTGTCATCCTCTATGTGCCACTATGTCAATCAATTCAGCCCAGGGCCTTAACAATCACTCCTACGGCTGAAAATCAATGAAAGCTTAATGGAAGTAGACAGTCTTTGTCCAATGTCAAGGTATGTGTGTTCTTTGTGTTTTTGCCCAGTCAATTGCAATTCAGAGCAAATTTTCATATCTATCGATCAATCAATTGATAAAATCGATCGCCCTGAGATAAGGAGCCCCGCTGCAGCAGATGCAATAAACACTAAAATTAATTTTTTGCTCATTCACTTTAAAGTCACAAAGTAGGGGAATTGTATAGTGTTAGAAAAAAAGTTCAAAACCCAGCTAAAGATGAAAAAAAAAAAATATATATATATATATAATATATATATGTGTGTGTGTGTATACATATATATGTGTTTACATGAATACATTCAGTACAACAGTAGAAATCTCGCCATTACGATATTGATTTGTTTTTTTTAATATCAATATTCGATAAAAATGGATTCCGAGCTGCTTCAGATGATCTACGGGAAAGGCTGATATGAAATATCATCATTGAATGAGGACACCCCGAAATTTTGTTAGATGTCATACATAATAAAGTTTGATTTTTATTTCATCTATTATTATGGTTGTAGTGTTGTAATAGAAATAGCTTGTTTTGAGGCTAATGTCAGCCCATCTTGTTCCTGTCCTTCAGCTTTGGATGCTGTGGTAAAGCCCCTCTTTTCATGCCGCTCTCAATTAAAATTCCTGTCTACACCCGTGGCAGAGAAGCGACTCGTTCTCCTTAATTGTTGCCGTTTGTTAAGACTGACGTGGCCAAGGCGGCTTGGTTTTTGCTCGGGATGCCGTATCATCCGCTTATAAAAGGCTCCAGCTTTGATTTTTGCAAACGCCATCCAATCAGCCGCTTTGCGTCTGCGTGCTTCAGTCGTGACGCATTTCCTTCTCGTCTATAGCGCAACTTTATCTCATTTAAACCCTTATTTATAAAACATCATGACATGAATAGTCTCCTGAAAATAAAGGTTGATAATTGACATCTGTTCAGATTCTACTAATTGGGACGGTACATTTCAAAGCGGCAGCTGGAGGGATGCGCACGCTTATTCCTTGCTTTACTCCTGCCAAGAACTTGACAAGACGGAATGATGAGTCACGCAGCCCAGACTGTGTACCGCGCTCGGACAAATTCACGGCCCAAGCCGAACAAACGGAGAGTTTCCGATGGCCATGCGCCACGTGGACCGACATCTTAGGAGTTTGGTCTCCCCCGATCTGTTGCGGTAGATCGCGAGAGGTTGGCCGCTGCAAAAGTAGATCTCGGTGCGCCCCGGGTGTCATCTCAACGCAGGAAAGCCAGAGTTGAAAGTTGAACTCATGAAATGAGGCAAATTACTGCATAAGTTCCTAAAATGTTTTAAAACGAACGAGTGGTCAAGACCAAAATCCTTACTGGAGAAGGATTAAAAAAAAAAAATACAGGTAGGGTGATTTTCTGCAATGTGGGCTGGCTGATTGATTTTTGCAGCCAAGCTCGCCCATGCTTGACATTAGAAAGAATGAAGTTTACGAGGCACTTTCCCCTTGCCTTTACTTGTACGCCAATTACCGTTTGACATTGCGCGAATGCCCACGTGGTCTTTATGAAGCATAAGCGGGCATCAGATTGCCTGGCGCTGCCGCTGTCGAACAGGAGTAATTACCTGGGCCTCCGCTGGCGGGATTAGCAGCAGAATTAAGATAGCGTGAAAGGGAGCAATTTACGGGGAGGACATTGCGACCGGGAGCGTTCGCGCCACCTCACGGCGCCGACGTCCCGTTAGCCTCGCTTGGTTTCACGTCATCATCCGATCATAAACGATTGCACCCGCCAATATTCCCAGCCCCCACCACCGATCCCGCTTAGTTTAAACCGGAATCAAAGAGCCAACCGCACCGATGTGCTTCGTGTGGGAAAAGGACGGATAAGTCTAGCGAATTTTGCTGAACGCAAACACCGCTGGTTCTTTGATGCCAACACAAACCGGCGAGCGAAAGGTGACGGGCAGCTTCACTTGTTAATTATTGAACAAAAGGATTAAGCTCCCTATTTTATTATACGCTAGCATGGTGCTGCAGGATGAGTCACTCTGATTCATCAAATATTTTATATCTTAAATAGTATGTCAAAAACTATTATTATTATCTCAAAAACATGTTGATAAAGTCTCCTGACAGGATAGAAAAGCTTTTTCCTAAATTTTCCTAACCGCCTGAATAACAGCAAAAGGAAAATATGTAAACAGAGGGAATAAAAATAAAAAGGGAAGGCGCAATCACATAAAAGCGGAAAGCGTTTCTGCCGTGATTATAATATTCACATATGTGGCTCTCTTTTGGCTCGTCTGATAGATTTGAGAACCTTCTGTCGTCAAACTCACCGTCATAAAACTTTTATTGCATTCTGGCAAAACGATAAGAGCCAGACGCACTCACGTCCGACCAAACAACAGTAATAAATGCGTCGGAAACGTCTGCTGTAAATCTCGACGACATCAAAAGGATACACAAAACATTTTTGAAATATATTGTACTCATTCACGACCTACAATGTGGTACCAAATAATTCTATCAAAATGTCTTTGTGATAATATTCAATTAAGCATCCATTCTGAGTTCGAATGTTCGTCTCAGAGTTCGTGGGTTTATACTTCTGGCTTTGGCGTTTCAGTGTGGAGTTTGCATGTTCTCCCCGTGCCTATGTGGCAAAAAGATGGATGGTTGGGTAAAATGAACGCTCTAAATCAGGCGTGTCGCACTTATTTGTATCGGGGGCCACATTGTAGTTGTAGTTTGTGTCAGAGGGCCGGAATAAAAAAAAAAAAGAGTGTTTTGAAAACAGAGGCTGGTAAAAACTGTTCAAAAGACAGATTGGGAACAAAATAAAGACAACAACAAGTTTGATATTCTATGTAAGTCAAATTAGCATTTCATGGGCCACATAAAATAATGGGGTGGTCCGGATCTGGCCCCCGAGCCTTGACTTTGACACCCTGCTATAAATAGTCCTTCGGTGTATTTGCGTGTGTGTGCCCTGCAATTGGCTGCCCGAAAACAGCTGGGAAAAGCTTTGGCACGCTCGTAAGCGGTTGAGATCATGGATAAATAAAATACAATAAAATGTCTCAATATTGACTTTGAATCAATTGAATAAATATTATAAAATAAAACACATAGTGTCACACGGTGCATTTGTTACATTCTGTTTTTTCCTGTTTTGTTGGTATTCGGAGCATTAATATTTCTCAGGGAAAAAAAGGCTATATCTGAGTGTGTTTATCCGGCTTTTTTGAGTCCTGTAGCAACAGGATTCAACCAGCAGGTTGAAAACTTGGAAAATCACCAAAATATGATGAAATGAAAATACGTGTGCGGCATTGAATGAGTAAGCTGAAT
Source organism: Hippichthys cyanospilos (assembly GCF_059441005.1). NCBI lineage: Eukaryota > Metazoa > Chordata > Actinopteri > Syngnathiformes > Syngnathidae > Hippichthys > Hippichthys cyanospilos. Next base: position 6,154,926 of record NC_142380.1, read on the forward strand.
AAACGGGTGAGAGAGTAGAGTGTGTAGCTAAACGATTCGTACCGTTGAGTATAATATCTGGTGGAGCGAGCAGATGAAGAAAGCCCGGGCTGCACGTCTTTTGGGTGACATTTTCTACCGCCGCCAAAATACACGAACCTTTATGTGAGCGATAGCCGTGCTACCAAAGGAGTCGTTCCCGAGACGGAAGGCCAGAATGACGAGTCGCATGGCAGGACGACTTTCTTTGCCTCATTGTGTCAAATTTTGGCGTGGTATCTATTACAGGCGCTTTGAAATTTGATGGGAAATCCGTGTCTGCGCTGGCAGCCGATTTTCCAGTGACTTGTACCTGTGTTTTGCTCACTTCTCGGACCTGCTTTGAAGAAACTGTTTTTGTTTACCAAATTGTTTCTTCACTTTTGATGACCATTGGTGTAGCATCTGTAAAATGTATTTTCAGCCAAGTACCCCCTAACCAGCACAAAGCATCTTTAAAATAAAAAAAGACAGACTTCATAAAAATAAAGGGTTTTGCAAAGGATCACAAGAACACAATTTAACAAAATTTTTTTTAAATTAATTTAATTTAAAAAGTTGCTACATGTTCCAATTCATTTGCTCTCGATTAGAAAAGAACAATGTCCTATTACTATCACGGCATTAAAAAGCATTCATTACTTCATGTGATTTTGGCAGTCGAAACAAAGCCCAAAACGTCTTCAAGTTTCTTACTGTCCACATTCTTAATAATCTGCTCCGGTCCAGAATGAACACTTTTCGTGCATCCACACCGACGCACTCCAACATCAAATATAAATAAAAAAAAAACACTAATGAAAAAGTTGTACATCCTATTGGCTGCATGACAGCCACTCGCTGTGTCCCGGACGCAATTAGAGGCAGCGAAGCGTTAACTTGAGATACAAGGTGTTATCTGCCCAACTGAGGGCCGCATCATCAACATAGAAACTTCTGCTTTGATTTGGAGAGTACACGCTCGTCTGTGCAACTTTCCCGTTCTTGTTTTGCGTTTTCCAGAGTTACTGGAGGCTGTTTTCCTTCTTTTTTCATCCCTCCTGTGCGGCATGTTTAGCGTTGCGCGTCTTTGTTTATTTTCACAAGATTAGCACCAAATGTGGCTGGTGTATCAAGTTCCTTCACAGCTGGTTCTCCTGAACCATTAGATTGTCACCGCAGCTTTTTTCTGCACTGTTTATAGAAAAGATGTGATAGTTTTTTTTTTCTTCTTCCATAGGGCTGCATCAACTGTTTTGATGAGTTACCTGAAATGTTCAAATTGTCGATTGCCTGTGCCTTTGAAGCTACAGTATTGATAAGCCTTGTATGGCCTACTGCCTGAAGTCAGCTGAGATTAGAGTTAGCCTTGTGAAGATAAAAAGCTCTAGCAAATAGATGCTTGGATGGATTGAATTGATTGATCAGCAGAAATGTCAAAGGGTCAATGCATACGCGTGGATCAAAGTACTCCATCTCCTGTGAAATATTTGGTATGAAAATATTTTTTATTGATGAGTCGGACTTGCCAGAACAAAGATATTTGATATCTTATCAAAATGCAAGCACGCGTCGTATGTCGGGACTACCGAAGCCAGGATCTTGATGTAGGACATTCTCTTGAAAACTGTAACCTTTCCAGACAAGAGCTGAACATACCCGCTGGCACCAACGGGGAGTCTTCTTCTTCTTATTGGGTTGGTTTTGTTGATGTTTTGTTACATTTCTCGTCAGCGTTTCCCGACTTGTCCCTAAGGGGCTGAAAGGCGGCGATTGATTGATGGAGCTTCCCTCCCGTCGACGTGAAGCCTTCACTGGTGCAGCGGCGATGGAGTGAGAGGCTCCTGCTGGAGCTGCTCGAGTGAACAGCTGACCTCCCTCCTCTCGTGTTTTCAAAGCTGTTATTTCCACATTGCATTTTTTTTTCCAGCTACTATTGTGGCTTGTTTCGCCGGCTGGGCTTTGAGGCAAAGGGCACGGATTTACAGAGTGATGTTTTGCCCCAGGTTATTCTTTTTCCTGATGGTCTGATTTGAAGTGTCACGTGTAGCAGCAGGATTTGGACTCTGAATCACAGATGTAGAACAGTAGAAAGTCTCAAAGCACAAAAATCCAAAGCAAACACAGCAGACTCCGAAAATACCAGATCTGAATATCAAGACCTTGAAACTAGACTCAGAAATCAGACTCAAAAACAAGACTTGAAAAACAGAGACTAGACTCGTAAGGAAACTGGGAAGGCAGTGTTAGCTCGACGTTCTCACCACATGGTGACGAATACGTTTGAGCTTCAATACTGTCAGACGTCAATCCTATTTGACAGAATAAAGCATGCCAAAGAATTACAGCAATTGTGCGCCAATAGCAACGTCAAGGAGCAAAACAGAAACAACATTACGTACAGGAGCCCATACGATGACCAACGATGAACCCCCAGATATAATTTATACAGATAAATTGCTGTTTGCCAAAGCGCCATTTAATTGAAAAGTTGTTCTTTGGCGCCATCTTTTGGCATATTGCTGCCAATGACTTTTGTTGAATTTTTACAATCCCCCATTTCCGGTTCATTTTCCTCAACGTCTTTCTTGCGGTATTTTAGCCAAGGGATGCCACTCTCCTGGTAGTGCGAAAACTTAAGTGGTCCTGCCACGTTGAACTTTGACATGTTGCCACCATGGGGGTGAAATTTCAGCTCCCTAGTGTCTTCAAATCGAGTCATTTTTCAATGTAACCAAAGCTTGCTTGGTTTTGTCAGAAATTAAAGCCGCCTCCTCCTCCTGGAAAATAACAAATGACAAAATCCTTGGCAGAGTTAACCGTTAAATAGTGCGACTTTGTAATGCCACATAATGTTTGCACTTAGCTTCATATGCGTGTCGGGACCTTGCGTCATTATCCTGGAAGCTACACTGACTCATCCGCCTCCTCATAGTTTTTTTTTTTTTAAAATGTCTGTTTTCTCCCTCAGCATAATTGAAGTGCAACACACCTGATGATGAAGCTTTGGGGGGGGTGTTGTTTGCTCAGCTGGTGAATCAGCAACCAATCGTTCCTCGTCTCTGTGGACAAGGTTCGTCATTTCCATCGCATTTGACTGCTCTTCCCACGTGGGGAGAAGAGCGATTCCTTCGGAAGCAAGCCCGGAAGGGTCCGAGCGCCGCTCGGCGTTAAATCAACAGCCCGCCCATTGACAGGTTTCTATAAATAGCCGGCGGGGTTTATAACCCGTCCTTTTACGCTGCCGGCTTAATTGGGAAAACCTTGTGACACTCGATCATTCCTCCTTTGCAATTACACCTCCTGTTCATCAGCTAACAGCTTCTTGTCATTCCAACGGCGGAGTGAAAGAAACGCAAATTGATTGGGGAGTTTTCAGCTCGGCCTAGAGCGGCGACGCCGAAACTGCTTCCAAATGATGTTGTTCAGTCGTTGGCTTGTAATAAAATCAACGACGTCTTTTTAATCCGACCTCGGACGGTCCAAAGACGTGGTCGCCGACGTCGTCGCTCGTGTTATTTTTTGTGATGGACTGTCACACTGGGCGCCTTTCTTCAAATTTTGAAGCCACACCACACATACCAAACGAAGCTTCTTTATAACTTTACATCAGGTATATATATATATATATATATATATATATATATATATATATATATATATACTATATATACTGTACTATATATACTGTACCAGTATTACAAGATGCATGTTACGCAACCATGAAAATAATCAAAGTGTAAGCGGCTTAATAGAATCCAAAATGACAAGACTTCGAGAATTTTGCATGCTTTTCTTGCAAGATCCTTTGCCTTTTTTTGTGGCAGTACCAAGCCGTGCAGCATCGAGGTTTATAATAAATCAATGCAAGGCGCAAGTTAGGAGCATGCATTTTAAGCCGCTGGCCACAGCTTGCTGTTACTGTATTTGCATGTATCTATGTACAGCACATAAAGATAGAAGAGAGACTCCCCGTTTCACGCTCTAAGCCCACACATGTTGCAGGCTGCGTGGGAGTTGGCTTTGACGCGCGCACATTATATGTTTCCATTGCTGTTTGTTCCAAAGGCACACTTTTCTTCATTTTGTATAAGCCATGAGTGAGAAAATGGAACACATATTGCATATGTGTAATAACTTGATTTCTTGGACAATCTTGATCATGTTCCGTGCCTTGATTTGGGTTTGTTTTCGTTTCAATTCTAATTTGTTCATGTTCTTAGTTCGTGTTTTCTGGTCTGCTTGTGGAAGTGTCTTGTTGATTTGATTGTGTCCACCTGTCCTAATCAACCTATTCTCTTGTGTCAGCCAATCAGGTCCCTGCGCCACTTGTGTCTTGTCCAGGTGTTCATTGTTCTCTCATTAATTTGGAGCGTATTTAGTTACCTGTTTCCTTTCAGTTAACGTTGAGTCCTTGTTGTCATTCTCACTGTGTTTCGTATTGGTCGTTTGTAATAAATGATTTGACAATTTAGGTTTGTTACTTTTCTTATGCAGATTTGTACCTTGCTTATTTTGAATCAGAGGTTGGAGTTGTTTCACACAGAAAGCGGACCAATCTGACCTGTTGGCTCACAAAAAGAAAATGTTGACAAATTTTTGAGGCCTATTTTTCTTTCTTTTTTTTTTGTATGCTGCTTCAGCCTGCGGCCGCCAGTTTTGCTGACGGTAGCAGATCTGGACCGGGAGAGATAATAAATAGCTTGTTTGTGTGAGCTCATGCAGTGATTTGTGGCTCGCTCGTTGCACTTTGATGGCACGGGCACGCACGCTTATCGGGGTTTGCCAGTGCCTACCGTGTTTATCATGCCATTAGACAGATGTAGACTTTGTAACACGGCTGTGTCAGGTCTGGGCACTGGCTCTTCCAAACGGGGCCCGAATTACTTTGCTAAATACACTTTGACCCTTGCCGCCAGATGGGATCCTTCCACCCAGCTGCCTTCACAAATCCAATCATCAAAGAATGCTCACTAGGGTAAAAAATAAGTGGGAAATTGAAAATCACACTACATATGTGTAAAAGTCAACTGTTCGATGACAAAGAGGACTCCTAAAGCTCAAACTATTATTTTCGATGTTACCGTGTACACCCCCGGCACTGCCAGATATAACATTAAACAAATGCAATCATTCTCTTCACCTGATTCAAAATAGGGGTCCCTATGACTCATTTTGCTTTCACAAACACTTTTAATGGCGTCAATTGCCTGCATCATTCCATATAGTACAAAGGTGTTAGGTCCCCTCACTCATACGCCTCGTCACGCGTTCTACTTGGACAAGCCGATTTCTTAAGTGGACACGGAGTGTCAGAGACGTTGCCCCCACGGGAAGAAAGACAATTTGCGGTTACTCAGTCGCTAGCTGGCACGCCACGGTGGAGATGGAGCTGCCTGTGGGGCACACAGGAGAGCTCGTTAAAGAACCGGTCCAAATAAACCCGCGCTGAATACACTTGTCTCTCACACATACGAGCATACATACAGTCCATAAATGTCCCCCCTTGTATTTCTACTTGTGCTGGTCCTCCTTTGACTGAATAGCGAGTTGCAAGCCATCTCATCCGACTTTCGCTGGCGTCGTAACCGGCGCCACAATGGAAGCCTTTAAATGCAGGCCTTTTCTGTCTAAATCCATTCATTGATTGACTTTGCCACTCATTACATTGTCATCACGTCCTCTTTGCGCCATCTTGAACAACTTGGATTGATCATTGATTAGATAAGAGCAACAATTGGACAATATGAAATGTTGCCTGGTGATGTCGCCCTTTGGCAAGCGTGCAGAAATTTTAGCCCTCGCTCAATGCGGAGTCCGGAGGCCAAGCAGCAAATGATGCAGTTTTTTTTTTGTTTTTTTTTTGCTACGGGAAGGATTACTTGTCCAGTCTGTGCTGTTTTACAGATCATTACTCTGTGAAGACGCATCGCATCGCACTTCAGTTGCGGCTAAGGTATTTTGAAAGCTGGTTATTCATTATAACAACATTGCTGCAGTATACTTATTGCTTTGCTCGCGTTGAGCACAATCTGTTCCATGGCTCCGCTGGACTTTTTATTGGATCGACTTTAGCTTTTCCCCCGCAGGAAATCATGTCATATGTAAGATGGAAAGCACTTTGGGATTGTCCAGAGAAGATTTCTACAGCTGGTCCAGTTTTAGGCTGAAATGCTTGTGTGCACCAAGTGCTATGACAGTTTTGTTATTGTAAAAATAAATTAGCTGCCACACTGTGCGTTGTGTTTTGTAATATAAAATAAATTGCCAAAGAACACATGCTCAGGGGTGCACATATTTTTTTTATTGTGAGTTACTCGGATGAGTACCAATACATAGTATTTGGACATCCAGTCCAAGCTACTTCAGTAAACAAACAAATATCATCAGATCTAAATAAGAAGACATGGGACATGCTTGCTTAGCTTTTTGAAAGGTGAGGAAAAAGCTATTACATATAGTTTGCATTGTTCCTGCAGTTTGTCTCGCAACCTAGCCAGAGGACGATTTAACTTTAAGCTTCTTGATTAGCTTGTTTGTTAGCCATAAATTGTGCTACATTCACATGCTCTTTTCAAACATGTCAAATAAAGGATGACTGAAAATTTTCAACCCTGTATCAAATTCACCGGTTGTGTCTGCTAGTTGAGGACATGAGCGGTAAATCTTGCAACATATTTAAGTGTGCATCAAGCCCTTGGAGTTACTTTTCAGTAAAACAGAAAACACATGTTCTGCTCACACTCCGTTGTTGTTGTGATGAGTGAAAATTAGTGTGAACTAAAACATGCGACGTTACGCATCACTGATTTCTGGCATGCATGCATTGCTGCATACCAGTTATGTGCATCCCTGTACATGCCTATTCAGCCTACGGTTGGGAGATCACTGGGCATGGGGGAAAAGGTCAACAAGGTTTTACTAAACACATTATTCAATTGATTTAAGTACGTAAAATTTCTGACACGGCAAATCTTACTTCACGAAATTCACTTGTTACAGGGGTTTTCCAGTTCCATTAACTGAGAAGAGTGAGGGAACACTGTATTACCAAAATAAATGTACAATTATTATTATTATTCACAGCAGATGTATTCCAGTGACAAATTAATCAAGGATCAATATTGTCATTCCAACTGTACTCGCTAGCGTCATTCAGCCAAATATTGCTATTAATACATGAAATGTAACCAAATTCTCGCAAATGAGAAGTCATGCCTGATACATGTTCCCATAAATCACCCCTTCTGTAATTTATTGGATTCTATCAAGCAGTGATATGGCGTTTCCATCAGTTCATCATTTATAACAGCACAGCGAAAATCATCCAGTGTCGTCAATAAGCACCGGTCAATGGGACATTACTCAAAAAAAGGCAATCGACACGACACATCACTCGCATGACATGAGCAGCCATGTTCCTTCCTAACATCTTAATGCGAAATGATTTTATAACCTTCAAAGTAGATCTACACGCTTGCACATTCGTACAAGTCACCCTTCGATGTGGAAATGGACCTTAGAACCTACAGTGTTAACAGAAAAACTACTCAGCCATAGTGCAAAAATGAACTGAAAACATTTTGGAAACAGGTTGCAGTCCCTGCAAATACTTTAGGAAGACCTCGAGCCAAACAGAATCGGGGGCTTTGATAGAAATGTAGCTTGTGTACACGCCAGTCACCGGTCACGCAGAGATGATTTCCAACCCACAATAAATTCAACTCGGGGTTCTGTCTTCTTCATGTCAGAGCGCTGAAATTACATGGGCTTTGACCTTGGCCGATAACATCAACGAAATCCGATAAAGGAGCGAGGCTGTCAGAGGTTGAACGCAAAATGATCAGTCGCTGATTCTCTCCGTGTTTTATATTGTGCAGAGACGGGAGGATTTCGATTCAGAAAGCTTCACGGACGTAGCAACGGTAACTAAGGCCTTCATTCACAAAGATGATGTCTAGCTTACGAGATATTTAGAAAGGGCACACGTCTATTTGACTGCTGTAAATCCGGTCAATCACATTTCAAGAAAACACAAATTTGAGAGGAGGGGGCTGGTGTTTTATATATACACAGCAAATAAAGTTTTTGCAAAGGCCCCCTTATTGGTCAGCCAATACCTATTGCAACGTTAATTACCCCTAACCCTGTATATTTCAGACACTGTGTATTTATTTTCAAAGTTCTGAGCGGTACTGCAGCAAAGTTGATGCAGACCGCCAGGTTCCAGCATTCCGCTTTCCTCCTCTTGCATTTGAATGAGATGATTTGCATATTATATTCCTCACGATCTCATTGAAGTCCATTGAAGCGCATCGTGTCGTTACATCAACACGTCAGCTCAGCACTTTCCGACTTGCCGTCATTTCTCTCTTTAGATTTTGGGGATGAGAGAACTTCTCATGCGCCTGATTAAAGGACGTCAATCTTTGTAGTCTTAGTCTGGATTTTGTTTAGTGCCTCTAGCCTATGTTGTGCTTTTCAAGTGAGCCCTTTTCCATATGGCTGAAACACATAAACTATCTGTCTAAAAAATGTGCAAAATGTGCAAATTTTGCGTTGAGTTCAATGTTTTGAGGCATTGCAATTAGAGACCAGCGTTGAACTCGGTGCTTGACAGTGCTGCTGCCCTCTTGTGGGTGAATTGCAAATTGCATGTAGCATGTATTTCTCACACTGGTCAATAGGGCTGCAAACCAGACATGATTACAAAGTCTAAGGGCCACTAAATATTTGACCACAGGTCGCATTTAGACCCCAGGCAGACTTTGGAGATGTCTGACATCGAGTACTGATCCTAAAGGTTCCCAGTCAGCTGTAGAATACACTTGAAAATTGTGCTTCTGGTCTACAAGTCATTTAGTTTAGGTTGAAAAAATGCATACGGCTCTGAGGTCCATAGACTCTGCTCACTATATGGAGTTGGAGGTTTAAAGCAAGCATGGGGAAGGAGAATGTAGCTGCGATGCAGCATTTGGTCAAGCCAAATTTTAAAAGTCATTGCATGCTTTGCCGTAGCGCCAGGCATAAATTGACTTAGTAGGAAGTCCACGTTAAAGGAAACATTTGTATGGAAACATTTCAAGACCATGTACATAGACGGTAAAAAAAAAAACATCTAATGAAGAAAGGAAGTACGACAATAACTGCATGTACCTATAATGGCTTCTCGGATGCATTTGTCCCCTGAAAATGTCATGTTACTGTTGGGAATACAGAAAACACAATCTGTTGCAGTTCCTTTGGCAGAAATCCAATTTACTGGCATCCATTTCTTTGTGGGTGTGTTGTTTTGATATCATATATGGCCTCGATGGCTGAGTTGCAATTGCACGCGTTAGGTCCACACTTTGATAAAGCTCGATTCTAATATTTGGGTATCTGATGCTTTGAGTTGAAATTGAGCTGAAATTGCGCATGCCCCCAGAAAACTGAACGCTGTTTTCTCCACGCGACCTTCTTGTGATTTGATGGGTCGCGCCAGCGCAAAGCTGGTAAATATTGAAGGCGGCGTTTGCAAGCGCAAAGCTGGATGAGCCGCGCGCTTGTTGAGATGCACTTGAAGACGCTCATTACAGTCTGAGGAGCAGCGACGAAAACCTTTCTCCGCTCACGCGCTCTCGAGCTGACCTTTCCACAGCGGGAAAGTGACATTTTTCCTCGCTGGCTTTTACATGTCCGTCTTGCTGCGCACCCACGTTTTTTGACGTACTGTGTAGCAGATGAGAAGGAGCGCATTTCCCTAACTGGAAAAAAAAAAGTATCTGTAATCTAGACACGCACGAGTAAGTCCTGGCAGGCCTGAGAGAAAGTCTAGTGTAGACCAAAGCTAATTCCTCCAGCCGGCACATTAAGCATGCCTACCGTGAGCGCTTCGCATTTTGCTGATTGAAATGCAACTTGTCCTTAACACATTCAATGTCAATGACTGAAGTGGGGTTACAATAGGATGGCTTTCGTAAATACGATTTTTGACGTGTGTTTTATTCTTTCAGGTCGTTTTGATTTCTTGTTTCGACCGAATATGTTAGGTTTTATTCATTTGAATTGTTTCTGAAAATTTGTTTTAGTTTAGTTTTTATTAGTTCTAGTATTAGTTGGAGTTAGGGTTAGTTTTTTTTTAATTCATGGAAATGTATCGAATGCAAGTTATTTTTAGAGTTGTGTAATTTCATAAACTCCTAATTGCCTCCTTCTTCTGTATGGAATCACAGTACAAAAATACCAATGATAAAATGAACCCAAAATGAACCCCGACGCTCATGAAAACGAATAATTGACAGACAAAAAAAGGACATTTGCTATAGAATGTTTTCTTGCCTTTTTGTGCTTCACTTTTTGAGGCTTCACTGCTCCATGTTAATTTTTCCCACTTCACACCAGCGCCCATCCGATGTCCTGAAATAACGATCCTACGCTCATCGCTAACATGGAATCTGAAGCAGTCTAACAGCCTGTTAATACTCGGTCTTGTTTAGCCGCTAATGCAGGGAGTTTTGCTTAAAACTAAACCGCTGTTTGTTATGTTACTGGACATCAACAGAGTCATTATATGAGGGTGTTTGGGCAACCACTCTTGGCTACTTTTACAGGCTTACATTACGTACAGGCGGTGCATTTGTGGCTGTGAGTGAGAGAGCTGTGCGGAGACACACGTGGGAGTGGGGGGTGGTGTATTAGTGGATGCATTTCATGCACTTTATATACTTTGTACATACAGATGTTCATCAGGAGAATATACTTATTGTGGGGGTTTTATGGTCCGCATTAACCAGGAAAAACAAGGGAACACTGTAATTATATTTTTCATATGAAAATAACATATGTCTGACAAGAGCATGAGCGTCAAGTCGCATCCTGAGCTGGGATATTGTCCTCTTAATGGAACAGCAAATGTTCCTCTTGACTGATACAAGTATCTGGTGATGAAACTATTCTCTCAAGTTGGAATGAGGTTTGTGCTTCAAAAGTGCTGGAAGCAACAGATTATTTGAATGACCTTTCTCACCTTTCATCGAAGTGACCTCCCCTTTGCTCACCGCCATAAAAGAAGGACACTCTCGCTCTCGTTTATGTCTCAGTGTTTTTCAAGCTCCCTTTCCTATTCCTATTAGGAAACCCTAAATAGGGAATAAAGCAATTTAATCACCTGGCTTTAAAACTACAATTTATTGTAATGGGCTCCGGTTTTTATTTCATTGGCTGTTTTCAACTGCTGAATATTTGGCGTTGTAAGCTGCAACACAATGACGATGATCTACCGTCACGAGAGAGCTTCTGGAAATAAAAATCCATACAAATACATGACAAGTGGGAATGGTAATGGAAACACCTGAGCCCTTGGGCTAACCCTAATTGAAGATGAAAGCCAAGGCAGGAAGTAATGGAGACACATTTAACAGTGGTGTGAAATTCAAAGGAAAAAAATCAATCTGAGACTGAAGAGGATTTGTTACCCAGATTACTCTTAAATGTTAGTGACAGGCCCACCATCAATTATCTTATTAAAGTAATGTTCAACAAATCGTGCTTAGTGGAGATGGATCAAGATCGTTAATCGAAATAGAAGCAGCCGGCGTTAATGTTGAACGCGTTCATAATGCGCGCTGGAGCAATATGTTCGCTATCATGGGAAAACTGTAGCAGGTTACTGCTTCATATCTGATGTAAACGTAAATTTTCTTTCTAAAAATATCTTTAATTCAACCCCATTGGTCATTCTGAAGAACAACCAAATCTATTTTCTTTTCCTCAATGTGAGGGTGTGGCCATTTTGTCTCATGCTGTGGAGTGAAAAAGACATCACTCTTTCGCTCGTTCTTGTCTGGTCATGTGACGTTTGCTAGCTGGGTGATTTATCGAAGATGTCATTTACAGTCAACAGCAAGTGGCAAAATGGCTACCGCCTTCCGATGGATCAAAACTTCATTTCATATTCTACAAACACTATATTAACTTTTGTGCACACATGCATGCAAACTATACACATTGCAAAGTAAAGTAATTTTGGACTGACGTCACCTTTAAAGAACAAGTGATAGTCTGTCAATGTAGAAGCAATGACTGATAGAAAGGTCTGCAAACAAAAACTTGAATCCCGATTTCCCAGTACCCCAAACGAGCACATGGTTGTTATGTCTCCAGAGAGTCATTTGCGTTTCCTCCACCTTTTAAATTGCTTCGAGTCTCAAGATAGTGGAAGAGTTCTTCGGCAACGGAAACCCTATCCGTCGCATCCAATGCGCAAGGTCGGAGCGGGTGCAGCGTTCCCAGGAGCCCCCGCGGCACCCCGACATCCGAGCCCTTCCCCTCGTTGGGGCGGTGGGGGTGAGAAACCAGAGTCCATCCGGCCCAGCCGAGGCACATCTGCATCGGAGCGGCATCGTTCAAGATGGGAGCGCAGGAGGAAAGCGCGCCGCGCCCGGCGTCCGACATCACGGTTTTCGGAGCCAACTGCACCCTCCACGGCCTGAGTCACATCTTCCTTCCCGGCGGGGTCACCCTGCGGCGACTGCTTTGGGCCGCCGCCTTCAGCTCCTCCCTGTCCATCTTCCTCTACCAAGTGGCCGACCGCGTGTTGGAGTACTACCGGTACCCTCACGTCACCCTCCTGGACGAGATGGACAGTCCCGTCATGTATTTCCCCGCTATCACCATGTGCAATTACAACAGTTTCCGCAAGTCCCAAATGCGACGCAACGACATCTTCTGGATGGCGGGGCTCCTGGGCGTGGAGCAAGGCGATTTTGACGACTTCATGGAAGCCTTGGGACAACCCAGCGACAACAGCAAGTTTTTCCCCAGTAAGACCTTCAACATGCTGGAGTTTGTGCAGAGGACCAGCCACAACATCGAGGAAATGTTGCTCGACTGCAAATACAGAGGCAAAGAATGCGGCCCTGAGAACTTTACCACGGTAAGGGGCGCGGCTGGGCAAAAAAAAAAAAAAAATGGAATGAAAGAGCTGAGATTTTGGCTTCTCACCATCAGAAAAAGATTCACGTCCTATAAATATAATCAATATGCGGATCCTTCCCGTCACTCCAGTTCCACTTGACAGTAAAACTAAAAATTACATACAAAATCAATAAATAATGTATGATTGTGTTTATTATAAGGCAAAATCATCGCAGTTACTGTGTTTTTTTCCATAATCGTCCAGCTCTAATAAGTCGCACTGACAACAACAATCTTCCACACATAAGGTAGGGCTGCACCTAATTGTTTTAACAGTCGATTCATCCGTCGATTATTTCACAGGTTAACGTGAGTTGGGAAACAAAATCCATCTTTATAACCAGCGAATGGACACAGTTTCAAATTCACACAAAAAAAACATCATTAACTAGTATGCAGTTGTGGATTTGGTCTGTAACATTTAAAAAATAAATGCTTAACGTGACATAAAAACAAACAAACAACAAAGGTGATAAATATGCTTATATGGAGGACCACACGGGCGAGAAGCTCAATCAATCAAATTAGGTGTGACAACAGTATTCTCAGAAATGGTCATGGGTGAGGTGAGTGTAGTTGAAGCCTGAATCCAACCCTAACACTATGAGAGAATTAGACTTTGCCAAAAATCTTGTTTAGAATCGACTATTCTGTCAAGAGTGAGCAGAAGTGGCATCAGCTAAAAGTAGACACCCGCGTCATTGTGTCGGCGCCTTCACCAAATAGAACTTTGGCTCATTTTGACAACTGCCCAGGAAATCTTGCAAAATGACATTTGCAATAATGCGAGCGGCTGTTGGCATGCTCGTCTGCGGTTGTGTTGCTAAGCAATGGCTCAGCACTTCAATATCTTCCTGCCTATCAACTTGGATGAATAAACAGGCAAAAAGGGAGGCGTATACTCTTTTTCTGTCATGTGCTTTTGCAGAGATGGGTAGTTTGTTGGTCCGTCAGTACCGGGTGACCCGCGTTTTGACAATGTATCGCCAAATGTCTAAAACATCTTAAAATGACAGCCTAACGGAACAGTATAATTAGTTTGTCATTTTAATCGGTTGTTATGAGCGTCACCACCTGTGTCACTTGTCATCGTTGACCACCGAGTTAAATCTTCAAATTTATGGGAAATGTTTAAACTGCCATATACTTGGGAGGACACAAGTGTAAACACAGTATAAATAGGCAGCAACATGCACCCAGGAATAATTAATATGTGGCGGCTACTAATAAGGGAGGTTGCCAGCACGGCTTTGAGTTCAATATTTGTGCTGTGTTTTGGAGTCATGTTTTTTTTTTTTTTTAACTGAGATGATATTGTACACAATCTTGCTCAACACTGTCATTGTACAGACCTGAAGGAAAAAAGAGCTTAAGAGATCAATTTGCTTTTTGAGTATGATTTGAATGAATAAATCGCTTGACTTGCCAATCAAAAGGCATATGAGAAGTCAGTTGTTGCGTGGCCGTGCTCTCAATTCAACCAATGTGTCGTCCAGCCTAATTTCCACACTGAAGTCACATGAAATGCCATAATTTCTGAATGTGATTATAAAGGTTAATTAAGAAATATACTCCTTTCCTAATTTCTTTCTCTTACGCGCTCTGGTTGGCTAATTACCACACAGTTAGTTTTACATGCTTCATTTTGCATTTGTTCCGAGCTGAAAATTCACTGACCTTCACTCTTGCTTTTTTGCTCCCTCTCTTTTGTCAACGTATACAACTCAATTCAAATCCTCGCTTGCAACCCAAAAAAAACAATTGGCCAATGACACGCTGAAAAGTCGTAAGTTGGGGCACTCTTAAGTCAAGGTACCACTGTCATTGCAATTCAATTTCATCATAGTATGTCCCCTAGAGAACTAACGACATAACGGCGGAAATGAACTCAAAACATGCATGAGAACGTACCTGAGGGAGAAAGAAACGATTACCAATAAACCAAATCAAACCAAATGTACCCAAACGAGCAATCTGTCCCAAAGTGTCCCAAACAAGACGCCATATGGTTGAAGAAATGTCGGCTGACGCGCGACGTCATGCATTATGAAGCAAACATATGTTTGTTGTTGCAAAGCGCTCCCGTTCATCATACGTCGTCATTATTTTGCTACGTAAAGAGCGACAGCGGCCATTACGGAGCAGACGCAGTATGTGACATTCAAAGACGGCCGAGCCATTTAGCAAGGAAAGGTTATTGTTCTCGCCGCCCTCCCTTCACATACGTGATAAAATCACGTCAGCAGAATGGGAGCGCAACTTAATGATCCCTACGCAGAGTCGAGGGAGGCAGCTCGCATGTTGGGGCGTTTCCTCCAAAGGCCTCATTGACTTAGATAAGCCCCCGGTTGGACACAAGCGAAGGTTTGATTCCCCGATTGGGGAAAAACGGTGCTTTCACAGCGACAAAAAAGCGGAGAAAATCCGAGTGGCTGCGCTCAAACCGCATTTGACACGAGGTGACCTTGGCTTTGGACGTGCAGCGGCACAAAGGGCAAATTTCAGCTAAATGTCAGAAATTGGAGAAGGCCCCGGTATATAGGGGGGGCTCGTTAAAGATTCATGGGGCCGGCTGGGTGAGCCTGCTGATCTGGCTGCGGGAGGCTTCCTCTGCCTGGGCTGGAGATGCCATGGAAGCGCGGGATTATCAAGCGTACGCGTCAGCAACGCAGCGGTGAGGCCATCAACATCCCACAAATAGGGGCCCATTCAATCGCCTTTGTACAGGCGACATGACTCACTGCTTGGAGCGGGGAAAATAAATGCCGCCGCTCCCCTTATTTCACTCTCGCCAGGTCTTTCGGTCCGTGAGAAATAAAACATCGTTAAAGCTAAGTCATACATACAGTGAATCTATAATAAATCACAGCCGGGTTTGAAATTTCCAAATGCATTTGAATGCACCTTCGCGAGATGTCAACGCTCTGGCGATAGCAGACAACGGCGGAAACTTGTGCCGTAGCTTACAATGAATTTCTAGCGAATTATTTATCTTTACGTGATGAGTTTTCTCAAAACCAGGCGCATGTCGCGGAGACTAGTTCGAAATTTTTGACAAAGATGTCCATGTTTGGATCTCAACAACATCAACCTCCTTTACCCTTTCACTACTGATTCTTATGGCATATATTACTTGTTTATTAATCTAGGATACTCGGAAAGTTAGTTTAAAAATTCCCACTTCCCTTTCCACCAAGAAATACCACTCGGACTGTGACCGTATTTTCCGCACAATACGGCGCACCTAAAAGCCTTAAATTTTTTAAAAAGCTGATGGTGCGCCTTATAATCAGGTGCGCCTTATATATTGATCAATACTAAGATTTGGATCGTAGATGGGGAATGAAGTGATAAAGTAAGCTTTACCTGTTTCTTTTGTGTGTTTACAGTTGAACAAGGTTGCTCATATTGACATTGCGTTATTATGCTATTGAGAGTTTAGTTATTATTTGAGTTATTATTGTTATTACTTTGAGTATTACTATATTGTGATTGAAAAAGTTTTAAAATATGTCATTAATAGAGGGTGCGCCTTATAATCCGGTGCGCCTTATATGTGGAAAGGTTTTAAAATATGTCATTAATTGAGGGTGCGCCTTATACTGCAGAAAATACGGTATATCCTATACATAAAACATGCCAGAGAAGTGAAAATTATCACCAATCGCCTACAATACATAGTAAATAGCGTAATCCATCGTACACCTTCATAGCACATATTATCAAATTTTTCGGCAGTACTAGATCGTTAATGTGTATGGAAAAGTTGCTAAATGCCACTAGAATCTCTACATAGGTGTGCAATGAAACACTGCGATGCCATTTTATGTTATTTCTACCATTCCTATACCCACTGCAATTTTTTTTTTTCAATCTGTGGGACACATTGTCCCAACGGGAGTGAATAATTTACGGTCTGGAATTTGATTTCCCCAAGAGCCGAAGGGTTCAAATTATAACCCAAGTATATGAAAATAACCACGTGCCAAAACGCAGGCTCATGTGAAGTCGCAAAAGTCTCGGCTAAACTTGCTTGCTGGTACGCTGTAGCGCTGCGTAGCGGCCCACTTCAAGCACCGCCTTTGTAGTACTTATTTTTCAACACCATCTGTTATCTTTAGGCCAAGTGGAAAAAATAGTACGATGCGTATTATCATCAAGGATATTCAATTCACTTTTGCCTCCATTCGTTTTAGTTGGATCCAGAAGGTGTACAATCTGGTACTGACACAAGTCAAATTGTAGTCTGCACTGAACTGAGTTCTGGTTCAGTTCTTGTATGTTTGTCGCTCTGCCCCAAAGGTAGTCAATGAGACATTACAGCGACAACGCAAGCAGATGTTCTGAGTAATCTGCTGCAGTTATATACATCAAGCTATTGATCTGCAATCTTTTTTTTTTTTTGGGGGGGGGGGGCTGCTCATTTAATGCCATAAAATATATGTACAAAACAGAACATCATCATTCTTAACTCAGTTTTATTTTTTTTTTGAGTGAATGGATAGTGGCCAGCGCTCCTCTTAATATTATGCCAATTGTATAGATACGCAAACTATTATTTAGTCATCAAAAACACATTTTTCACTTTTTTTGTTCATGTTTTACTGAAGGGAAGGAGCGTTGAACTGTTTCATATGCTACTAAAAAAAATGTGGTTCAAAGTCACTGCTGTGCAGAAAACACATGTTAACAAAAAAGCTCATTTTCGCCTTTTGTCCAAAATAGCTTGTTTTCACCCAAATGACCTATTTTCAAACAGTGATTATTAAGGAAAACAATAAGGTCGAATCTTAATGTTCTTTTTCCAGGTTTAGAAAGGAATCCGATCATTCATATGGTACTAAACGTATCATCTCAAAAATAAAAACAAAGCTCATTTACATGAGCATACACTTCATACAATTAATATTTGTACGTATTATTCTGAGGTGCCAAACCTCTTCATGCATCATTTAAGCTCCTGTTTTTGAAGTCGATTGTTTTTACATTTGCAAAACACGGTGAGCATCCCAAGGTTGGATTCAAGAAAGCGTTCGAGTATGTCACGCAGCCATCATTTGGTTTCATTATCGTCATTAATCTCCCGCCGGCGCCGTGGCGTGGAGGCCGTCACGATGACGAATAGGCTGGCTCCAAGTAAAAGACACAAGTGCCTCAACGCAAGTCCCTCGTCTGGATGAGCGCGAGGCCGCCGCCATATCAATCAAAGAGCGGAGGCCTTCTGCTTGGCTTCGCATGGCCGCTTTCCACTCGCTTACCGCAGAGTTTGGACTCCGAGTTTTGTCCCATTAATGGAACAACAGGCACTTTGGTGCACTTGGTTATGTATTTTTTATTTTTTATTTTTTTCAGTTTTAGACTAACCTGTAACCTCTATAAGCGCTGTAAATTAGTAGATTACAGTCAAGGAAAGTTGATTTATGTTTTTTTTTCTTTTGTGAATGTTAAAAATGATACAGCTTTGGATATACTTGTACAATTTTCAAAAATGATAATCTCATAAACGAGTCGGAGGGCTTCAGGAAAATACAATTGAGAAGCACTGGCTTAAACAAACATGGAAATAGATTATGGAGAGTCCTTTTTTCAACACATTTTAACTTTTTAAAGTCATTGTAAATATATTTGAACAGCACAAAAAAAGTTGATCAGGTGATTGATTGAACATACTGTAAATACAAATGCCATCACAAACAAAATCAGAAGAAAATATCAATACAAAATTGTTTAATACAATTTTTTTGTTAGAGTGGCGATAAGTATGAAACGTATATAATCTTGCCTCCTACGTGATCTAAAAAATATTAGAAATCTGGTATATGTACAAGTAAATTATTTATATAAGTGTCTAACCCAAATAAAATAAATTTATGCCAGTAAATCATGTACCTAATGGAAATACAATTTTTAGATTTTTTTTGTTTGTTTTTTTTTTAATTCCCCTTCCAACAATGTGCTCTAAAGCCCCTCTAGGGTAAACACAAAATTTCTACATGTTTTAAGAATTGACCAATCACAGCTTGGCTTGTTAATGTCACATGACAAATTCAGAAAACAGGTACGACGTGATTGGTTATCACCTGAGCAACCGTGATGTCATTTTAAGTAGATAGCCGCTGAAAAAAATGGCTGCCCGTTGGGCTGGATCAAAGCAGGATATTGCCTTTATGATAGTTAATATAACCAATTATTGGAAAGAAATTATCAACTAAGCACACCCATATTCACATTAAGATTTTTTTTTTTTAGGGGGTTTAACGTGGTAACAATTTTCAAACAAATCTGAACATATTGACACATTCCAGAGGATGAATTTTGAATGGTGGCTACTTACTATGTTGTTCACGCTCTTTTAGATACTTTGTCCTATGTTCACTTACTGTATTGTGTTGCTTGCAAACCAGAATTGTTTGTGTGTGAAAAAAAATATACGCTATTCATACAGCATCGACTTTTTGTCTATGAGCCTGTGAGAGCTTTTTTTTGTGATTTAAACATGACACTGTAGACAGCAAAGATGAAGTCGGACGGAATAAGAGCTTAGATGCGAGTTTGGCCCAGTCGGACGCAGACCGAGCTGGGACTGGGACTGCGGCGGGGTCTGACACCATCAGTGTGAGTGAGCCACCCGATGGTGTCTGTTAAACACAAGCAGCCGAAAAAATTAATAAATAAATAAATGGTTCTTCTCGACGCGCCGCAGTGCAAATCTGTCATCCACGGCGGCACAGTAGTAGCCAGTGTTTTTCTAAGATGAGGAGATCTACTCTGTACTGGGGGATGGAGGCTTTTATTTTCCTTTTTTTTTTTTTTTTTTTTTGTTGCTGACTGTGCAGATGGGGAAGCCATTAAGAGGTGGCACTTGACACAAGCTCTTATGGTAATGAACTTGTTCCGAGGCAAAGTAGCACACAAATAAAAGCAGTAAAGCCTTTAGCCCTCTGGCATGGCATCCAAAACAAAAGCGTTTGTTTTTCTAATAAGTCGCATGTTTTTATCGAGCTATGACTCACCTTTCATATCTCATGTCCTTTACAGCTCAAATGACTTTTTTTTTTTTTTTCCGCCACTAATGGCTTCTGTGCTCTATTTCCTGCTCTCTTAAGTCAATACGCGGAGATGACTTGCAAGGGATGAAATCTTGCCTTTGTTCACGGAAAATGAGATTTCACGGAGCGTTTTTCTGATGGCTGCAGATTTTTCATCAGGTGACATCAAGCCTTAAAGGGTTAATCCCTTATTTTCAGCAGGAAAAAGTTATTAATTCGTCTTCTCATATATTTGATGACCAAATCGTTTGTTATGCACAATGGATACTTTCAGAAACACATTTTGCCACTTGACTGAAAATGACATAACATTTGTAATGTTCGGGTAATGACCAATCGCAGCTCAGTTTATGAATGACGTGACTAAACCGTGATTGGTTGTTGCCCAAGCCTTGAGATTGTGGCACGGATTATTCAGTGAATTTATATTCAGTGGGCAGAGAGTAGAAAATTGTTTAAGGTATTAATTTTACATGAAAAATAATTTTGTCATCAAATGAATTCTAGACAAAGTATGGGTTTATCATTGCTGAAAATGGCTAAAGAAATGGGCCATTCCTTTAAGAGTTTAGAATGAATGCAGAATTAGAAATTTGAGCATTTTAATTTTTCCTCTCTTGGCTTGCATGTAAATGATTAAACTACAGACTATTTTGCATTTGAAACATGTACGTGGTGGGGACTAACATAACATAAAGATGTGTTTGGGTTTTGCCTGTAAAATTCCGGAAGGGACTTGAATATTCATTCTCTATAAGAAAAAGGTCAAATATAAACAAATTCATGACAAGTATTTGATATGTCGGTTGATTTTTGGTTGATCACTAGAATCAGGTGTGGTGAAGGAAAGAATCATAAAAAAAAAAAAAAAAAAAATGTAGGCTCGCGGCTCTTGAGGACCGGGTCTATTCTAGTTGTTTTGTAGGTGTCCAAAGCTGGTCCTCGAGTGCCATTTTCCGGCATCTTTTTGATATTTCCATCTTCCAACATAACTGAAGTGATACGCTCATCTGCAAGCTCAGTGGAAGCCCGCTAATGAGCTTGATCATATGTTAATATCAAAAATATGCAGGATAGCGGCCCTCGGGGTCCTCCGTTATAGAATACATAGACAATAATATGCGTGGCGCTTCAGCCTATTAATTATGTTTGAAATGATATTTGCATTCGCGTTTTCACCTGGAATAAAAAGCCTTCATTTTTCCTCCCTAGATTTTAACAGAGTGCATTTCCATATCTCATCTTGAATTCAACGTCGGGCCAATTTTGCACACTCCCTGTGAATAAGAGGTCTTCAATTTGCCGGAAGTGGCCTTAAAAAGGTGTCGAGAATTCTGAAAAGTTTGATTGAACCCTGAAGCTGCCCTCTTCTTGCTGTGAGGCAGATTGGTTAATCACATGCACCATTGCATGTATATTTAAAAATAAATAAATAAAAAGCTTACTTTGCTTGGTTGCGGGACAACTGGGCAGCAGGATAACGCATGCTGAGCAAACAAGATTCAACCCTACGTTGAATATGGATCAAAATGAGAATATTTCTGAAAATGAAAGTGCCAGGGAATGATTTTTGGGGGGGCGGGGACATTGGGGGGGCAAGGACTTTTTTTTTTTTTATCAAACTGCAAGCTTGAGTGGCAGCAAGAGAATTTTGTGCAGGTACTGTATTGGCGAGAGCATATGTTTTGGCATTGATACCGCCTCTTGCTCCATCTGTCAGCTGAGTTGTGCATCGTGTTGTAAGGTCGCTGCCTGAGTGCAGCAAAGTTATTTAATGTCGTGCCGCAGCTCCCTGCCTGCTACCATTTGTCGCTGTGAATCAATTAAAAGCTACAAATCCATGCCGGCCGGCCGGCCTCGCTGCCAGCCGTGGTGCTGCATACTAAGAAGCTGCCTTGCGTTGACGGACCCTTTGGAGGCAGACCACAAGATGTCTCCCTTTGCTTAAGATGCTTTAGACGTTCTCTAACGTCTCTTTAAATTCACGAGGAAATGTCTCTGTGTCACACGATGTTGGACTTTTATTTCTTCGCAACTTCCCAAATGAGCTATATCTTATTTTGCATGGCTATGAAGGTGAAAAAGTCTTGTACTATTTGAGCAGCATGATGGTAAACGGTAGCTTTAGCCTTCAATTTCAGCCCGGATGATTCCGAAGCGCATTTAATTGCTGTCACTGTCTCATTTGGTGCGGAGCGTTCTCGCTGGCCCTTGAAGGACCTCGTCTAGTTATTCCTTTAAAGCCCTGCTCCTCCTTTTAATGAGACCTCTGGGGCTCAATTGCGCCTGGGGGGTGTTTGACAAGCTCACAGATCACGAGCCTTGGCAAAATAAAAAAAAAAAAAGTATCATCGTAGGCAGTTATTGCTGGTCTAAGTTTTGGAGGGGACAATATGTGGACAGACAAAAAATAGAACAGTAAAAATAACACATGGTAGAAAAAAAATCTAGCAGGAATATATGTGTAATACTGATGGCCAAGAATGACTTATGGCGTAAGCTAAGACGTTCATTTATGTAGTGATGGATAAATGAAGCTTCATGAAGCACGTGTGGTATGACTCTTATTGATGGCTTTCTTGATTTAAAAAAATAATAATTCATTTCCACTGCGCTAGCTTTCATGAAAACAAAGTACCATCTACAGCAGTAAATAAAAAGTGCTTCACGAAGCTTCATTTTGTCATCACTAAATGTTTGCTATCGACAGCGAGCTCGTTCCCTATTGGCCGTGAATACTTCAGAAGGCGGCACAGCACACTATCTTGAGGAGATGGCGACTGGATAAAGCTTGAAAAACCTTAATATGATTACGGTGGCGCTGTGTGACATCTGACGCAGGCACTAAATCATAATAATTACTTTGGCTGGGTCAAACCGCTGACAAGGGACATTCTTGTATCATGCAAACCAATCAAGCAAAGGGGGGTGGAGGGGGGGGGGGGCATTTTTATGGAGCCCACCAGAATCTAATCAATGCACTGGGTCACTAAGTGGAGCCACTGAGCTGCAATTGCAGGTTTACTCATTCACCTTCATCTCCCCTTTTTGCTTTCATTTCCGCGTACAGAATCGCTTTTTATTCACGTTTCATTTGATTCTTTCAGAGCACACCGACGTCAGTAGGACCAAGGCCAAGTCATTCTGATCGCCAGTGTCATCCAAAAGACACGTAGTTTAGCGCTTCCCATTCATCTTTTTCATTGTCTGTGTCCTTACGCGAGTTTAAAAGCCCAGCAGTTCATGAAAACCTTCAGTTTAATGCGTCTTCAGTGGATGTATTTTTAAAACTGTTAATACGGGCATTCCTATATGAGCAGATGTACTAGTCAAACATTTGGAAGCAGCCTTTAGGTCAGTGTTTTTTTCTTATTTGAACATTTCCAGTAGATTAATAATGAAATCATCACTCAAGAATATAGTGATGGAATATTTGATGGACAAAATACAAATCAAAATAGAATACGTATTGAGATCCCCCCCCCACCCCCCCCCCCCCACCCCCCTGCTGTGTGCACTGTGTTAATTTCCTGGCCTGCGACCCCATGTGCAAGTGCAATCCACAAATCGGTTTTATTGTCTTCGACTAAAATAAATTCAAGTTATACTCCGCCCAATCTGCATATTTAATCCAGACCTGCATGCAGCAGGATGGTGTTACAATAATAGAGCCTGTCTCCTCTGGCGTTTTTTTAATTATACCGACCTATTGATCAAACAACAAGCTGTTGTTTATTCAGTGTCAAGGATCATAAATTTTGCAACCCGGTTTCATGAAGTCGACTTTTTGTTTTCTGATTGATGTACTCCCTTCGTATAGCACTGCAAATCTACTTCATCACCAGTGGAGGGGAAGAACATAAAAAAAAATTCTTCTCATGGGCTGGCTCCACCTCGCCGTAGAGCGAGCCTGTGCGTGCGTGTGGGACGCAACAAGCTTTCTTTTCCTTTCAGAGGGGCTGCAAGTCAACGCACTTAAAAAACGGCGTCGCTTCAATCTGGGCTGCAGGAGCACAAAAGCAGACAAAGGCGCCAAGGGACATTTAGGATTTTGTGCACCATCTGCAACTGGCATTTTTCCATGGATGTCGGATGCTCTTCAACGTTGGGGGTGTTTCAAAGGATTTTCTTCACACCTGCTTGTTCTTTCTGGCAATAAATTTGTGGGCAAGGATCCAGTACGTCGTCTGGATTTTATTTCATTGACGAGTCACATCGGAGCGGGTTTGGTCGGGCGAGCAAAAATGCCATGCGAGTTGCGAAAGAATAGCCAGGAACAGCTCCATGAGGCGCGGAAGGAGATGTTGGTGAGTTTTCTCTCCAGGACCAAAATCCACGGTTTGAGGTTCATGCTGTCCCCGCACAAGGGTAAAGTGCAGAGGGGTGCGTGGGTGCTGGCCTTCCTGCTCTGCGTGGCCCTCCTTCTCACCTGGTCCAGGAACAGAGTCCTCTACTTCATGTCCTACCCAGCCGTGACCAAGATCCAC
Source organism: Hippichthys cyanospilos (assembly GCF_059441005.1). Taxonomy (NCBI): domain Eukaryota; kingdom Metazoa; phylum Chordata; class Actinopteri; order Syngnathiformes; family Syngnathidae; genus Hippichthys; species Hippichthys cyanospilos. The sequence continues at coordinate 6,179,416 of NC_142380.1, forward strand.
ATGGTGTGGGCTCGCAATTTGTCCTTCCCGGCCGTCACCTTCTGCAACAAGAACGTCTTCCGTGCGTCCGGGCTGACGAGGGACGATCTGTACCGTGGCGGCGGCTACTGGATGGACCTGACGCACGCCAACGGCACGCCGGTGGAGAGCAGCGTGGCCATCCTGAAGGAGAGCCGCCAGCGGGCTCTGCTCGCTCTGTTGGACCCAGGCGGCTACGCCGGACCGCCGCCCGGCCGCGTCAACACCACCGAGATGATGGCTCGCCTCGGACACCGGCTGGAGGACATGCTGTTGGCGTGCAGCTTTCGCGGTCGGGCCTGCGCCCCCGACAACTTCACCACTGTATGTACATTCGGATCTTCCTGGTGTAATGCAAAATAAATAGTACATTTTCTTGTTCACTGACCACCTGGTTTTGTTTGAACAGAGACAAGGACTTAACATACAGGAGAACTCTGTGCGGCTATAATTAAGCGACAATGACGTATTATTTTATGGTTTTTGCCTCGCTTGTAATTCTAACTGCTGACTGATCAGCAAGTTGAACAGAGGAATGTTTCTTTGTTTTTTGGGCTGGCTTTCATCTTGTCGGAGTTCGCTCCTTTGAGTGAATAAGAATCTTATCTCTTGTACAAGTCGCTCTCTCTTGCAGACCACAAGAGTGCTCTGCTAAGACTTGTGCCTTTGAAACTTCAAATTAAACAAACTCAAAAAAGACCATTTGTTTTCCAGACCGTTTTACTGATCTTGCCTAAATCCTAATAACTCCCCAACACTTGCTGATTGGCGGAGAGGAAGCTTCGCAAAATTTGCAGGAATGGGGGATTTTTCTTGTCCAAAGACCGGGGTTATAAAATCTTTGGATTTTGCTTGATCCCATCCTCCTTTAGCACTGAGCAATACTGGTGGGATAAAAATCTTTGCAAACAATTTGTTTGTATGGCGTAAAATCTATTCCGTATCTTCACCAATTGCTACAATGTCCCTGATACGGGTCGTTTGGACCCTGTACCATTGATGTCCCCGAGAAACTGGACGAAGTGGTTGGGGACAGGGAAGTTTGCTCTTCTGCTACCCCCACGACCTCTGACCCCGATGAGCGACGGATAATGGACGGATGGGGACTACAATGTCTTTATAGTGCATATTGTTTTGGTCCTTGCAAATACAGTTTGCTTTGTTAGCAATGTGAGACGCTTTGGAATGAGATGTTTGTTACTCAGGCATCCCAGCTCAGTCTTAATGAATCTTTTAGCTTGTCTAATTAAACATCTGGGGCATTGTGGCGGGACTTGATTGACAGCCGCGGGTGGCATTTGGAATGCAGATGCTAATTCAGACTTCAGCTTGACAACTCATACTGTAATGTCATCAAAAAATATTCAAAGGGAAAACAGATCGTGCCCCCAAGTCACTAGTATGAATAATTACACCTTTTCTTTTTTTTTTTACCAGCTGCATGGTTATTTTCTCTGTGGATTGTAAGACAGTCTATATTGCAAGGTATTACATTATTCGTTGTGTGATAATTATTTTTTTTTTTTGGTCCCAGTTTTTATATTTGATAAACTGGTCAGCCTATGATTATTTATTCCAAGATATTTTTTTGCAACCCTGGTTTGCATGTACCGTGCGATGTCATTTGTGGTGTCATTTGTTGATTTCTGAATGCTATACGTTCCAAAAATATAGTAATAAATATGTTTTTTACCCAGAGGGTTCTGAAATCAACCTGATAGTCTGCTTCAAAAGAAATTGAAAGGCTCAGACCTTCATTTTCTGCTCGATAGTTTCCCCTCCAGCATTGCTGCAGGTTTTCATATTTGTAAAAATGCATGAATATTGATTGAGCTGTCAGTGTTTCACCCTCAACTCAAATTGGAAGATGTGCATTGAATCAACTAACATACGGATGATCTGAATAGTGAAATAAATTGTAAAAGGCACCTTGCTTGATTTCTCGAAGCAGATGTACATCTGCGAGGAGAAATGACACAGCAGTCGCTAATTAGCGTGGCAATACCAACCCGATTGAGTTTGTCGGTGGGCTTCCACTTGCTCGTTGCTTATTTAATCAGGAGTAAATAGGACCCCCTCGTGGGACATTTGCAGAGAAATTGGCCCGAGATTGATAGCCGCTGCCATTAGAAATCGCTTGAATATTCGGTCGTGACTCGCGAGTCTCGACATGGATCACACGCCTCGTGCAAATAAAATGGGACATGGCAAAATATTTATATCCTTGAAGAAATAAATTAAGTTTATTAAGCAAAGGCCACTGTGTACAGTAGCTACAATAGCTCAACACGTCATGGCTAACGGCTAGCACTAGCATACATGTAGTTTTGCTTTATTGGCATTATACAGCTCTTCGTACCACTTTGATAAATGTCAAACATGTTTCAGCTTTCAGATTTATAATAGCATGTTTATTTGTCTGGGGCAATTTATAGTACAATTTAAAAACAACTCTCTAATTTAAGAAATGATGCAGAAAACATTTAGTAGGCTTTAAATCCTTCAATATTGGCTTCTTCAGTTTCTTGGTCTTTTTTCATTCAACCTCAAGTTGTAGATGATGCTTTGTTATCCAGAATCAATTTCTGCTCACACTTGTGGATTTTCGAGCGTTAATAGCAAGACTCTCTCCGCCTTTAAACTGGGACGATAATCCACTTACCATGACTTCCTCAGGAGTTGAAAATTAGCTGAAAATTAGGCGAAAAGCTGCAAAGGTTGTTTGGGGATTTTTTTTAGCTTTCCACTTCAGAAATTAGATTGTTTCAAAGTGAATTGTACCTGAGATTAATTAAAGTATTGGAAATCATCAAATCAAACATAAAAAAATGCAGCATTTCTTATATATATATATATATATATATATATATATATATATATATATATATATATATATATATATATATATATATATATATATATATATATATAAAGAAGTTCTCATCTTCAAGGCTATGAAATTTACCGCTAGCTTCAAAGACCAGCAGTTGTGGTCCACAAGTTATTTTTGTGGAAAAAGGCACACTCCTTACAGTTCAAAACTTACTACATGAAAAATGAAGACACTTTGTCTCCTTGAAGTATGATGATTCTTTGCGCATCTATAGATTGAAGCCGAAATCCTTAATTCAATTCAAACGAATCATTTTGAAAACCTCAAATGGAACGATTTTCAGCTCTTTGTGTGTCAAACAATTGTGGAAGAAAAGACTTCTGCTTACGTTATGGCTGTTTTCTTTCCTCCAGATTTACACCCGCTACGGCAAATGTTACACTTTCAACTCGGGGCTGGACGGCAACCCGCTGCTGACCACCTTGAAAGGAGGAACGGGCAACGGCTTGGAGATCATGCTTGACATTCAGCAGGACGAGTACCTTCCCGTTTGGGGAGATACAGGTTAGAGCACAACTTTCCTTGAGGGAACAGCTTCGTGGTCTTCACAAGATCTTTTTGTATGCTGAATAGCAGACTGAAGCACCGCAAATTAGACAAAGGGGCAAATTGCTCCCAATAATGCAGTATTGAATTTGCAGCTGATATTTGACATGAATTTCATTGAAGAGCCACGGTGGGCCGCACACATTCCTGAGCGGCGTGTCATGAATCTAACATGCGATCTTGGCTTCTAGCATGGCGTTCCGCGCCGCTCGGCGTCCCTGCTGTTAAAATGGGGGGCACAAAATCCGATTTCCGCAGGCGAGTTTACAGTGATCCAAGTGTATGTATATCCGCAGACGAGACATCCTACGAAGCGGGAATCAAGGTTCAGATCCACAGCCAGGACGAGCCGCCCTTCATTGACCAGCTGGGATTTGGCGTGGCCCCCGGTTTTCAAACTTTTGTGTCATGTCAGCAGCAACTGGTACCCCATTTTTACCGCAATCGCAAGCTCCGCATCCTCGCCATCCCGCTTCGCTGCCTGTTTGTCGCCCCCCTCCCCCCCTCCAAAATCCTCGCCAGGCTGTCACCACTTTCTCAGAGCAAGTTCTGATCAAATGCATATCAGTCGATTTAAGGGGCCTCATTAAGAGTGTGAAAAGCGAGTCGCTAGCCTCCTTGTTGTTCCTGGATTTTTCATCTCTATTTTTAGGCGACAAGTTTGAGTGCAAGAAAAGGAGAGTGGTAAAAATACTGAACTTGGTCTGAAAGATGAAGGCTCAATGAGTTTTTCTAAATATAACGCTCACAAACAAGCTTCAAGGCACATTCTCTTCAGAGCAATTGTTTTGACAACATTTTGCGAGTTAGAAAAACACTTTTTTTTAGCTGGGATGAGAACATATGCAACACGACTTTTCTATTATAACCCATGTGCAAGTTTATGTCCATTTTTTGGATGAATACTCTCGCTGTATTTGAGCCATTTCAGCTCCATCTTCTTTCAATACTTTCCCTTCACAAGACATGTCACACCAAAGGGAAAAAAGACACAAGGGAGCTGAAATTTCACCCAGATGGTGACATCATGTCAAAGTTCAACTTGGCACAACTGCTTAGTTAGCATACTACCAGAAGTGTGCCATCCCTTAGCTAAAATACTGGATGAATGATGTAGAAAAAAATGAAACAAAATTGTGCAAAAACATTAAAATCTCAGCCTCAAACTATTTTTAGCATGAAAGTCTTCACGGTGCAGTAAATACATAACTGTCTTATGTCAAGGCATTCGGATCTGTAAGTACGCGTGTTGGGTTACTATGCCAACACTTAGCAGCAAAAACTGAGAAATAAACTTAACAAAGGCAAAAAGGAGACATTAGTTTTAATGAGCATATCTTTCGTGTCAGCATTCAAATGCTTGCGGCTGTTTGTGTCAGACTTGTGCAAGTGTCGATGTTCACAGTGAATTTGACCATCAACCTCAATGACAAATGTTTCCTGGTGACACGCCGTGACTGGAAACGCTGACATTTCACCGGCCTGCCTTTCAACGCTCTTGGTGAAAGATAAAAAAAATGTCAAAAGCCGCTCAGATCGCAGGTTTTTTTTCTTTTTTTTCCATTTCAAGCAGAATATCATGGGATATTCCAACTGTGCACTTGGACACCACAAATATGCTGACAATCCTGCATACCGTGTCGCTTTACTTGTGTTCAAAACTCAACAAAGATGTATCATTCAGCCCTTTTGGCAAGTAGAAAATAATATGCGTTGTTAATTATCACAGGGACTCGTCATTTTTAATCATTTGTGAAAGGCGGCCCCATGCATCAGTTCAGGCTAAAATTACCTCAAAGATATTGCCCATTTGTTACGCTGGAGCTGCTACAAAATAACAGATGGATGTAGAAGTTGTCTGATGATTGATTTGTTCAAATTTGAAAACAAGTGCTTAATTTTACTACTATTTTGAACATTTTTTTAGAGTGCCACTTATATTAATTAATCTGAATTTATCTTTATACCAGACATCATATATCATATATATATATATATATATATATATATATATATATATATATATATATATATATATATATAAACATGATATTATATAGGGAAACTAAAACTTGCAAAATTCAATGATAGATCAATAAACTACTATAAAAGTAATCCTTAATTTCAGCCCCACATTTTTTCTCTCGAGGAGGGGATGTTGGAAACATTCCTAAAATCGATATTGGCTTTTAAGCAGTTTTCCGAAGTAACATTTTCACAGTTTTGACAGCTCTCGCTCAGCTAAATGTTCAGCCTTCAAGTCTTATTGACTTTTGGGGTGTATTTTTCCATGAAGCGCTTTTTCAGTAAGGAAAAAAAATGGAACGTTTCCAGAGTCTTTGTAAGCATTTGAATGAATGACACGGGCTGTGTGTTCCCTTGCCCGGCCCAGATGAGACATCTTACGAGGCCGGCATAAAGGTACAGCTTCACGCTCAGTCCGAGCCGCCTTTCCTCCACCAGCTGGGCTTCGGGGTGGCCCCCGGCTTCCAAACCTTTGTTTCCACTCAAGAGCAGAGGGTAGCGTACAGCGCAGTACAATCTGTTTGTCTGGGCTTGCTGCATGCCACAATGTCCACCCTGGCTCATTTGTTGGTGCACCCGCACCCACCCCCTCCCATCCCCCCTGTTGTTTCCGTGCGCGGTTTCTGCAACAACATCGACATGTTTCTTCACTCGTTCATCTTAGCTAGCTCGTTCCAATCATCCTTCATCCCAATTGCCAGGCAACCGTAGGTTCGACCTTGCCGATGCAACATTTTGAGGCCTTTTCCAAGGGTCTTTACAAAGAAACGTGTCTTGTAAATGTTTTGCTATTACTGCCAAATTGGAAATGCTTGGACAAACAGATGGAGGGAAAAAAAAACGGTTAGAGTTAGTGTCATGGTAGGTGGATGGAGCACGGAGGCCAACCTTGAGGACTCGTCATAAAATACGAAACTGAGTGACCCGCAATTCTTGTTTGAAAAGAAGGACGTTTCCCTTGGATACGTCTTGAAAAAACAAATGCTTGAAAAGATATAGGAAGTTTGCCCTTTTTCGGGGTTGTTTTGCAGGTATCATTTGTTTGAAACAAGCAAAATTTTTCATCTAGATTTATAACCCTTTAAACTCATGGCTGACTTGACATTTGTTGGCAGCATAACAATCAAATGCAGCTTCACCATGTTTGTTTGAGCCAACTGCAACCCAGTTTAACTTTCACCCCATTTGACACATTGGTGTTAAAATTCTTATTAAATATGAGTTTTATTGGACATACATTTCTAACCAGGAAGTAAAGAGACTGGTCCCTAAATGTGTGGCTGCCTTGCCCACTCATACAGTAGTTCAATGCCGGCTTATGCGGATGATTGAGACTATTCCAACAGCGTGAATAACAGGGCCGAAAACAGGTGTTTGTCCGACATTAAAATGAAAAACTGCATCAATATACCGCTCTCACTAACATGCGTTTGTCCTACTAAATCAGTCCCTGTGGGAACCTAGTATTCATAACAATAGTTCCGCTTGCAGGTGAATGATTTACTACAGACGTTGATTGTCCAGATGTGTACCCCCAAACACACGTTTTGGGCGCTTTTGGCATTTTCTACAGTAAAACATTGTTACTAATAAAGAAAACGTTGCAGTTTATTTGGCTGACCCGGAGAAAAATCTCTCCTCCCCAGCTCCGGAACCAAAATGAAACTAAAAGATGTAGATAAGGTCGGTGTATAATTTCTCTTGATCAGGGGCTACGGTGAAGCGTAGGAGAGGTACAAATTTCTTCTGTCGTCATTCGCATCCTTCAAGCCCTTTTTATTTGCTGAAGGAAAATAACAATTTGTAAGCGTTTAAGGTGAGAAATTAACATTGAAACATGGTTAAAAGCTTATTATGAGCCAATTTAAGGTGACTTCAGCCATTTCGTGGTGTCCTTCAAAAACGAAGGAGTCGTGGTTGCAGTCAATGTTAACCCTACTGGATCAGATGGTGAACAATTTGAGTTTTTAGCAAGGCTTGAAAACTGGCCGTGCAACGCAAAATTCTCAGCACCATAGACTGCCCACCTTGACATACTGCAACTGTCTGACAAGCATCAATGTGTCCAAATGAAGAGCTATCATTGTTTGCTTTGGAATGTTCAACTCCTTGCCATAAAAGTGATGGATTACACTTGGGCGCGGATGTTAGTTTTACCTCTGAGACGCTTGAGGAGCTCATTAGAGTCGGTTTGGCACGCTTGTTGTTAAATGCCTCGCGCTGGGAACTGGGATGGAGCTCGTCAGCGTGAGAAACTTTAAAGAGGCCTTGTCATGAAAAGTCTACGTTTTTTGTCGCGTTTAAGTTGGTTTCTCACCTTGAACACTCGGAAAGCATCATTTTAATTTATTTATGCATTTCGAAGCATTCCTTGCTTATTCTGCGCTCTCGCAGTAAATATGACTTGAGAAAAGCTTATGACGAAAGCCTCATACCTCCCCTACACCGCCATCATACACGCCAATCTTATTCACGTCTTTTAGTTTTCGTTACGGAGTTAAAGAGAACAGATTTTGTAGTCAGTCAAGTAAACGACAACGTTTCATTTATTACATTTTAACGTTTTAAAAAAAAAAAATGCAGGAGCATTGTTTTGGGAGCATACAGCCGGATATTCAATGCCAGCTACCCGCTGGCGGAACTAATGTTAATAAAAGCTGGTTCCCACTGGGACCCATCTGACAGAGCAGGGGTGTTCAAATTTTTTCCTCCGAGACCCACTTAAGAAAAATCAAAGGATGCAGGGGCCACTTTGAGTTTCTTTTTGTTTGTTTTTTTTCATTATTTGATCTGTAACAATCACGAAATTAATCAAGCATTTGCATATTTTTGCAGTTTTTGTTTTAAACTGCGACCTGACCAGCTTTTTGTTAGGCTAATCATTTCGTATTTTAAAAGATTTTGGATTGGTCAGAAAAATAGTAACTCATCAGACAATATCTGCATCGTAGCTGAATCCCATCTCTGTATTCAGAAGCCAAACAAGAGCAAAACCTTTACACTCTTCTCTCACAGGATTGTGTTTATTATTTTTGTCTTCTTCACCAAATTTGTCTTCTTGTTGTGGTGTCCAGCGTGTATTCCCATGGTATTCTGCTTTCCCCTCCTGCGGCACTCGGGCTGCATCCCTAATCTTCTGCATGACGTCTGCTTGCGGCCCATGGATAATGTCAGTGTGACCAAACATTGTGTTCTTGTCCGTTTGTTTTGGACCCGGTTGTCAGTATGGATGTGCACACTTTTGCTTGCTGTAATGGTACACTTGTTTTTCTCAGCTTCAGTACCTCCCCCCGCCTTGGGGAGACTGCAAGTCCACTCCCATCGACTCAGAGTACTTCTCCACGTACAGCATCACCGCCTGCCGCATTGATTGCGAAACTCGCTATCTGCTGGAGAACTGCAACTGCAGAATGGTCCACATGCCGGGTACAAAAACTGTATTTGGCGTCCTGTCTCGCCTCGGGTCTAACTGTCACCTTCTTTCGACGCGTGCAGGGACCTCCACTGTGTGTACGCCGGAACAGTACAAAGACTGTGCCGACCCGGCCTTAGGTGAGCGTGTGTCTGCTGAGGAACATCACTCTTTAGAATTAATTCAAACTAGAACATGATGTTTCTTCAAATAATGGCCTCAACACAGTTACACAGAGAAATAATACTACCGAATTTCTCAGAGTACAAGTCGACCTCGCTTATAAGTCGACCCCGCCTTTTTTTACTTCAATTTGGGTGAATTTTACAAAAACATGAGTAAAATTCTACTCCTGATTTACAATTTAATTTAATTTAAGTTGTCAAAAAGCCCTAAGAGTCATTATCACTACCTGACACGCCAAATAGCGCCTCCGATTTAACTCACGGATGTCCTCTTCTTCCTGCATGTCATTTGCGCAAACATCCTCGTTAGTCATTGTTTGAAATGGAGGTCTTCGGACATGATTTGCTGGTCATCTTACTTGGGATGTTTTTTCCCCAAATGACGACTGTTGTGAGATCGTGAGAAGGTTGGCCTTTACTGTTTCTCCCCCACCTGCCGACATCCATTGTTCAAGCGCACGTCCAAGGGCTCAAAGAGACAAGCCGTCTTTTCCTTTTCGTAATGAGTCAAAGTCCACCAGAAAACTAAAATTTTGACATCATAGGTTTATATTTTATTTTAGATTGAGTAAAGTGCCAATTATATCAAATTTTCAGATACGTTTTCATGACATGGCTGACAGCAAAGGTACGATGGATGAACTCAGCAAAGGTTGAAATAAAGAAAAGTGCACCGACTGGCGTTTAAAGACCCGGCTTGGATAAGAGCGGAGGCCATTATTTGAGGAAACGCACTAGCTGCATGTTGATCGGAAAGGATCTATGGGGTGCAGTGCTATTTGCTTTCATGGAAAGTGAACGATGGCAGCCACGGCAACTGTCATGATGTGTGCTGACTTGTTTTGAACACGTGCAGCTTTTTTTGTCCTCAGCCATGCCCACGCGTTTGACGGCCTTTGATCATCCACAGACTTTTTGGTAGAGAAAGACAACGATTACTGTGTGTGTGAGACCCCCTGCAACATGACACGCTATGGCAAGGAGCTGTCCATGGTTAAGATCCCCAGTAAGGCATCTGCTAAGTATCTGGCTAAGAAATTCAACAAAACTGAGCAGTATATTGGGTGAGTATCATGTAGATACGCTGTGTCAGTGCGTCTCAATCTTTTGACACAGAGTGCCTACCTCAAATAATTCTTAGATCTCCAAAAGGGCCGATGTGAAATTACAGTAGCTTAGGCAATCATTTTAAATGAAGCGGAGGTTATAGAATACTACCTTGCATTGGCACTTGCACGAGCTCTGAACAGGTCAAAGTTTCCATCCACTTTCTGTCACCAAATTGTCATTTGTCCAAGTGCAAGCCTCCAATGACACTCCCTTTTGGGCAATCGGCCAAAACGAACTGATCTACATACACAGCAATTCTGGCATTGTGATTTATTTTTTTCCAGGTTGCATACTTCCCTTTAAATAATGACTCGATGAAAACATAATTTGGAAACTTAAATAGCCATTCCTAAAGATGAAATGCAAATTGAATGTATCTGCACTTGGATGCTATTGGTATTTCTACTTGTAAAGTGAAACATTTATTGTACATAAACATAGAATATAATTAAACATGGTTTGAAAATAAATACTCTGCATACAAATATGATATATAAATATATCAAATGGAACACATTGAAAGAAGAGACTAGGGAGCTGAAATTCCATCCAGAAGGTGACAAGTTCACTAAAATACTACACAAGGGTTGAACTGTGTTTTACACAAGATAAATAGCAATAGTATTGAAGTATAGCTCTTTTTATGAAGCAATAGCTGTTCAAAACATTATATAATTAAAGTTGAATTTAAGTAAAGGTTCGAAACCCCAACCGTTCTTGAAGATTAAATGAAAAATATATTGTACTTAAAAGGTCAAATGAAATACAACTGAATGGGGGCTGGGGAAACAACTCTAGTTCAAGGCCCACTCAAGAGAGCCTGCATACCGCAGGTGGACCACATGCCAACTTTGAGAATCTGTGCAGTAGATGCTTGTGCATGCATGATGAGTCTCCATCGTTCACCTTCAACGTAACAAAAATGAAAGTGTACTAGCCGGCCAGATGATAACGCGTGGGAGCTAAAGGTGTGCTGCCTGTGCTCCTCTGTGACTTTACCCCCTCAGAGAAAACATCTTGGTTTTGGACATCTTCTTCGAAGCTCTGAATTACGAGAAGATCGAGCAGAAGAAAGCCTACGAAATTGCCGGGCTTCTCGGTAAGACGCCGGGCTGGAAAATTGATGGGCGGTAATGCCCCCGTTGCTCTTGACATGTGAACAAGTCATATCTGTCCCATGTCATTTTCATGTCTTCTTCAAGGTGACATCGGCGGGCAGATGGGTCTGTTCATTGGAGCCAGTGTATTGACAATTCTGGAAATATTCGACTACCTATATGAGGTAAAGCCACACAAAGGCATTTCACATCAAAGGGAAATTGAAAGAAGACAGTAGGGAGCTGAAAATTCACCCAGACGGTGACACCATGTCAAAGTTCAACATGGCTTGACCACTTAGTTATCGCACCACCAGGAGTGTGCCATTCCTTGTCTAAATTATTATTAGAATGATCTGGAAGAAATGACCCAAAAATGGTCAAATTACATGAAATGATTGCGTTCATTTATGTTGCTTATGATGACATCATTTGCCTATTTCCGAAGCTCGTTTTGTTTTTGTGCCTTCAGGTGTTCAAGGACAAAGTTTTGGGTTACTGCATGCGCAAGAAGCGACCACAGCGCTGTCAGAGTGACAACCTGGTAAGAGACCACAATTTCCTTCAACGTTATTGTCCACATTGAAAGAAGACAGCAGCATTAGAAGGCCTTCATTATGAACTGGCTTTATAGCATTAACCTAACAAATACTACACTCTATAGTCTTTATTTATTGTTATTGTACATGCAGCAGAATGTTAGACGTGCAAGGCTGACTATTCTCCCTGAGGACAATAATCGAATTTAAAGCTAACCGCTGACATTTGTCAGAAATATCAAACTGTCTTGTGCTGGATCTGGATTTGGATCTAAAAGCAGTTTGTAGCTTATACGAAACAATTTGCGAAATTACAGCTTTATTCATCTAATTCATTTTCATAACTCTTTGTTTGAGTGGTCCTTAAAATGTCAGGGGTTTTAGGTTTTTTTTTCATTAAAACTACGAGAAAATAAACCGTAAATGAGGGCAAAGATTGCATGCAAATCGGGCCGACTGACGGACATAATAAAATCACAAACGGTCATCATATTTTGTGTGGGACGTTTTCACTTGACGTTTAACTTTTGATATTTGCTGTACTGTGCACCATCCTTGTCATACATTCATCACCTCCTCTTCTTAATGTCACATTTCTCATTAGTCAAGTAAAAGTCCATTTATTTGAAAGCAGTGTCTTCCATCCCCTTTGTCATCCTCCAATACCTTGCCTCATATAATGCAGCATCTTTATCGCCCGCCCCCGCCACAATGCTTTTTTTTTTTATGTCAAACACATAGCGCCTTGCTTTCATCTCAGTCACCCTCACCCATCTTTCTTTTCATGGTGTCTATTCCAGGAGTTTCCAGAGAGCCCAAGCAGCCCTGGTGTCACACCTAATCATGCCCCCAGGTAGCACACCCCCACCCCACCCGCTGTTGCTAATAGACGCTCCCACGCTGTCATTAGGCATCTCATGCACACCCCCCCATGAATTCACACGTGTGTGAAAATTTGTCTATTTGTCTGTGGAAAACGACCAGAAAAGTTGGACCAGGAGCAAATCAGAATTATTAGTTGCTGTTATTATGACTACAAATAGTTATAACAGTGTAGCCCCCCCACCAAAAAAAAAAAAAAATACAAAAACATAAAATTCCAATTGTTGTTCAACTATATTAGCTGCACTTTTCTGTAATATAGTTCCACATGCTACAATAGAAAAACAAATAATATTTTATAATTATTATAGTAAATTGTAATTATAAAATGATGTATTCATTGCTTTTTAACATTACTAGATTTAATTGTTTAAAAAATGACCTTTCCTTCATTAAATTGTTTTTAGAATAATTCTGGCAAATTTCTTACCGTATATCATCAAAGCAGCTAATTGCTGAACACTGAGGAATAAAAACAAAAAATGCAAAAATGGAATATTGATACATTGGACACCCTCACTCCATCTGTACGTCAATTTCCAAACAAACTTCATTGTCTTTCTTTTTTTTGTCTTTTGAATCCTAAATTTGATTTCTTCTGTGTTTCTTGTCTTAGTTTTTGACCACAGCAAACAAATAGTAAAGATAAGGTGTTCACTAACCTGGTGAACGGCACGCTATTCTTTGTATACCAGTTGTTAATATTAACACCAAACATCATTATTCATTTATTTGAAGCAGCTTTTCTTCCTTTTTATTGATATTGTTGATTTTCCACCACAGCCTGTTGACGAGGGGTCTCAAGGCTCGTCATTAGCTACGCTGTGCCCTACCCCTAAAACGGGTGCCCAATATATAGCATGCATGCTATTTTGGTAGCCACATGACATTAAAAAAAAAGTCAGTCATCGCTTGATTGTTGTTTTTTTAGTGCTCTTATTGACAGTTTGAATTTTCTTTCCAAACAACACCGTGTGAACGTAATTCCTACTCACGCTGGGAAACAAAAATCATCAAGTTGGTTGAGTGTTATCGTGACTATGCTTCTGGAAAGAATTTCAAACTAAAAGTGCACCAACGCCGTTTGTGTAATAAGTTACACAAAGTTACACAAAGAATAAGTACAGTTTATTTTGAAGGATAAGATGACTTACTCACAGCGTTTGGCTTTGACTATTTTACCACAGCTTGACAGGTCTTCTCAATTATATTTTCCCAAGACCACCCCCCCAGGAAAGAGAAAATTTTTCACCCCCCCCCACACGCTCGACGCACTGAACCTGGATCCTTAACATTAACAAAAGAAAAAAGCAAAATAATCAACTTTTAATGTACAACTGTTCATTGTTTTTTACAGCGTTTATACAAGTTAGACCTTAGTCTAAAGCAGAAAAAAATATGAGTGCATCAGACTGCCTGAATCGGGGGAAAAAAAAAAGATGAAAATTCTTACTTTATTGTATTACCCTTCACATGACAAAAACAAAGCCTCTTCTATGGGGTCATCTGGATCCCCCTGGTATCGCCTAGCGCCCCCCCTCCCCCCCCTTTGGGGGCCTGCCTCACTATTTGAGAATCACTGGTAAGATAACTTAAAGTCAACCCTCTACTAATTCACTTCCAAAAACATACTTTTAAGTATCTTACAAGAGTCTTGAGCATTTAGTCCCAGGCATTTTATTTACAAATATTTTTTCCTTTGTCCTAATATTTGAAAATACAAATCTGTAAATTAGTACCTGGGATTGAATGCCTGGACTCTGTAAAAACGTACAAATCCATCTTTGGGATTGAATGAGTTAAATGCTAAGTAATAAAATATTTAATGAAAGGAAAAAAAAAATGTCGCTACCCAAAAGTAGTTATACATAAAGTATAAGGTCGAGAATGAGAGCAAATAAAGTTAGCGAGCTATCGTGCTCGTTCTACTCCGTCGTTGTGTGTCTTTTTTTTCTTTTTTAGCGTGTTTCATTTTGATGCATCGCATGTTTTGTTTAGTCAAGTGTGGAGTGCGCTGGAAAATAGAAGACATACGCATCCGTTGATGCATTTCAGCCAGCGTGTGTGTTTCTACTCAACCACATTTTGCCTCCAATTCACCCGGGAAGCAATCGTGGGGGGAATCTTCACTTTGCGCGCTTTACGGACGACTTGAGTCGATTTGATTCTCCGGTGACACCGAGACTTTGTTTCCACCAATAATGGCGTTTTCTTCCTGCCCCTTGTGAAAATCCATTACAAATTCATTGAAAAGCCGTATTACTTCCCCGTAGCACAGAGGTGCACTTTTTTTTTCTCTCTCTCTCAAGGCTGGAGAGCAGATAAGCATCACTAGATGCATGTTATCATGGCAGCCTTTGAAAAGACCTTGCAGCTCAGAGCCAGCACATAAAGCTTGAAGGTGTCCACAAATGACTATGCCGCACATCCTTTTTTCATTAAATAGTGACCTTCGCTTGAATAAATTTGTCCCGAATTGTCAGCATGTTGCAGATGTTTTCAGATGTTTTATCAGATAATCAGTCTGCTTTAATGGACTACAAAAATCTATTATCCGCAGTTGAGGTTGAAGGGAAACTAAATGAGCGGCATTTACCAGATTGGTTAGCAAATACGCCTCACAGCTCAGAGTTGCGAGTTCGGTTCCGGCCTCCTTAAGTGGAGTTTGCATTTTCTCCCCGTGCTTGCGTGGGTTTTCTCTTAGTGCTACGGTTTGGTCTCAAATTCCCCAAAACGTGCATTGTAGGTATACTGGACACTGCAAATTGCCGTGATGTGTGATTGGTTGTTTGTTTCTGTGTGCCCTGTGATTGGCTGCCAACCAGCGCAGGCAGTACCCCGCCTACTGCACAAACACAGCTGGGAGAGGCTCCAGCATGTCCGCCATACTCAAATGGATGGACGGTTTTATTTTATATTTGTTTTAAAAGATTATTTATCATTTTATTATGATTGTTTCATCATTCAAACAATCACCAATTGTCTTAAAGGGATAGTGTGTAAGTTTAGACCGTTTTTCAATATGGACAGCAGGAGGTGCTGCAGGTGCTGCATTTACCATTGTCCGTAGATATAACAATCATGGCCGCCTCCGGAGAAGTGCCACCCTCATGTAATATAATTCAATAATAACTAGACCTATGATTATATTTAAAACATACTGTTGGTCATTAAGAACACATTCATTTGCAAGTTTTTGAAATTACAATCATTTAATTCATTCTTCTTTTATGAAAAAACGGTCTAATTTTTACACACTGTCCCTTTAAGACGCTGTTTTAATTCATTTTGTCTTTATGGAGTAAGAATGGAGCGGATGAATGAATAGGGTCATCATTTTGGCCAATACCGCCCTCTACTGTCCAACGACGTGACGTCACAACTGCCCTCAGGTGTCACGGGAAAAGCCAGTCATTCAGTGGTCTTGCTTGGAAGTTTTTTGCAATTAGTTTTCCTTTAAAAGATTATCCGTAGGAAATTATTCCATTATCAACAAAATATCGCCAATTAATTTGAAAACTTGTGAATTAACCAGTTGGTGCAACTCCATACGATACACTAAAATGAGCAATAAGATTGTGATGTTTTCTGACCCCCTCCTTTCTGTCCCCTCTCATGTTTTTGTGTGCTTCACATATCATCACCATCGTCATCATCATTCCTTGGTTTGATTCCGTTGACTCATGCTTCCCTCGCCCCCTCCCCGTTTTTCCGCAGAGCACCTGCGACACACTCCGGAGTCACTCGGACAGTCTCGGATTCACGCCGAACATGTTACCTCGTCACCCGACTCTAGGCAACTTTGAGGAGTTTGCTTGTTGACAACCTGATGTTTGTGGGTGTTTTTTGGGGTCGGGGGCGGGACTTGACAGCAAACTGTGAAACAACTGACCTACCAGTATTTATCAAAGAAAATTAAACAAGGTTAATATGTACAGTAGTTTATCAATGCCTGAATAGAAATAGAACACTATCATCAGAAAAAAAATCAAACTTCCGAAAGAGAACTCAGGTTTAAAAGCAACATCATGTATTCTTTTTTTCAAAATGTCACTTTTCAATCACATTGTATCCTAAAAGGAAGGCAAGTTGTCACGTGAGCAGGAAGACAAAGTCTGCAGCGGTCACCTTAGCAGAAACACTCGACTTTCCGCTTGAATCCATCACATCATATAAGCTCATCAGAAAGAAAAACAAAAAACAAGTGTGCACTCACTCGCTAAGCGCACAACCTTTTGCGTCTTCTGCGATTATTGAGAAAGCTGAAAATATCTGTCTTTGCCTTTCCTCATTATGTCCATTGTGTTATTGCTACAAAGGAGTACTAGGAACATGCTGAAAGACAAAAATGGTACATTTAATCCATCAAGAGGGGAAAAGGGAATCAAGTTAAAATGCGCAAACAAAATTATTTATCACAGGAAATAATCGTAGGCTTCTGAGGACTAAGTCATACTTTTTAGAGAATTTTAATCTCAATGTTTTTTTTTTTTAAAAGAAAATGAATGTCACTTCTAAACAATCAGACAAACCTTTTATTTTCTTATTTTCTTTTTACAACAATCTTTAAATTGTTTGTAGCTCAAAAAGAGCATTTACTGATATATATATATATATATATATATATATATATATATATATATATAAAATACGTGTGTGTGTGTGTGTAAAGGACTATCCTCCTAATCTAACGTGTTCTACAAATATTACAATTTCCATAAAAATCATGTTTTTTTTTTTTTTTTTTTCATTTTTGTCGTAAATGATGATTTTCATCCTGCTCAGACAATTTTGGCAATTATCTCATCATTTTGGCAAGTATCCTCAAATACAACTTGTGCAATTATTCCAAATTAATTTTTGTAAAAATATATTATTCTCAGAATGTAGTGACGTATATTGTAAAAACAATTTTTTTCTGACATAACATTGTCACTTCATAACCAAAAAAATTGATTATTGATTATTGGTTTATTGTCATAGAAGTACTTTAGTCATTTCAGGTAGCTACTTTTTATTCCTTTGCTTTGAAATGTCTTTACATTTTTCGCTCGCTTCAATGGTGTTGTCAATGTAGCTTTTCTTTTCATCAATTTACAGAGCAAATTTTGTTGCGTTTGGTTTGAGAATGTATTCAATTGTCGTGTTTGTTCATGCTTTGAGATGTGCTTTTGGTGTTAGGCACATTGAGTTGCCTTGTGTATAAAACATGCTATCAAGTTGCCTTACCTTTTTTTGTTGTTTTTTTTTTGACAAATTGTATTTATTTTATAACATTTTTACAGCTTCATTCTCCAAATGAGTTGACATTACACAAATCTATTATTGCGAAAAAAAATCTTATTTTCTCATGTTTTTTTTTTAAATATTATATTCCCACATAGTTAGGAGAAAATATTCCGTAATGTTATGAGTGTATTCCCACACAGGTACGCATCATAACTCTTTTCATCATGAACGTTCGACCTCCTTGACATATTGTGGTCATTTTCTGACTTGTGGCACTATTACTGTTCTTCTCAACGTGGCCTGAATACACACTCATAAAACAAGATCAGCACAATGCCTTGTCATAGTCATCAATTGTCTACAGAAGCTTCAGTCCAAAATGCTCAACCGAAGCGTGCACTGTATATAACCACAAAAGAATGCCATGAAAAAAATCTATACTGTTGATTCATGTCAGGTACTAATTACAGGTATGTGTAGATTTAGGGTGACTGTTTCCATGAAGTGTCTTGACATGACTGAGGATCATGGGAAAAGGGACGCACTCATTCTGCTTCTTCACCACACAAACGCATTGTAGAATTCAAACACCGTATCCTGTTGTTATTCTTCTTATTCGGAATATTTCTCAACATGTAACCGATCACAAATGACACTTTGTGATGTAACCATGATGAAGTATAATAAAGTGGATATTTACCCATCGTACTAGCGATGTCTTGCTCTTATTTTTCGGATCATTTCAGAATTTGGTCCCAAAGTGGGTGGTGTGAAGATCACATTCATTTTTGGCAGGTGATGTGAATTCAAGCTGAAGATAGAGGTTATATATGGATATTTTTGGACACATTTGCAAAGTGCTGTTTCCCGCAGACATGGTAGCTGTAAAGGTAGTCTTAAAAGGTATATGCTGATGTTTATAGGGCAAAGCTAAGGTAAAAAAAAAAAAAAAATACAAGGAAGTGCATTTACGTCCACTTTACTGAACACTCAATTGTAATGGCTTCTACCAACAAATTAAGCAACTCATGGATAAAAAAAAAAGTGCAATAAAACAAATGTCTTCTTCATTTTGTAATGAAAACCCCAAAGTTGCATCAAATAATTCTACAGCTGAAAGTTCAAAGAATACACTTAGAGAGTTTCCACACGTGTTCAATTTTACAAAGTCTGCTATATGCCACAGAGCACAGTAGTATGAAAGGAAGCTTCACATTCCAGCATTAATAAATACATGCAACCATTCTGCATCACAAAACAACTGATAGCTGCTCCAAATACATCTCATCTTTGTAGGCATTCGTCTTAACAACCGGAATGAACGATATTATCAAAGTATAGTAGTTTAGAAAAGAAAACAAAAAGGCTAATGGTGCAATAATAGCATAAGAGAGTTGGAATACGTTCTATTTCTATTATTTAAAAGCAAAGAAGTGGAGGACGTATAGACGCTTTATATTTTCATTACTGTATTAACATTTTTCTCCCAATCGAGTCAAACTGCGTCATAGCATCTTGTCACCGGGATGGAATGTTTGCTCAGCAACGCGTATGACGTAATTAGGGGGCGTGCACGGGGCACAGCATCACGTGATTCATGAAGCGCACTCTTCGAATTTGACACCCGAAAGTGTTTTCACATGTGTAGCGATGTTCAGACGTGTAATGAAGCATTCCGTTTAATTTTCAACCCATAAATCCCACATTTCATCCGCCTTTGTCGTTACTACTTTGCGGTTGGTTTCTGACGCCGTGTTAGTGCGAAGAAAGTTCGCAAACTTGAATGGACCGAAGACGTGCACTCATGGATTTGCTTAGTTTTGGCTAGCTAGCAGTTAGCTATCAAAACAAATGGATGACTTCGCCAAAAGCGAAAAAAGAACACACTTGATACTGGAGATTCTGGTAAGTTATTTTAAATTAAAAATTTTAAGTACGGTCATGTGTTTCTAAAAAAAGTGTTTATGACTGCTTGGTAAGCACGTTTTTCACAACAAATGGTGTACATTAAGTACACTTCTTCCCTTTATGGTCGAATTCGAGTTTCATGTTTTGGACGATGACGTATTTTTATTTATTTATTTTTTTAAATGGTCCACGATGACACCACTAGAATTATATTGGCCCATTTATTGAAAACCAGCTGCAATAATGTCAGGGTTCAAAACTCAACAATAAAAGTGATTATGCAAAAATTAAAAAAAGGTATTGTTAAAAATAAAATAGTGTGCAAAGACAAATACAAAATTGGGGAAGGATACAAAATCTTAAATTATCTTTTCATGTTGTCATACAATCGTGAATAAGGAGTGCAGGTTTGTTTGCTTTTATTGCTGGAGAGCAAGACAGTGAATTATATTTAAATTTCACAATTTTTATGTCGTGCTATTGTCAGTCTAAATATTTAGTTTCAGCTGGAGCTCATTTGAGTGCCACAAAATAGCTGCCCAGAGAAATCGACACTAGCAGTCCAACAGCATTTTTATTACTTCTAAAAGTATTTCTCAGTCATTAGTGACCCATGTGGTTGTGACGTTTTGGAAATCTGCAGTGTTAGTTAGTTCATATCCAGCACAAAGAATGGAGAATTGTGGGAAACATCCCCCCAGAAAAACCACGCGACATGAACAAAAACGCAGAAGATTTCACTCAATTTCGTTCGCACACACCAAAAGCCACAACGCAGCACAAAATGGAACTTTTGTGGCGCAGATATTTAGAAGCCAATTAATAAAGAGCAGATTGATGTTCCTGTACGTGTGTACCTGCCCCCAATCTAAATACAAAATACTTAAAATGTGAAACTCCAATTAGAAGACGAATACAACCACCGACATGTAAAGTTGTTTTTCTTAAGATGAATTTTGTGATATTGAATAGGTGGAGTGAAATTGTATCGGTGGCTGGTATCAGCAGCCTCCTCAAGCACATGGTACCTTAAAAATTTAGGCTGATATCGGTGCTAGACCATCCCATGTCAGAATAGACAATGGCGATATGGACTGTCGACTTTCACTGCAGCTTTGTGGCGAACAAAAGTTGCAATTTACCACTTCTGACTCGCAACAGCTTAACTGACCTTAAGCTGTACTGTACTGCTTAATGGAAAAGATGTCTATTTTGGCCAAACTGTAAAATTAAATGACATGATTATTTGTGCGGTTCTGTTTTATTAATTTTAGAAAGAAGTTAAGAAATAAAAAAGGTGTGTATAACCAATTAGTTAAATAATGCACGGGTGAAGTTCTAGCAGGAGAAAGGAATGCATTGGGTATGCGGTGGAAAAGAGAAGCTTCGGATGTGGTGTTTCCAGGGGGATTGGCCTGCACATGGCTGCTTCTAATGACCTGCGAGTGTGACGGGAGGACCAGATTGATTGGCGGCCGGCGTTGAGCTGGGAAGCCGTGAATGATTTAGGGCGGGCAGAAGTCAGCGAAGTAAGGATGCTGCAAGGCTTCTTCCGCGGAGATCCTCTGAACCGGGTTGCATTTCAAAAGGTTCTGTGGAGGAGGCACAGCAATGATGGGGTTTCTTCAGGTTGTTAAAAGTCAGAGCTGCAACTATTAGTCGATTAATCTAGACTGTGCTTTAAATATGATCCGATTTGTTAAGATTAAGTGCCACACAGAAAAATAGAGGAAAAATGGGGTGGGGGCTCTCACGCCACCTTCCCTTCATGAAACAACAAAATCTCATTTTCTAATCCGAGATAGAGCAGCTATTAGTACTAATGTCACAGCTAGTAGCTACATTAGAAAAAATAATAATTCTTAGATTTTTTTTTTAAATGTAAAGTTATGTGATATCTAAATTTATTGCTTTTAAACTAAGTGTATCACACATTATTTACCTTGTTACATTTTGATTTTCATTTTAAGAATAGAAAAGATCATTTTAAAGTAAAAACAACATATTTCAATGAAGCATTTCCTTTCAAATCCATGGCAATTTTCTGTTTGTTTAATTTGTCAATTTTTGTTTGTGATTAGATTATGCATCAGACCAATAAGAAATGTGCAGCGAGCCCTCAAACGGTATGTGTAGTATTACCTGGAGTAGGTCTCGGCCTGTGCTACTGAGTTTGGGCACCACGTTGACCAGCGAGGTGGTGGCCGGATACAAAGGATATGGCTGCAAAGACAGGAAGAACGTCTTCAACAGCGAACCACAAAACAGGCAACGCCACGCACACTTGAGTCATGTTCTAGCTACCTTGTAATCTGGGAGCTTGGTCATCGTCTGCCACTGCTCTTCTGTCGGCGTGCCCAACAATGTGCCAGGCCGTTAAAGAAAACCTCAGAAAAGCAGCGTTTTACGCCACATGTCTCAAATGAACTCTTTGGGGGCGTCTCTCAAAATTAACACAAACAACAACGAAACCCCACGTTATAAACTTCATGTTTATGCTACATGGGAGATGTGCCCATCACTGAATAAGTGAATTAAATGCTATAGGAGAAGTGTGGAAGTTATGGTCATTTACGTATATCAAATGGGCGAGAGTCAGCTCAGGTCAATTCAAGCCATAAAACATTTTCAAATTGCGTTATTATTATAGCCTAGGTGGTGAAATTCGCATGATGTCAACACGTGGAGGATAAAAAAAAAAAGATATCTGAAGATTCTTTTCAACTGGTCGTCCACGTCGTTCCCGGGGAATAAAGGCCTTCCAGCGTTAGCAAGCTCTGAATCCAAAGACAACATAAACAGACATATGAAATTGGGAAAACACCTTTACAAATAATAATGCCCACTCACAGATATTCATTAAGCTATGGTTATTTTGCTTGTTATTTCTGACATTGCCAACCTTGGCAAACAACCAAGAGACCGCCACTTAAAGTTGAATAACTTACAATTTATACTTGTTTAACTATTATTTTTAATGTTTGCTACAGATGTTCAGACTGGGACAGTGTACCTCATGTAAAGTCCAGTGAGAACGATACCTGCAAATATGCAACCAGCAGACCACATGTCAATGGAGGTAGAGTAAAGTTTAGCACCAAACAGCACATCTGGGGGTCGGTACCATAACGTCACCACCTGCGTACAAACAATGTGATCAGTCATGCAAATTAAAGGGAATTCAGAGTAGAACCAGCATGGCATAAACGGACACTTTTTTTTTTTTTTTTTAATGTCAACTCCCTGCAGCGGTGTGCGGAGCCTTTGACATTTCACTGAGCGGGGGTGCAGTCAAGTGCGGCAGAGACGTTCAATCACAAAAGAAGCTGCCATTTTGCACAGCTAAAAGGAGCACAGCGTGTTTCAGTTTGGAAAAATAAATGTATTTTATGTAAGAAATATAGTCATGTGTAAAACATTTTTTGTACAGCTAAAAAACAAACCAAAAAAAACTTCACCCAAGAACCAAGATTAGAACTCTAGACTGCAGAGCACTACTTATTTTAACCTTTTCAATTAAATGTGTAGATGTAGTTCATTGATAAAATTGTAAAAATAAATTAAATTGATTATATATTAAGTAACAAAACAACCTAAATTGTATCGTATATTTAAAATACTTAACATTTTTATTCTGATAATTGTTTCTTAGAGATTGAATGTTATTAACTGTGAAAATATTTTCAAATAAAATAGTTTCACATATTTTAATACATTCTGGAATATTTTACATGCTTATTTTAATGTACTATGCTGATTATCCTGCAAGTAGGAATTCGAATTACACTGCTGTATAAATATTTGACACAGATTACACAAATTACATTTGTACTTAGTATAAATATAATTAAAAGTTCTTTTTTTCAAGCCTCCCTTTTTAATCTGACGCCACTACAAACAAAAAGTAGCAGTTTTCCCTACAGTTGAGTAAATAAATGCCCAAGAGTAATTATTGGCAAAATGTAGTATTCCAACATCTGTACTGTGTGTGGGAATGATTCATGAATGTCAACACGGTTTAGTGATGAGATGATGCAGGTGGTTGCACCGCATGTAGCTAGGCCCATCTTTTAATGATTTCAGAGGATTGTACGTTCCACGTTGGACTAGTTAGCCATTGGCAAGCTGCGTGTCAGTTTACCTCGGCCGAGTAACACCTCACGGGAATGCCGAACGCTCGAGCGAGCCCGAAGTCGGCCAGCTTCAACTCGCCGTTCTATCAACACAAACGTCCATCAAACGCGCGTTTCATATTGTGCTTCCAGAGAATCGCGGGTTCGCTCGCTCACTCTGTTGATGAGGAGATTCTGTGGTTTTAGATCTCTGTGAAGAACATTGCGACTGTGACAGAAGGCAAGTCCTTTCAACAGCTGGAACATGAACGACTGCAAAGGAAAATTGAGAGGCATTGAAATGTACATGGACTTGGGAAATTACGCTAAAGAAAAAAAAATGCCGGCAGTGGGCTCGGGACGCTATCAGATTCTGACGATATGATAACTTTGAGCAAAAATATCGGGGTATCACGGTATTTAAATTACAGCTGTAAAATGTTATTTTAAAATCTTTTGGAGAAATAGCCATTCATCCACATTAAAAAAAAATTAAAACAAACATATGCAGCATTTGTTACAATAATAAACATTTACCATGCTGAATTAAAAACAAATAGGAATGGAAATAAAATCAAAACAAACAGACAGTGAGCAAAACTGATTTTTTTTGACAGATTTGGATAGTTTTAAATAACTGACTTTTAAAATCACAATACATCGCCGACTTGGCCCATGCCTGGTCCACAGGCATAGAATGCGAATTGGGCATTAGGTCAATATGGTAGTGTAAGTCGATCCACAATTTGGGATTTCTCACCTTCACTGTTTCAGGGTCTAAATCTCCATTGCAGCTATCAAAATACTTCTTCAAATCCTGCATGTTGAAAAAGATTCATATTAGCTCAAGTGTCCAAAAGGGCTCCCATTTGAATTTGTCTCACCTGGTCACAATATTCAAAGACCAACGTTAGCTTCTTGTCACTGTGCAACACGTCATGTAGCCTACAAAGGACAAACTTAGCCATTTAAACTCAAAATTGCAATTTGTGTAGAATTTGCACGTTGCTGCAGAACTGAATTACTGTAGGGATCATTGACAGGAAAAAAATGACGATTTTACTGTTAATCTGAGAATGTCCTCGTTGAAAATGTGTACATTTCCCACCCAAAAAGTAGACATAACCCTTAAGGCGTTCCAGTGGTTTGAGAAATTGAGTTTGGGGGTGATGATGACAAATACACGTGTTAATTATTATTAGGGGTTTTCTGCATTCCCACCTGACGATGTTTTTATGCTTGAGCTCCTTGAGCAGGCAGATTTCTCTGAGGGCAGAGCTTGGCACGCCCTGCAAGGGGGTGGAAAGTACTTAGCATCGCCCTGCGACCCACTCGGATGCAGAAATACGCGTTTTAATTCGCACACACGCACCTCGTCGTCGTCGTCCAAACGGACTCGTTTCAGGGCCACAATTTCGTGGGTTTCTCGGTTCTTGGCCTTGAACACAGTCCCGTATGTACCTGTGGAATCATTCGTTTGCAAAAAAAAATATATTTAGCGAATGGATGGATGGCACTGCAGCGCTATTAACATGCTAGCTTGTTGGATCATCTCTCCGAGGCTAACAAGATGTACGCCGACACATATGCAGTATTTATTCTGATGGAGGCTCAAGTTTTCGATCACTAAACCAGGAATGAATGCAAGAAAACGATTGTAAAAACTAAGCTAACGCCAGCTAACCGAAAAGCTACATACAGTAGATGCTGCAACAGCAAATCCACGTTAGCTGACATAACAGCGACTATTTTAATATATATATTAAAAAAAACATCTTACCCTCGCCGATTTTTTCGAGTTTTTCATATTTCTGCATGGTCTCCCTGTATTAGCCAGCTAATAGGTAGCCAGCGGTACAAGTCAGTGACCAAGTCCCGATTTTAGTGGGTGGGTGGTTGTTATGATTGCTAGCGTTAGCTTGACGCTAGCAACATTTGCTACTCTACAGCGAGCGTGTTAGCCCCCCCTACAGACCAAAATATGTTACAACAATTGTCAAGCCCACTTTCCCGAGCTAGACTACATTACTATTATAAAGATCTTATAATATTACTTCATTTTTTTAGATGGATTTGCAGAAAATAAAAAACGGTCGCAATTTCAATAAAACATTTTTATTCACAAGTCATGTACAACAAACTTTGGATTGAGGTCAACTATTTAAATCTTGAAGACATTGTAGTAGTGGTTTGTTTTGCACATCATTTGGTCCACTTAAATTAAATAAGTGTAACTAACTCATTTGGCTGCGCTATAAGAATTTAAATTAATATCTACGGTCAACATACTGAGTGGTTCATTTCTGCCCCTCTGCTCTTTGTCTTCGAATCAAGTCCGAATACAGTCCACCGCGACTCAGCAGTTCAGTGTGAGTTCCAGCCTTGAAAAGAAAAGGTTTTAGAAATTACAATCAGACACCTTAAGCATCGTAATTCACAGAACAACAATGACGTGCCTTCAGGCATTTCTTTGACCAATTACCACATTACTGAGACCGTTTAGCCAAACTCACCTCGACGATCCGCCCGTTGCTCATGACGCAGATAAGGTCAGCCGCCTGAATAGTGCTCAGGCGGTGGGCGATGATGAGCACAGTGCGTCCCCGGGTGGCCCGGTCCAAAGCCTCCTGCACCACGCGTTCCGACTCGGCATCCAAGGCGCTAGTGGCCTCGTCCAGCACCAGAATGCTTGGATTCTTAATGAGAGCCCGGGCGATGGCAATGCGCTGTTTCTGGCCTCCAGATAACGTCACCCCACGTTCCCCTGGGATGTTATAGCATTATAGAAAAACGTTCATGGCTTGTATACATATAATTGGGTCTCTGGAATGCCTGCCCACCGACCAAGAGCAAAATTCAACAACCAAGAACTTTTTTTTATCTGTCTCTTCCTAATAATGCGTCAGCAATGAACAGTTTTTTAAATATTATCCTTCAAGTTCTTCCACCCGCCACATGACTTGCTAAACTGGCTGAAAATCCTGTGCCACTTTCAAGTACTGGCTTCAAAAACGATCATGCAGAGATAACCACAGAACCTGTTGAAATGTCCTTGAATATTATGTCAGAACCAAAAGGTAAGCCGAGCTGCGCTGACTGGCAGACATGTAATTGGAATCTCATACCGAGCACAGTGTTGTAGCCGTCTGGGAAACTTGTAATGAAGCGGTGCGCGTTAGCTTGCTTGGCAGCTTCAAAAACCTCGGCGTCAGAGGCTTCCGGCTTTCCAAAACGGATGTTCTCCATGATAGGTGCTCCAAACAGAACTGGCTCCTGGTGAGAAGAACATGACCCCGTTCACATCCTATTGATTATGTGAGGTTATTGGAATAATTGTCTTCCACTGATAGCGCCACATAAAAATGAAAATGTGTTTAAATACCCTACTGCATATAATACAATCGCAGACAAAAGTTTGGAAACAAATTCAATATCAAATGGTGTCAACTCGAACACATGAAGAGAATCTCTTGAAAATGCACAGCTATGAACTGAAAGTCATAAAAAGCATATCCAAGTCAAAGTTGAATGAGAAAATACCAAGATGCACAAAGGTATTACCTGGGCCTTCTGTGAAGTATCTCATTTATAAAACATTTTCTGTGTTGATTAAGATTTGTTTCATTTACCAAACAATTCCATGATAATGTCTTCATGTCACTGAATTAATTTTTACCTTTTTCAATAACTTGTATTTTGCACAACTTTTTTTTTCTTAAATAGAATAGTGTTTCCAAACTTTCGACAGTCACTGTATTTGTGTTCAACACCTTATTCAAGTGGGGGACATCCATATCGGTAATTGGGCCTAACGGTCAATAAAGCATAGCAAAACCCAAATATTTTCTGAGACAATAAAAAAATGGAGGTGTGGCATTTACATTTTCACCCAGGTCTCTTTTAACAACAACAACAAAAACAATATACTTTTAAAAGGTAGATAAAGGACTAGTATATTTACTTGATTAATAAATCCAATAACTTGTCCCCTGAGCCAGCAGAGGTCAAGGGTTCGAATGTCGAGTCCGTCCAACATTACTACTCCACTCGTCGGGTCATAAAATCGCTCCAGTAAGGATGCTACGGTAGACTTGCCTAAAATAAATAACACATTATGCACATTATTATACAGTTTGCATTCAGCTGTCTGATGACACCCTTTATGAAGTCACCTCCTCCTGATTCCCCGACGATGGCAATCGTTTTACCGGGCGGCAGCGTTAGGTTAAACCTGTCCAAAATTTGATGGCCGGGTCTTGTTGGATAGCTACAAATAGAAAGCACAAACGTTAAACACAGACCTTAAATGGTACCTTTTCGTGTTTCAGGCATTGTCTAAATCAAGGTGACAACCTGAATGAAATGTTGAGAAAATCAACTCTTCCCGTCAGAGAATGATACGGGATACGTCCCCCGCCGGAAAGAGGAATGGAGGGCTTCAATGACAAATATTCAAAAACACGAGCTCCGGCACTTGTTCCTCTCACCATCTGCAAAGACGTTGCAGAAGTAATGAGAGAGCAAAACCAGCAATCTGCTTATGCTGCATTTTAGTATAATTGACTTACCTGCCCAAAAAGAATAGATATGCTTGCTAAGGACCTGACAATGACAAGACAAAAAAAAAAAAAAAAGATTGGTTAAAATATTTATCATATTCATCAGATGAAATGTGTCTTTTATACCTCTGCACTGTCTGGGAAGCAACCAAGAAAGACATGAGGTCTCCAGGTGACATCTCATTGCTCGAAATAAGAGTTCCTCCGGCAAAAATTGTTCCAAGAACAATGCCTGCAACAACGGTATTTAAAAAAAATGAATAAATAAAAAGATAAAGCCATTAAAAAATAAATCTCCATTTGGTATCATTAGACTTACAGTTGAGGGCGATGTTTGAAAGTCCCTGGAAAACAGCAATTCCAGTTCCAAGATTTTCATTCATTTCGCAAGATTTTTCAACTTCGTATGCGTACAACCTGGGAGAAATACAAACATGTTATTTCAACACCTCAAATGAAATTACAGTATTTACACTTACTGTAACTCACGCTCCTCCATGGCAAAAGCTTTCACTGTCCGCACATTACCGAGCGCTTCATCCGCCACTCCAGTTGCTTTGGCGACCTTCATGGAAACGCACAATAGTTCATAGTTGCAATACATTTCTCAATAAGGCGTGATGAGACAAATACGATGACTACACGGCCAAATGCCTGATTCTGATATTAAACGCCTAGTTCATCTGGGTTGAATCATTTGCCTTTAATTTAAATGAGGGTTGCCTCTACATTGCCTTAATTAGCGCACACTTCTAAATGGAAGAAAATTTTGAATTGTCCATGTGTAGGAATTGTATTTATCCAGCCTTCCTGAGGTGTGGATAGTCCGCCTCGTCTCACCTGTTCTTGGGCCAAACGGGAAAGTTTACGAAGGAATGAGCCAATGAGGGCCCCCGCTCCTACTAAGCAGGGTAGCACCACCACAGTCAAGCCTGTCAGTTTTGGGGAGATGATGTAAAGCGACACAAAGCATCCCACTGTCTGGGTGATACTCCGCAGACCCTGAAAGCAACATCAGAGTCCACATATTACAAATACAATCAGCGTTCACCAACTCAAAAAAACGTGAATTTTCTAATAAACGCTGCACACGCAGCAGAATTGTCTAATAGAATAAATGAACCACACACTGCCACTTTCATCAGGTGTGGCATCTGTAAAGCGGACTATTCTTGGCATGAAAGTAAATGCTCCGGTGGTTTTTAGCTATAAGCCAAATATTGACACTGCAAAGAAGTCAAATAAAGCTTTACAATTTAGGAAAACAAGTATTTCAGGGAACTATTCAGACATTATGACAAGGGAACAGGAAGGTATCATTGATACTGCCACCCAGTGGCATTTATTGGTACTAACTTCTTTTTTTTCATGCCTACAGATATTGAAATTGAATTTCAAAGGCTCTAGCTCAGCCAGCACCCTAATGAGGAAAATTGATGGATGAATAAATAATCAACTCCATCCATTGATCCACTAGGACTCTCTGCTTTTGAGCAAATGGCTCCCTGGCCAGCATACGAGGAAAAAAGGTAGGTTTGTGTTATACCTGAGAGATGACCAACTTAAAGGATGACTTGAACTCCTGAATGTCGGCTGTCAAACGATTGACCAGTTGTCCGGTTTTGTTGGCGTCGAAGAAGGCCACATCTTGCCTGAGAGACAAAAAGTACATCAATGACGAGACGTATTGTTGAAATGGGCACTTGGGACAAAATACCTCAGCAGGGATGCGAAAAGGGTTTTCCTCATATCCGCAGCAACTCTTTCCCCAACCCTGGACAGCAGGATGATGTAGCCGCTAGTCAACAAGCCCTGTTGTAGGTTTGCGTTAATGCAGCAATTACAGCAGTGTCATGAGGAAATTGATTGGTTGAAATGTTAACTTACTTGGATTCCATACAGCCCAAGCAATTTTAAAGCGGGACCCTTTATCTCACGGACATAATTCCCAGTGTGTTCTCTCAAGTAGCGTGCAACGACATTCACCAGCTCCCCCAGCATCAGCGGGATTCGAATGTTTAGAATGGCTGCACCAAAAGCCAGCTAAAAAAAAACAAAAAAAAAACGCTGATTTTAATGCCATAAATGTTTCATTATATCTGCATGCGCTGGCCTACCATGACAGCACACGTGAGCGCAAACAGCTGAGGCTTCACAAACTCCCACAAGATGTGCCATTTGAACTCCGGGTGTTTAGTCACACTCTCGACGAGGATGTTGTTGTTTATGTCTGCCTCGCAATATGCCGTGTGGCAAAACAGTCGCCCAGAGGACATAAGCACTGCTGGCGCTAGGATCAATCTCAGTGTCACGACAGAGCGTTTGGATGTTCGCGAGGATGACTGTCGCAGGGCTCTCTGAGACACGGCCCACAAGCGACTGACGACATTGCCATGTTGATTGGAGGCGCTGACTGCACTGCGTCCTGAAAATGAATGCAACCTGTATACAGAATGAAATGTTAAAATTCCTTCATGAATAGAAGCTTAAGTAATATCCCTCTTTTCTGCAGCAAATTGCCAATGGTAAAAAAATCTGCAAATACATGAGTATGTTATTCTCTTAGTACTCTGGTCTCTAAACTGCAATTAACAAATAAGTATTTTTGTGTTATTTAGAATTATCTTAATTTATTTTTTTTGTCCATGATTATTATTTTTCGACTTAAAATAATCGAGATCAATGAAAAATTGAAAATGTTCGACTCGCCATTTATTATATTTTCAATGTTAATTACAAAAGTTCAATTTTACAACATAATCATTTCAGTCATGTGATGATAATGAGGAAAACCTATTTAAATTGGAGGGTTAAACGAACTAAATAAGAAAAGCGCACACAATCCTGATGTCAACTCAAGGGGCAAAGAGAAGTATTAAGCTGTCATAAGCCAGCCATGCTAGTGGGTCACGTTACCCTACCGTGAATATTTCCAAACACCTGCCGATTTACTGCATTGCAGATAAGATGACAGTGACCGCGCTGGTGCAGCTAAGATCGCTCTACAACAATACCACATATTAACGACTTGCTTTATATAAAAAAAAATAACGATAGTTTGTTTTCTTGGGTCTACATGCGCGCTGCCATATTGAACCCACCCAGAATGCACTTCTCAGGAGAGGCGGGATTATTATCGTTATTTTACCTTGTCCTCTTTTATCGTTTTATGACTAAGTGAATAGCTATAAAAACAACGATGTGGCTTTTTTCAGAATAAAGTGTTTGTCTTTTAAATATTTGTGGCTTTCCGAAACAACGTGATACGGAAGTTACGCAAAAACTGGTGAAAACTACAACGGTGTACCGGAAGTGGTCACGGCTAAAACCTGTAGTGACGTTTGTTTGTGAAAGACAAAAACAGTGGGCACATTTTAGGTATGCTGCAATTTCGGAAGGAAGCTGGTCCTGTTGAAATACTCTCATCGATTTTGGCGAAAGCTGATGCGAAGCGTGCGGATTGTAAGCGCGCAAGCCACCGTTGTGTTTTTGCTGAACGGGGAGCAAAAGGAGTTCGACGCAGCGGCGAGTAGGGAACAAAACAAACCGTGCACTCTGCGTGACCACGCTCTACTGGCTGAATCATTCCCACAATAGCCGACTTCTTCACACTTGCCGCGGGGGCATTTAATTGTCGTGTGCGGTTGACGTATCGCGCTCATTCACAACAAACCGAAAATATTGCCCTGTGGAATTGTGAGCGTTACGTCACAAGCTATTTTGTAAGTTGTCAGGCTAATTTAGCTTCTAGCTAGGCTGACTTGGACCTTTGGAGTTGCTAGCTTCAGAATGTAGCCATGCTTTTTTGAAGGTCCTCCTTGGTTTTGCATGGCGATATAGTAGCTTCATCAGTGAGTTGAACGACTGAGTGGAGAATGTGATGCACAACTATGGCCAACTTGGAAGCCTACCGGGAGTATCAGAGAATTGAGGACCTGGAGGAGGACTCTCCACCCGGGGAGGAGGACTTGCTGGTCCATGTGCCAGAAGGCCTGAAAGGTAAACACGTGCATGTCCATGTGTAAAGCTGTCAAATCAAAGTGGCGTACTGGCTTTATCTGATTCATCACGATTCTATACAAGCATCCTCATAAATATCTCAATATTTCTGCTGCAGATTCATGGCACCATATCAAGAACTTGGATAACTTCTTCACGAGAATATCCTTTGCTTTTTTGTGTGTAATTCTATGACGTCGTCACTGTGTTGAGTCTTACGGAAGCAGATTCACTAGTTAGCCAAGTTGTACAAATTTGTTAAGACATTGGAACCCCGTGTGTACCAGAACCACACACTGTTATTGCTTGGCTTATTATTTACATATTGTTTTGGTTCAATTTGAAAACAGGGCTCGATAGATTAATATTACAAGTCTTATCTCTCAAACACCTGTACAATTTAATGGTGGTCAAAAATCTAGTGCTAATGATGCTGTGTAGGGGATGCTGTGGAATGTCCACAATGTGCAAAAGCTTGTGACTTAGTAGCCAGACTCATTCATGCAGCACTTTTAGTTTTATATTGCCTTGCAAGGCTCTCTTCACTCATACAAATACTTTTCAAATGAATGTGCAATGTTTTCCCTTAACCTGTGTGTCCACATCTATCATTTTCATCAAAAGAATGGATTCGCCTGTATGATGCTGTCGGAGTTCTTTGAACTTGTGTAAGTATTTGTATCGGCTACTTGAAGATGATCTTATTAATATATTTGGTGATTGTTAACCAAGTGTGTGCTCTGTGGTTATCAAAAGCCTCCACTCATTTCCGGTTATGCGAGAAGAACTAGACAAAGATAAGTAATTTGAAAACTTTCTCCAAAATATTGATGTGACATAGAACCGGTACAGCTCATCCACCTCTCAACCATGAAGAAAAAAAGGTGCTATTAGACAATGGGTAAATGTTTTGTGTGTGAAGGCAGATGCTGTAGCTGGTTTTCATGTTCATGACTGTTAAATCCAGTATGCCCCAGGCTTCATCATGAACAAGTGTAATTGCACAAACGTATTCACAAAAAGTTTTACAAATACTGAAAATAAAAATGTTGCTTTTTGTAGACTTACATTGATTGTGAATTTACTTCGGCACTTGTCCTCACCCCACATACAATATTGTTTATTTTCCATTCCGGCCAGCTAAGATAACCGCCAGTGAGGACATGTCTATTTTTAGGTCTTGTTCCGCTGTTTGTCTAAATGTGGCCACACTGCACATTAATAGAGGTCTTCATGAACTAATTCCCGTACAATGACTCAAATCAAATTGCCATCTAGACTGATAGCATTTTTTTTCTATAAATTCTCCTCTGTGTTGGATGGTACAAAAAGAGCACACAGTTCAATCTTGTGCTTCTCTGGATGTTGTTGATGCATGTCAAGTCTTGTATGAAGCTTTAATGTTTTTGTTTTTTTTCTGTGCTCGACAGTCAGTTTTTGTTCGTGGTCACATTCACAACGTTCTTGGTCAACTGCGTGGACTATGACGTCCTGTTCGCTAACCGCGCTGTCAATCACACGGGGCCAGGCCATAACCCATTGGACAGGAGCAAGGTCACCATCCCCGATGCCCTTTTGCCCAGTGAGCAGTGCACCCAAAGGTAACAAAGAAGCCACTTCCACATTTTATCTGTCTCATTACCATTTTCAATCTTGGAATACTGCACGTGTATTCTTAAATTCTATTAATATGACACTTGACTACTAACATTCAACTTGAAGAAAGTGGAATTTGCTTTCTAATTCTTTAAAACATGTTCCATCCTATCTTCTGGCACTGCTCCCTTCCCCAAAATAACATTAGCATTTTTGACTAAATGAGTGTTACATTTGCAAGTAAAAAAACAAGAGGATGCGTTTTAAAGTACAAGTACCTTTTATTTGTAGCTGTAACAGACTTATTCAAAGAACATTTACTGGACGTAAGTTGTAAACACCTAAAAGCTCTTCAGTGAGATACATTGAGGCCATCTAAAGAAAAATGTTTGCATTTCTAAGAAACATGCCATTCACAAAAAGGGGCAAGTTGTTCCCTTTATACTCATACCTTGTTATTGGTTTTCCTGCTGCAACGATTAAATGTTGATGACACTACCAGGTTGTTTTGTCGAATGTTTCGTAATTGATTTGTGTCAGTGAGGCAAACGTGGTCAACTGAGACGCCAACATTTTAGCTCGAGCTTACTGCCACATGAAACTTTTCTGGCAGGGTTTGAGGAACAAGCTCTGCCGAGTGATATCATATTTTTCTTCCACAGTAGTCTGGCGTGTGCTGTTTTCCACAGCTACGCAGCTCTATTTACAAAAAAAAGAAAAAAAATTGGCGCAAAACTATATGGGACTCTGTGTGAGTTAGTCATGTTTCTTTTCTGATTTCGAAAGGCAACGTGCTGGCTTCCGTTGCATAGTTATAAATTTGTGTCTGCAGTTGTTTTGCTTATTTCTCATTCCAAAACAGTACCACTCTTGTGAGGGCTACTGAAAGTCATTCTATCAAGTTACTGTCAACTCAAGTTTCTTTATCTCGACCTGCATCACCACAGTCTCAAAGGGCTTCACAGGTGAAGAGAAATCACTGATAGTATCACATAGAACATCACAAATACAAAATAGCATCCCCCGAACTGACCTTAACTATAATTCAAAAATGAACTCTAATTTATACAGACCATGCAGCTGCATCGGGTGAAATTTGTTCCTTGGTGTATTTGATGATCGTGTGAAGGGCTAGCTTGTTTGCACTGTTCCCATGTAATACTCAGAAGAAGAAACAAATGCTTTTACCCTAATATTAGAACTTGAGTGTCATAATGATGTCATTCCTATAATGTTACATTCTCTGTTAAAAAATGAGTATATTTTCTGATTGTTACTATGCTTCATGTGACAGGTTTTGGCCTGGAAATATAAACTTCGTAACTTTACAACTTCTGCCTGCCACTTGGAAATGTTTGGCTAAGATGCTGCATTACCTGTTTGTTGTTTTTCGAGTTCTTGATCTGCTTTTCAATCTTGTTGACTTCAGCATCCAAGAAAACAGTTGGATCATATTCCTTCTCATCATGGCAGCCATCTTTTGGATTTATCGGCTCATCAAGGTCATTTGCAACGTACTCAGCTACTGGGAAATCCGGCAATTCTACATTAAAGCGCTGAAGATCACAATGGTACACATCTCCATCAGTGTCTCATGAGTTGAGATTTGTAAAGTTGTAATGGTTTGAATATATATTGCCTCATTGTTCCAGGATGAACTATGCAACTTCACGTGGCAGGAAGTCCAAGACCGTCTCATTAGCCTGCAGCAAGAGCAGCAAATGTGCATCCACAAGAAAGAGCTGACAGAACTAGACATCTATCACCGCATCCTGCGCTTCAAGAACTACATGGTGGCCATGATCAACAAATCTCTGCTTCCCGTACGACTGCAGCTCCCCCTACTGGGTGATGTGGTTTTCCTCACGCAGGGCTTGAAGTACAACTTTGAGCTCATCCTCTTCTGGGGCCCCGGCTCGCTGTTCCAGAACAAGTGGAACCTGCACCCCAAGTACAAGCGCGGTGGCAATCGGCTGGAGCTGGCGCAGCAGCTTAGTCGGGTCATTCTGCTCATGGGCCTGGCCAATCTGCTGCTTTGCCCCTTCATTCTGGTGTGGCAAGTGCTCTACGCTTTCTTCAGCTATACAGAAGTTATCCGTCGGGAGCCAGGGAGTCTAGGGGCGCGCCGTTGGTCCCTCTACGGCCGACTGTACCTTCGCCACTTCAACGAGCTGAACCACGAGCTGCACGGACGCTTGGGTCGTGGCTACAAGGCCACGTCCAAGTACATGAACTCTTTCACCTCCCCGCTGCTTACCGTTCTGGCGAAAAATATAGCCTTCTTCTCCGGCTCTGTTTTGGCTGTGCTCATCGCACTGACGGTCTACGACGAAGATGTCCTTACAGTGCAACACATTCTGACTGGCATTACGGTGCTAGGCGTGGTTATCACCATCACCAGGTGGGTCGCTCAATGATTGCGTCTACATTAGTCGAAGCTTAGGGTTTTGTCCTGTCATTTACAAGGTCCTTCATCCCGGACGAGCATATGGTTTGGTGCCCAGAACAGCTGCTGCAGTGCATGTTGGCCCACATCCATTATATGCCGGACCACTGGAGAGGCAACGCGAACAAGAGCGAAACCCGTGACGAGGTGGCACAGCTCTTCCAGTACAAAGCGGTGAGTGCAGGAGCGCAGCCTTTTTGGCACTTCCTGTTCACTTCAGGATGAAGTGAATAGATTTAATTTCTTTATAGCGAAGTCTGTCATTAACCTACGCTGACGCACACTGAACTTTTTTTTTTTTTTGCTGAATCAGGTCTTCATCCTGGAGGAGCTGCTCAGTCCCATCATTACACCCTTTATTCTCATCTTCCTGCTGAGGAACAAGTCCCTGGAGATCATTGACTTTTTCAGGAACTTCACAGTGGAGGTGGTTGGTGTGGGAGATATCTGCTCTTTTGCACAGATGGACATCAGACGCCACGGAAATCCAACTGTGAGCATGATGCAAACAGTCCACACATAAAACACATTTGACAGATTTGAGAGGTTGGGGGGGTTGTTTTCCCCATCAGTTTTAAGCACATACATATTTTTTTTCCCCTCACGTGTGGTGCCTCTCACAATATCAAAACTAAGTTTGGATGTTGAAAACCAGTATCGGTACAATTCAATAGTCATTTACGCGTGCGCAGTTTCAATGGTCTATTTTAACGTGATATTTTTTGCAGTGGCTGTCTGAGGGCCAGACGGAGGCGTCCGTGTACCAGCAGGCAGAGAACGGCAAGACCGAGTTGTCGCTCATGCACTTCACCATTAAGAATCCACACTGGCAGCCGCCGCTGGAGAGCTCAGTGTTCATCAGCCACCTGAAGGAGAAGGTGCAGCACGACGCACAAGGTGGTCCGTCCACGCAGCTCCTACTCTCCGAAGCGCCCCTCTGCACATCGCTGCAGTCCAATGAATCTGCTACTGGGGTTAGAAAATCCTGCGGATAAACAAACTTGCTACATCACCTTGTAACAATTATCAATAAAATTACAACATGGCAATTCTTGTTCGCAGCCCGACAATCTTCTGGCCAGCGTCCTGGCGCACCCCGTTCTCACCGCGTCGGGACTCCAAGGCAGAGATCACCGCTTCATCCCACCCAGCACGGCAGCATCAGCTGCCGCCAGTGTCCTGGCCTCTCTGTCCACCTCCCAGCTGCCGCACGCTGGCCGGGGCCGCACGCAACGCCACCAAGCCGCCTCGATGCAGCCGGACAGCACCATGTACCACAGCGATCGCACTATTATTGACAGGTACCCAACAGACCTGAGACATTGTAGACAAAAAGTATAATCATTGGCTTAAGTTAAATCTTTCAAATGTAGCTTCATGAATGTGACCTTCCTGCTTATCCGCATTTAGTTAAAAATGTTTTGCCAGTTTAATTTCACGCTTGATGTGTCGGCAGACTGTCTAACTGATTTATATTATCGTAGACACGCACTTGAACATGTATTTGTTGCATTTTTATTATTATTAGCATGTCATTCAGTGACAACCGCTTGCGAAGTAATACGCTGCACTCGGAGTTTGCGTCGGCAGAGATGAGCCTTCACGCTATCTATATGCACGAGGTGAGTTTCTCTATGATGCCACTCGCTCGCGCTCCCCCGTTCGCTTGCGTTTCATTGATACAAATCTGTCTTTTCAGCTCCACCAACAGACATCGAACCCGCAGAGAAGTTCCGGGCATTGGCATAGCTCGATGCCTATGACGGAGCTACACGGCAACACTGGTAACTTTGACACCGGTTCACGTGTTCTGCTGAAAAATGCATTAGAACCAAATTTCAAACTATGTGAATGGCACAATGTTGACAACATTGGTTGAACTCTGGAAATTGTACTTCTTTTGGGACATTTCTAGGGGTTTTCACTAGGCTTAGACAAAGTAAAAAGGCCTTACAGGCAAAACATTTTGATGATAAGAACATAGGTATCTTGTGGTTAATTCCAAATCCAAATTGTCAGGTTTCCTGTCACATGTTGGTTCTACGCCATCTTTGGTTACACCTGTGCACCTCGGTGGGTGGCAAGAAGTAGAAGAAGAGGATGAAGAGGAAGGTGAAGAAGAGATAAATAGTGGATCCACTCTCAAACCGGACACCAGAACTTGTTGAAGTGCCTTATGACATAAGGTGCGTCTTTTGTTTTACCGTGTAGCGTAGTGCTGCTGAGTACAGAAAAAATTGCTTCCAATTTGTTAAAACTTTTTATTTGGTGCTCCAAATGAGAAGGACCTCTATGACTGATGATGCTAGTAAGCTATTTAACAAAGCAAGAACAGTGACAGTAAATGAAAAATGATAAAAACAGTTATTGCAGTTAACGCTAATATAGAAAAAAAGACAATTCAAATAATTACATGCACGATAACAAAACGTAACAAAGTTGCAATAAATAAATGAGAAAAAACATGGCTGATTGTTAGTACATCTCTGTCAACCCCACTACTATTGTGTAGCGTCAAGATTTTGAAGTCCAAATATCATCGGTTATGATGGTCTTATTCTTCACGGAGACATTCAACTATTTTAACACTTGTTTTTGTGTTTTGTCCCTTCTAGTGTTTACATTTTGTTTTTCACCAATGAACATTGTGGCCTTAGAAGATCTTCAGCGCAGACCTTTAAATCCATTCGTTTGGCACGTCTTATGAAAGAAACCACTACCGTCATCTTCTGCACAGACATCAGGGAAGCACACGAGTTTTTGTTTTGTCCAGATGAATCGTGCGCGTGTGTGTGTGCGGACAAACAACAAAACCACTGTCGGAAAAACGCCAAAGGCTCCATATGCACAGTTCATGTGTTTTTTTGTGCACATCACAAGCATCTAGCATAGTTTATTTGCTGCATTCTTGCTGCATGGGAGTATCATAGCCATTAGATTCTTTTGATGTGTCAATACTTGAAGAGTACTCATTGTTACTGCAACACATAACACATGCATATCCATAGTATAGCGTACACCATTCTAGAAGAGTGTGGCTCAAGGACTAGATCAATGACTTTGAAATGGACATTTTGATGCCGCTGTCTGTTGTGCTCTCACACTCGCAGATTTTCTTCAGTATTATCAACACTTTCGTCACATCTTTTATTTTCTAACATTAGAATGGTGAAAATGTGCCTAGTGGAAGTGAGGGTAATAATCTTGCCCTAAATAGATCATGAAAGCGAGGTCCAATTTTGGTCCCTTTCTGATATATTCCTCAAACGTAATCCATGCACGGACAGGTCATTTCTGTACTCCTCATGAGCGTTTCTGGCAGGATGCAACTGGTTTTCAGTCAATTGTAGGGCACATCCAGGGTAGAAAAACAAGCATTCACGCAAGCATTCACGCTCACACCTGTAGACAATTTCAAGTGTTCGATGAACCTAATGGGTTTTTGCCATGGCGGAGGAAGCTGGGGTCCCACAAGAAAATCAGAGAGGACTCAAACTCCACATCGCGAGCCCGAGAAAAGGAGCCCTAATCTCAGATCAGTGAGCCATGTGTGCGTAACCACCAAGGTATCCTGCTTGCGTGCAAAATTCACCAGGATGTTTAATATGTTTTAACACTTACAAATTGTGACAGTATGTATTTTTATGAACAGATGCACCAAAAGTAGTGGTAATGGGCTTTTGTTTGTTTGTTTGTGTGTTGTTTTTTTTTTTTTAATTCGTCACTCACTATCTGTCTGCTTCCATGAAGATATTTTTTTGTAAAAACAATAGCTTTAGCGGATATTTTATTTGAATCAAGTTCTTTCAGTAGACGACAGAAAAACAAGCATGCTAAATAGAATAGACATCTTGCCTGTGTTTCTCTCACTTATTTGCATATATGTTCCCCAAATTCTTGATTATGTTTATGCAAAACCCCCTTAAATGAAGTAATTCTTGGTTTTATTAAAAAAAAAAAAAAAAAAAAACACACTCAATTGGCCTTTTAATGAAAAGAAAACACCTGGCCTCATGTAATCTTTTAGATGTATTTTATCTTCCCTCCTATTTTATGTAACATACGTATTATTTATTTATAGAAAGAATTATTTAATTTTGTACAATTGCCTGACTAATCTGACGGACCTCACATTTTGAGCAGCCAACTTAAAGTTACTTGATAGTGGGTGACAAGTTAGAGTAGTTCATCCTTAGGGATTATATATCTGTAAACACACATATCAAACAGGCTTATGTAGACGGCACTCTATTGTATTGAATTATTGCTTACGTTTATTTTGAACATCCAGACACGATTAGCAGCTTTTGTCATTGTTGCGAAACACGTATGTCTCTTTTTTTGGGGGGAGGGGGCGGGTCAATGTGAAGAAACAATGCTTCATGATGCTAACAGCATCCCAGTATTTTGCACTGATAGATCTATAAATATTTCCATATGAATACAATAAGCAGAGTTTTAAATGTACATACGTGTATGTGCAGCACATGCAACAGCTCAGAAAGGGATCTGAGCCACCACCTCAAAATGTTTTTATACGACTCATTTTGACTAGGTTGTCGCTCTGTGCTTACATGTTGGGTTTTTTGTTGTTGTTCTGTGTGTGTGTGTGTGTGTTGCGTCTTCCAAATCGACGTAAAAGACACTGGAGTTCAACGTTGCTTGTTTTCATTGCAGTCACACCTCACTGTTGATGTTCTCCTTTTTATTTGAGGGCAGTGCCTTAGCATTAAGGACTCAAAAGTTGCTTTTTACTCAGACAGGATTTGCATCATTAACCGCAAATATTCTACAGGAGTGTACTTTTTATAAATTTGCGTGTAACATAAAGGTCAAAGTCTTTGCTCAGAGAGAAGCCCCAATTAGAACAGCTTCTCTCAAATGAAGGCCATGCCCCAATGAGTTGGCCACCTTTAATTTGACAGCATCCTTGAAATTGTTAACAGGTTCATAATCCATCTGAGGAAAAACAACTTCCTTTAACTCATTCAACCCCAAAGAAATTGTTTTCTAGACACTCAATCCTCGATTCTACATTATATTCTTAAGTGTTTTGGTAGACGTCCTAAAATGGCTGGTACTTTATGAATTAATATTAAAGTAATCAATTACTCTAGGTCATTAAGAACTGAGGTAATTAATTACTTTATTATCTAAAGTAATTAATTACTTTGGCACCTAAATTAATTGATTACTTAGATTAGTACCAAAGGTAATTGATTCCTTAAGTACTTTAATACAAAAGTAATTGCTTACCAAAATTGTTGATTACAAAAGTAATTGATTTTTTTTATCTAATTATATAAAACAATTGATTACTTTAGTACTTAATTCTCTAATCAATTACTTGCATTGAGTACCATCCATTTTTAGACACTTGTTTAGCCAAATATTTGATAATGATAAAAATTAAATTAATGATAAATTAGTCCATGAGATTGAATGCAGACTTACGCGTAAAAACATGTTCTTAAGATTGAATGAGTTATTTGAATTTGTGCCCCGATCAGTCAACAGGTCCACAAGGAGACCAAATTAGCCCCAAGGCTCACCATTCATTTAAAAAATAAATACCACCCTCGAAAATACAGAACTCCAATTAGTAGTAGGCAGTCTTATATTTGGTTTTAAAAAAAAAAAAAGCCTCCCTCAATTTTCTGACCTTTAGACCATCATTTAGTTTAATTAATAAGCACTTCCTCCACATAACATGAGACTAATAAATCACTTCCTCAATTATTCACTGTGTTCCATTCATGTGGCGTGTGTCTCCACATGTGGTGCCTTGAGACTAAAATAAACTTTTCCTCTCTTAATCCGAATGAACTCCTTCAAAATAGATGTCAAGCCCCAATGGGTGCGTCATCCACTTAGGACTATAAAGGCTTTCCTCAAATAAACACTGTGCCCCATCTAAATGTACATAAATCCCGCCGCTTTTTGTGTAAATACTGCTTATCAATATGGCTTTAAAGGAAACCGACGACATATTGATTTTATTTCCTCTGGGTGAATTTGCACTGTCCTGTCCTCATCACCATGGACAACCTCACAACAACATGCCGGTCAAGTGTATTGCAATGACTTGCAACAAGGTGCTAAATATTTTCATGCTGAAATACGCTGCACCTTCAGGACATTATAACAGTAGCTGACAAATGCAATGCGCCAAAAAAAAAAAAGTGTCATCATATACTTTGTTTTCTGTGTCTGGCAGATAAATCTTATTTAATCTTTTTTGTGTGTGTTTTTGATGATGTGATGTCTGAAATAAAACCTTTTCAAGATTGTGATTGAACACGTTCTTTTATTGGCACATCAAAGCTCTTTTAACTTCTTTCTTACCCGGGATTTTATATTTTGAATATGATTTAACATAAGTGCCAATAAATCAACAAAAAAACTGTATTCGACCCAAATACCTTT
Source organism: Hippichthys cyanospilos (assembly GCF_059441005.1). NCBI lineage: Eukaryota > Metazoa > Chordata > Actinopteri > Syngnathiformes > Syngnathidae > Hippichthys > Hippichthys cyanospilos. Next base: position 6,222,398 of record NC_142380.1, read on the forward strand.
AAAAAAAAAAATAGTTCACCCAAGAAAGCCCATCCTAACTGAACAACCGAACTTTTGTGCCACCCACATCACATACATTCTATATACTATGTATATATATATATATATATATATATATATATATATATATATATATAAATACACAGATAATTTGTCAAAACATATTTTTTTCATGTTCAATAACAACTTTCTCTTTTTTTTTTAATTTCAAGGATAAACATGCAATGTGATAGAACTCATCGACCTCAATGTGTATTTATGTAAGTAATCACCATAATAAATTGATAGCATTTATTTTGTGTAAGATGTTATATTTGTTCACTTTCTAATTGGCAACCCTCCGGTCATTCGTTTCAGTTGCTTCATGGGTAAAGTGTATGCCTTTGACTTTTCTTTGTGTATTATATATTTGCATTAAATGATGTTTATTATTACACAAAAGAGGATGACACAATATGTCATTTAAAACAAAATCTTGTCCTGTATTTAATCAGCCAAAATGGAGGCTTGTTAACTTTTTTTCTCAGTGGACAAGGCACATAGACTAACCGCAGTAGCTGGACAGAATGTAGTACACGCATACTTGGTGTCTGCTAGAATTTCGGGGGAGTGAACCTCCAGACGACCTGCTGCTGTCACTCACCGGCATGGAGAGGTGTCAAGAAAATACAGTGTATCTACACAGTGCAAGATATTCAATTCGATACTCATGTATAGTCCTTTTCTGAAAGTAGTTCATGCTTTGTGATTGATTTTCTATATCAGGTATGCTGATCTTCTTGGTCTTCAATGCAGTCATCATGTGGCCGAGCAGCTGTAGTACGGCTTAGTCCAAGCAATACATTGAGCCATGTCTATCACAGCTGGATGAAGGGGCTCGAGGGCTTCAAATGTGTGCTCAAGGGAAACTTTCCCGGTCACACATGGAAGTTATTAAAAGTCTGAGGGGTAAGTTACAAGGGGTCGTCACTTTATGCCCCTTTTGACACAGTTTATGTTATGAATGGTACGTTCAGTTTCCTCCATACTTAATCGTTATGCATTTTCTTTTTTTTAAGCCAAAGCTAAGTCTAATAGAAACATTGTGCTTTGGCGCCATCTTGTGGTATCTATGTAATTTCAAATCATTTTATGGGGGCTCAGCTATGTCCCTATCACCTACTCGTACCTACGGCAAGTAAAACGCCAAAATGTTAGCTAAAATAACTTGTATCATACGGCTGTCAACCCTGTGAATATTTTTGCCTTTTTAGTTCCATGAAGTCCAACTGCTGTGTCAAAGATGAACTACCAATGAGGATAAACAGCATTTATCTTCTATCCAGCTCAAGGTACTGAAGGCCAAAAGTAGCACTGGTGTTGCATTTTTGCACCCACGTCATTCTAATGGGCTGAATTGTCCTATTGCTGAGCATCACGTTCATACAAGTAGGCCTACACTGACTGTAAGATATCAAAGGTTTTATTTTCATATCACAAGTTTTTGGAAGGTGTATGCAGACCAATCCCAAAGCTCCTTTGTGAGCATTAATAATGTGCTAATACCTATTTAAGGACTCAGTCATGACTAACATCCGAGTGTAATATGGTCCAAGCGAGGCCTACAAAAATAGACTTAAGACTATACATGTATAAATTCAATTTTAAATGGACCATTGTACTTTCAATTTCCGCTATTTCTCGTGGGGAACAATTTTTGCTTCAGCAACGTATGGACTGTGATGGTTGTGCTGTTTTTGCATGGCAAGCGGTGCATTAACTTAGCATCCAATCAGATTTGGTGCTTTTTTAATTTTTATTGAGGCGGATCAGTGTTTAGCACATCCACCTCACAGCACAGAGTCGGGAGTTCAATCCCGGCTCGCTCCGGCCTTCCTGTGTGGCATTTTCATGTTTGTATTTGAACGGCTTCCAGATCGGTAACGGAAACCAGTCAAATGAAAAGCGAGTACGACGGTGAGCCTTTTTGTGCTGCGAGACCACGCCGCACAAACCAAATTATCGTGCGCCATTCATATCCTCAAAACCTCGTAAATAGGGAATGTTCTAAACCGGGAACCTACTGTACTCGTCAGTGCTCATTAAAAATGTGCTAATACCTATTTAAGGATCGTATCGTGGCTGTCATCCCAGTGAAACATGGTCCAGATGAGGCCCTAAAAATACAGTGTTCATCTGTATCCTTTCATCACTATATTAATACAATTTACTTATTGGTCTGGACTTGTATCAGTGTTATTATTTGCCTCGCGACCTGACCCCCGATGAGCTGTTGAAGATGGATGAATAGATAAATATATATCATCAAATAGGATGCAGGAGCTATCGTTTTCCTCGGTCCAAAAGGTGCCGTGACATGGACGGGCAGAACAAAAACTCCTCTAACGTTTTTGTCTATGGTACCGTAATGGGTGTCCGAATTTCCTTCAAAAATGTGATTTTTGGTGGTTGGGAGTATTTCCTTTGTCGTTCTCTTTTAGGACTAAGGACAAATGAACCTCAAAAGTTCTTTTTTTGTTTGCTTACCAACCACAGCACTAACTATGGTTTCACTGTAATGTTGCCGCACACTGTATTTATACTTTATTTTTAACTCATTCAATGCCAGATACATAAGTATTAAATTGATGCTTAAGCATTTTAAGGACATCAATTTCCAGATACTTAAGTATTAAATAGATCCTTAAATATCTGGGATTGATTGTCTGGACTCTTAAAAAACGTTCAGATTCTTTTTTGTCTAAAAGGAAAAAATATCTTGTGTATTAAAAAAAATCTTAATAATGATATTTTCAAGATATTAAATCTAGCGTTTTCTTATTAAGGTTTCTTTGCTCAAAACTCATATTTTTCTCACAACAGGACAACATGATTTAGAATTGTCTTCTGCTTAAGACCAAGGCCATTTTTTCTAATTTAGGTTTATGATGGCAAAAACAAAATCGTATTATAAGAACAGATTTACTCCTGTTTTCCTTTATTTTAAGGTAAATACATATTAGGATGATGTTTATTTAAATCTACGTTGCGGTCATTGTTTTAATTCATAAAAAAAAGTCTTTAGAAAGGTTTTTGGGTTGTTTTAAAATTTTAATTTTAAGAAAAATATAATTAATGACAAATTTAAGAAAATGCATGTCATTAAAGATTGCTTAATTTTAGCAAAAGTGGCCTGAACTTTTAAATTAATGAGAAAATATTTCCAACATTTGCTTAAATTAGGCTCAAACGAGGTTTATAATGCTTGTGATCTACATTTTAAAGGGTTTGTCAAGAAGATTACAAAAAAAATGCAGAATTTTTTAAAGTATTTTCTGTACATGGACTGGCACTTTTTGTTGTGTACTATCTTCCTTGCAGCAGTGTGCAACCACAACTTGTGCTATCTGCACACGAAATGACAAGAGTCTATTTCGGAAAGGAGGCTGCACCAAAATAGGCACGCCAGCTATCTGCCAGCATCATGTTGGACCTACACAGGGCAAGCAAGAAAAAAGAAGTCTAGTCAAGTGCGCACCACGGGGCACTGGGGGATGCTACAGCAGCACCTGGAATTTCCAGCCGTTTGAAGGATATTTGAGCTCACAGAGGACATTTTCGGGGTTGGAACTGTAATATTTTGGAGCCTTCAATGACTGACTGACCTAGGAAAGAAGACTCAAGGTGATTAACTTTAAAAAGAGCTTAACAATTTTATATACTGGAAGTGGACTTTTCAGAATTTACACAATTGTTATAGATGTACTAAAAAAAACATAAAAAACTTAAAAGTAATTACATAGTTTGTTGTATATTTTACATGCTAGCTAGGCTAGCATCAAGTTTCAGCTAGGCTGACTCAAATTCCCGCCCTTTCACTTATTTTTTTTTTTTTTTGCACTTTTTTGATAGTGCTAGCTAGCCTTTAAAGGTTTATTCTCAATACCTGCACAGGAGGAAGTGATGATGTGCGTTGGCTTAAATATCGGCGCCTTATCAAACAGCTGAAGCACCGGCGGCTTCTACAAATGGAAATGGAGCGAGACGGCCAGGGACAGCTGTGGTTATTTTGGTCCGGCCTCGCTTGAAGGGACAGAGGCGACAAAGCCGTTAAATGTCACCCTTCGAAAAGGAGGGGAACGCTTCGTTTTGACCTTGTTGTCGTGGAACTCATTAGTTTGTGCCTATTATAATGACTTCATGTTGCTCAGTAGTGTGTGGAGTCGAACGGAAGCTTTCTAGCGTCATGGCTGACGCTGTGCGAGCTCATCAATATGCCAGTCAGGATTTATGTCTATTTTCATAACAGCTGTCCCATCAACATGTCAAACATTCGGCGGTCACAACATTAGGAACACCTGACCATGGCAGCCACTATACTGAAGGCCTTCGTTTGACAGCTGTCATGTTTCAATGGAGATGCACCGTGGACTGTTGTCAAGTTACGCTAATGCGCTACCCAAGTCATAATTAGTAATTATGTAAGCCCTAGGACCTTATGTATGATTATTGTATAGGCGAATGATTATGCATTTCAAAACATAATAATGTTCAGTTTATTATCGTAACAATAGAGCAGTGGTGTTTGATAAAGTGTCCTATTTAACCTAACGATAAATATTTGTCCCCTAAAAAATAACCAACTTTAAGTGTCAGACCTTTTCTCAAAAAGAAATAATTATGAATAAATATTGTCCACAGAAAAAATATTTAACTTAAAGTGTCCTCTTTTGGAATAATAGTAGAGATGTGTTCACAAAAATAAATATATAACCTGACAGGTAACGAGAGGTGGTACATAACAAGTTGGGTCCAACCATTCTGGTATGTGGGAGAATCTGGGTTTTTACAATAATGAAATTGAATAACCTACTGAACATACAATTTGTTTAATGGACTTATATTTTCCTAAATCAATTAATTAAATAGTACCCCCTGAAGTTCTTTCAAGTACTACAAGAGGTACTAGTACCCCCTTTTAAGAACTGCTGCAATAGAAGGGATATGTATGAAACAAAACATATTAAACAACATGAATATTAACATATCCTAGGTCATCCTTGCACCCTGACTTTGGATATGCACATATGAACTTTATCATGACAGACGTAGTCCTCTATTGTGTCATGTCTAAATGTTGTCCCATCTTTTGACTGTAGGTACAAAACATGGATCAAGATTTGTTCGGAGGCGCCCCCAGGTTCCTCACCCGACCCAAAGCGTTCGCTGTGTGTGCGGGCAAGGATGCCACACTGAGCTGCACCATCGTGGGCAGCCCCACTCCACTTATCACATGGGAAAAGGAGAAGCTGAAGCTGACGTCTGGTGGCCGCTTCAAGACGGCGGAAGATGGAAACATGTACCGTCTGACCATCTATGACTTGGCGCTGGAAGACAGCGGCCAGTACCTGTGCCGGGCCAAGAACAGCGTCGGAGAGGCCTACGCTGCCGTGACCCTCAAAGTGGCCCTCCCGACGGAGATGACCCCCAGGGCCCCTGTTTTCACCCTCAAGCCCACCTCGGCTCGTGTGACTTTGGGCGGCGACGCCGTCTTCCACTGCCGGGTGGTGGCTCACCCCGAGGCCAACTTCGACTGGGAGAAGGACGGCCGCTACCTGGGCGAGTCCAACCGCATCAAGATCTCTTCTGACGGCGAGGGGAGTAGCTTGAAGATCCAGAGCGTGCGCAACCTGGACAGCGGCACGTACACCTGCCGGGCCCAGAACACTTTGGGCCGGGCGCACGCCGCCGCCACCCTGGCGGTGGACGCGGTGGACGCCCACCTACTCGCCACCGAAAACCACACCTCCCTCCTCACTCATCTCCAGAAGCGCAAAGAAGAAATGAAGAAGGACATATGTGTCTTTCGCACGGAAGAAAGCGCCACCTCGGACAAAATCGCAGACGGTCTGAGTCCTCTGAGTCCAGAGCAGAAGGCGAGGTCGTCTGCGGCCGCAGTGGCGTTGGCAAAGTTGCCCAAGGGGGTGTTCACCCGCTCCTGCACCGTAACAGAGGGCAAGCACGCCAAACTCAGCTGCTTTGTGACGGGTCACCCCAAGCCTCACATCATTTGGAGGAAAGACGGCGCCAACATCGGCGAGGGTCGCCGCCACGTCATATACGAAGACCAGGCAGAGAACTTCATCCTCAAGATCCTGTACTGCAAGCAGAGCGACAACGGTTTCTACACCTGCAATGCCACCAATATGGCCGGGCAGACCTACAGTGCTGTTCTGGTAACCGTCAAAGGTAACGGCACGCTATTTTCTCTCTTTCTATTTTAAAGGTCTCTCCGGAAGCTTTGCCCATTTCTTTTTCACTCTCACTGTTCTTATAGTAATTAGCAGAAAACTTCATGAACTCAACTATTTACTCTATACCTTTGAGATGGAGTATACAGCTGTGGAGCCCTATTCTGCTTGATGCGGAAGAAGGTCTGATCTATCACATTTTCTACTCTTTTTCTATCTTGGCCACTCACCCTTAAGGAGGGTGACTCTGCCTAACCATGTGACAATGTGTGACCTAACAGGTTCCGACTAGATTACGCCAAAGGAAAGATCACAGAGGCATGATGTCACTATTTTCTTTGTCAAATTGCCTCAATTTTCCCCCCCAAATAAATAAATAATGTCAGGAATGCAACTATTAATCGCCAACTATTTGTTGGACAAATTAGTCTATAAATGTTTTTGATAATCCATTGATCGCTTGGAAACCTAAAATAATCCAAATCCCCAAATCAGGGGTGTCTAAACTTTTTTCCTCTGAGAGCCATGCACAGATAAATCGAAGCCAAATCAACCCAGCAACCAAATCTTAACAAATTAGTTTTCTCCAATGCTGTGGCCCAACTAGTTTAAACAAATTTGCTTGCTGAAGCAAGGAAAAGTTTCTTTTTATGTGGTGTAGCCAGGTCAACCAGCATCATTGAATATGTGTTCCACTTAAGCAGCTTCATTTTCCATGCATAGTCGGGATTGTTTTGGACACAAGTTTTGCTTTAGATTTTGCAGGTGTATCAAAGTTAGTAAGAATTTAAGCAAAAGCTAAGATCATTGCCAACTTTAATGGGTTAAAGGAGCAACAGGAGAGAAATCACATATGGTCAGTGGCAGTAGGTCAAAGTCCAGGTCCACTCATGGCGCTAAAACATTTTAAAATGCGTAAGCCTTATGGCAGCATGATTCAATTGTGGGGCTCGTATTCTGTGGGGAGGTGTAGTGTTGCGTCTATTTTCTGCTGCCGTTGAGAAGTTCACTGTTGCCGTGTGGACTTCGCTCACATTGGCTTCTGTGCAAGCTTGCATGATTTCCCCGGGGGTGAAATTCTCAAAACACTTGATCTTTATTAGTTTTGACAGGAAGATCAACAGAAGAGTTTGTACACTTGATCTTTAAACCTGCCGGAATTCTTTGAGCTGTTGGCCAGGGCTGTTCCCAGAGGATTTTGGGTGACAAGAGGTTATACCTTGGAAAAGACCCACAGAGCCATTCAAACTCACATTCATATCTACATTGTATGGACAATGAAGATTTTTTTTTTTTTGCCTTGTCTTGATCTCGGTTTCGACTCCCAAAAATGTCTGTGTGAGTTGTGCTCTCAGAAATGTACACAAGTGAACCAAAAAATGGCTCAATATTTTTCACAAAACACAAAATAGGTTTATGAGACGGAGGATAGTTTTGAGTTATTGACAAAATTCCGAATTTTCGACAGAGATGTTTATTTTGTGATTCCTACAAAACCGATCTTCTAAAGGTCTCAGTTTTCATTTCTCAGCAGCCAAAAAGTACAAGTTGTAATCAAAGTGGATGAAAATAAGGAATTATTTTGCACTCCACTGGGAAATGAATGTGCCAAAACTTTAAATATGTTCTTCTTAAGACTAGGGATTTCATCTTGGCAACTTTCAAATTTCTTTAATTCCATCAAATTGTGAGCTACCTCCTTATATTGTATATCATTTTAAAGGGAATTAAGTGACTTTCTGAGACACAGGTATGAATCCGTAAAAATGCATTGTAAACTTCCAAACCTGCATACATGCAGGTCGTTGAGGGAAAGACAAAAATTGCTAAACGCATTTTCATTTTTTGCGTGGGCAGAGCCAAAGGTGCCATTCAGGAGGAAGCTCCAAGACGTGGAAGTCCAGGAGAAAACGTCGGCCACGATGATGTGCGAGGTGCCGCTGACAAGCAGCAGGACTGACTGGTTCATGGAGGAAACGCGTCTGCAGCAAAATTCCAAGTACTACATGGAGGAACAAGGCACCCTGCGCAGCCTCACCATACACAATGTCACCACCAACGACGACGGCGTTTACATCTGTGAGATGAAGGAGGGCAGCCGCACGGTGGGAGAGCTCACTGTCCTGGGTAAGACTCATCGCATCCTAACGTCACTGACAATGAAGAAAAGTAAAAAAAAAAGTTTGCTATTATATATATATATATATATATATATATATATATATATATATATATATATATATATATATATATATATATATATATATATATATAAAGAGAGAGAGAGAGATGATACGTTTTTTACGTACGTCTTCCTTCACCTATTGAACATGTAAACCGCAAAAAAGTGTCAGCGTGGGAAAAAGTGAAGGCAATTTTGTATGAAAATGTTTTTTTTTTTTTTCAAATCAACATCATTGTTATGAAGAGACCCAAATAGTTTTCTTCAGGAGACCCAGTTCTTCACACTGTGCATCAATATTCTTGTTCCTTTCAAATGAATGTTTGATTTGGCGCCAGATATATAGTACATGTGGGTTCCACACATTCTACATTTCAGGCAACATTACGAAGAAGCTCCCTCGGAGGACAGTGGTTCCCGTCAGCGACACGGTCATCTTCTGCGTGGAGCTGGAGCAGCCCTGCCCCGACGCCTACTGGACCCGCAATGGTGAAACGCTAAAGGCGGATTCCCGAATTTCCATGGCTTGCCAGCTCCGCCAGTACACGCTCACCATCCGGGAGTGTCAGGCAGATGATTCGGGAGAAGTGGCTTTTGTGGCCGGGGATTGTAAGACATCCACTCGATTCTCTGTCACCGGTAAGAACGCACATTTTACATTGTACAGTGTATTCCCATGGTTTTTTATATATATTTGCTTGATTTTCAGCGGCAAGGAAGTATCCCCCCGATCCCCCAGTGGATGCTGTGGTGCAGAACAAGACTGACTCATCCATCAGCCTTCAGTGGTCTCCTCCAGACAGTGCACGTCCTGTGCCCATCAAGGGATACATTGTAGAGAGGAGGAAGGTTGGAACTAGGACCTGGCAGAGGTGCAATGCTGGAGAATCCCTTTTGGCAACAGAGATCACGATCAGTAACTTCTCAGAAGAAGCCACTTTCCAATTCCGTATATCCGCCGTCAATGACTTTGGTCAGAGTGACTACCTGGAGGTTCCCGGAAGCTTCTACCTTGGTAAGACTCTGCTCATTGGTCGAACCAGATGATCTTGTTGTCTTCCACAATGCTGCCTTTCCCGCCGTTCTGTCTAGAACCCGCCGCCGAAATCAGAAAAGGCCTGGTGGACAGCATGGCCGTGTCGGGCGAGGAGTTCTCCATCTCGGTGGAGCTGTCGGCCGTTTGCTCGGGCTTCTGGTCTCTAAACGGCCGCATGCTGCGAAGTGGCGGCGACTACCTCATCACCCGCTCCAAAAACGTGCACACGCTGCTCATCCGACAGGTCACAATTGACATGAACGCCACGGAAGTCAAGTTTGTAGGCGGAGGCTCGCAGAGCACTTGCGTGCTAACCGTCAAGGGTACGCCAAAACGACACATGCTTGATTTTTTTTTTTTTTGTATGCGTGTGAACTCACGAGTAAACTCCCTTTCCTCTCATGTAATGCAGCGCCGCCTGTCCGCTTCATCAATAAGTCTGATCAGCAAGAGGTGGTGATGTGCAGCTCCCAAGCCACCGCTCAGATGATGGCCGAGGTGTCGGATTATGATGCTCAGGTTGGTGATGTTGAGAAACATTCCTTCACTTTGGTTTATGACAATGCTTCTCAATTTTTTTTGACAAAGCCCCCCCCCAAGAAAGAGAAAGCACTATTTGAGAAGGACTGGTCTATGGTTGAAATGCTTTATAGTGGAATAAACTCTTGATTATTTCGGACAAACTGCTAGCTGTCAGTAATTAAGTCTATGCTACATACTGTATATATATATTTTTTAATTTTGTGTATTTACACATAGACTTCACTATTACTAATACTGAAGTTTATGTTCACACAAAATTGACTACAATCAGAAAGCAAAACATGCTTTTTAGTATTTTCCTATCCTGGAGACTTGCCTAATTTTAACATATGAACTGATTCATAGGTGGTTTGGATGAGAAATGGGCGAGAGGTAAAAGTGGGCAAGAAGTATGAATATGTGAGCACGGAGCGCAGGAGGATCCTGCGGGTACACAACGTTACTGAGGAAGACGTGGGCATCTATGAGTGCATTTGTGGTGATGACAAACTGTCCATTCAGCTCACTCTTAAAGGTATTACACATGCACTTAATTCCATGGCTCCACTCCTCACACTGATTTTTCTCTTTCCAATTTCGACGTGCACAAAGGGATAGTTTTTGAGGATTTATGTTTGTATGTTTACGCTTTTGTCAGATGAACCTGCCAAATTTCTCAACAAGCCCAGAGGTCCCACGGGCCTGTCATCCTCACTCAAAGATGATCTCGAGTTGAGCTGCGAGGTTTCTCCCGCTACCACGGCGGTCGTGTGGAGAAAAGACCAGGTGGAGATCTTGGAGGACCAAAGAACGACCATTATCGCCAAAGGTACCCTTCGGAAGCTCATCATCAAAAATGCCAAAAAAGCCGACGAGGGTCATTACTCCTGCGAGACAGCAACAGACAAAGTCACATTCCAGGTCAAGATTAAAGGTAGGCATTTATCCCCCTCAGTTTATTTGTCAACCACTCAATGCAAAATCTGCTTTCCTTTCAGAAACTCAAGCCCAGCCCGCCTTCTCCAACAAGGAGTTGGTGCAGAGGGAGGTGAAAGCATCACTCTCCCAAAAAGCCAATCTCAGTTGCACAGTGTCGGACAGCAAGACGGAGGTGAAATGGTACAAAGACGGCAAGCTGCTCATATCCACTCGAAACGTTTACGCCCAGGTCAAAGGCACCACTCGTCAACTAGTGATTGAAAAAGTGGACAAGAGTGACGCTGGAGAATACACCTGCGAGGCTGGAGGAGAAAAACTGTTTTTTAAAATCATTGTACTTGGTAGGATTACTGTTTGACTTTTAAGGTTCTACCAGATGAAGCTCATGCACAATTGGTTGTCTCATTTGAACTCTTTTCAGACGCCCAGACGGCCTTTTTTAACAAAGAATCAGTGCAGAACCAAGTGAAAGCCGTACTCTCCGAGAGAGCCGCTCTGAGCTGTGAAGTCTTGGACAGCAAAACCGAGGTGAAATGGTACAAGGACGGCAAGATGCTTGTCTCCGCTAAGACAATACACGCCGAGACGAAGGGAAAAACTCGCCAGCTGGTGATCGACAGCGTGGAGATGAAGGATGCCGGGGAGTACACCTGTGAGGCCGGCACGGAGAAACTGGTCTTTAAGATCCATGTGACTGGTAAGGAAATCAAATTCAAAGTGTAGAATTCCGAGATTAGCTCTCAGTTTTTTATCATCAGAGCCTCCATCAGCCTTCCTCAACAAAGAGTCCGTCCAAAAGGAGGTGAAAGCAAATGTGTTCCAAAAAGCTACTCTGAGTTGTGAGGTAACTGACTCCAAGACGGAGGTCAAATGGTCCAAGGATAGGAAGCTTCTGGTCAGTAGCAAGACAGTACACGCAGAGTCCAAGGGGAAGACTCGCCAGTTTGTCATCGACAGTGTGGAGAAGAAGGATGCCGGAGAATACGTCTGTCAAGCCGGTGCAGAGAAGTTGACCTTCAGACTCCAGGTTGCAGGTACTGGATTCATTCCTTCCACCTGAGTGGTCAGTCTTTAGCTTGTTGTACTCAGCTGCTCCATTTCTATTTGTTTATGCAGGACTATTTTCCAGGGCTATACTACTCGTACACATGTTTCTTTGTTATCTAGGACTTGACTTGGACTCCTTAGCGTTTGATTCAGAATTCACTCAAACTAGTAAACAAAACTGTACAATGTTTTAAACCTTTTTCTTCAGGTTAAAAATATCAAGATATTGATGTTCCTGTGTACTAGATATTTTATGTCATATTTTCTTCTGCATTAAATGGTTCAATTGGTCAAAAATGTTTCAGACACTTTGATGCACAATTTTTCTCTTTCAGACTAACCGGTACACACCCTGTAAATGGAAAGTAAACATTGTTAAAAGTTGATTAATATTGCTTTTTTTTTCTTTTGTTAATTTAAAGAAAAGATACAATGTAGGTATACCTATACACTCCATATGGATTTACTTATAGTCACCATGGCTCATGGGGGGTGAAGCGCATGCAGCCTTTTTCTTTCAGTCATTGCAGCCAACATCAGGATTATAACATTTGCTTTTACCCACCATCTTTTACCCTAATTTGGCATTAAGCCTTTCTTTAAGATGCAAGCTCCATGTTACACTTGATCTTATCTGGAACCGCACTCGGACATTGTGGACTTAGACTAGACTTTGACTCGACCTTTTGTGACTCAGACATGACTAACACTCGAGAGCATTTCTGTGAATCAAGCCAATTCTCCACTATTTTCCTCTTCAGATGCTGAAATCAAGCCGGCCTTCTCCAACACTGATTCATTCCAGAAGGAGGTGATTGCCTCCTTGTCTCAGAAAGCAATTCTGAGCTGTGAGGTGTTTGACAGCAAGACCGAGGTCAAGTGGTGCAAAGATGGAAAAACGCTGGTCCCCACAAAGACAATTCGCACAGAATCCAAGGGCAAGACTCGTCTGTTGGTGTTTGACTGCGTGGAGCACAAGGATGCAGGGGAGTACACTTGCCAAGCCGTAAGCGAAAAGCTGACATGCAACATGCAGGTGGCAGGTAATAATACATCTTAATATCATGTTGGAGAAGATGTGACATATAAGGTGAAACGCCACTGTATCTTTTGCTATGATTTTCACAGCGGTTCAGCCCAAATCGGCCTTCTCCAACAAGGAATCGGTCACGAGAGAGGTGAAGGCTTTTGTCACTCAGAAAGCCACTCTGAGCTGTGAGGTGGCAGATTTGAAAAGCGAGGTCAAATGGTACAAGGACGGGAAGCTGCTGTCTTCCAGCAAGACGCTTCATGTGGAATCCAAGGGGAAGAATCGCCAGCTGGTGATCGATGCTTTGGTCAAGGGTGATGCTGGGGAGTACGTCTGTGCGGTCGGAACTGAAAAGCTGACTTTCAAGATACAGGTGGCAGGTAAGAAAGAACCCATAAAGGATTCATATGATTTTAATGATTGTTCAAAAGGTCGCTACTTTGAAAAATCAAAATCTTATAACGTATTCTTATTTGATTAACATTTTTGTGTTTGCCAAAATATTGTATCATTGTTTCTTCATAATGTTGATAACTCGTATTAAATTATAGTGCAGGAAATCTTTAAATAGTGAGGAACATTAAAATGGAAGTTTTCCAATTTTTTGACTGTTACTATATGTAGATACACATACAATGACATTCATTCCTACATTTCTGTCTAAATGTGATCCATAGATCTCCCCAGTGTTTTCTCTAACAAGGACTCCATCCAGAAGGAGGTGACAGCCATTTACTCCAAGAAGGCCACACTGCGCTGTGAGGTTGCCGATTCTAAAACTGAGGTGAAATGGTACAAGGATGGCAAGCTGCTCGCTTCCAGCAAGGCGATTCGCATGGAGGCAAAGGGTACAAGTCGAGAGCTGGTGATAGACAAAATGGACAAAAAAGATGTTGGCCAATACACCTGTGAGGCTGGATCGGAAAAACTGATTTTTAAACTGCAGATGGCAGGTAAAATTCAAATAATATCTTAACCCCAATCAGTTTGGCGATGTTAGTTACAGTTCGTTTCAGTTCGCTTTGAAAACTCAGCCATTTTCAATCACGTTCTCTTTAGATATGCCTGCCAAATTCCAGAAGCTCATTAAGGACACGTGCGTCGTTCAATCCGGCGAGAACATTGTTCTGACCGGTGAGCTCACTGCAGAGAGCAGCAGCAGCAGCGTGAGCTGGTTTAAAGATGGCCTGGAGCTTATGGGGAGCTCCAAATACCAAATGAAGAAGGATGGCCTTTCCCGCACGCTTATAGTCACATCCAGCCAAGCCAATGATAGCGGCGTTTACTCCTGTCACACCGCTGATGACAAGGTGGAGTTCAAAGTCCAAGTCAAAGGTAAGTTCATCTTTCCCCAAATCGGAGGGCAAATGTCTCTTTTCGCCCATGATTTGCCAACTTTTGTTCGTAGATGCAGCTATTAAATTTGTTGTCCCGTTAAAAGCCGTGACCGTGGACTTGGGGGGCACTTTAAATCTAACCTGTGAGTTGAACCAAGCTTTGGGGGATGTCCTTTGGCGGCACAATGGTTCTGAGGTTCAACCTGGAGGCAGGTTCTGCATCAAGACAGACGGCCCGAAGCGAATCCTCACGCTCACTGGCATGACTAAGGAAGACGAAGGCCAATACAGCTGCGAATGTCAAACTGACAAGACCTCTGCCAAAATCTCCTCCATAGGTAACAGCAATCGCGCTGTGTTGTCTCTTGTTCCACGTCGTCATTTTTCTAATTTCCGTGATTTCCGCCAGCTCCCAGGTCAGTCAGGCTGACTTCCAAGCTCAACAACGTGGCCGCGATGGAGGGGAAAGACGCCGTTTTTAAGTGCGCCGTCACACCGGCCGACGCGTGCGTAAAATGGTTCCACAACGATGTCCTCGTCGCTCACGGAGCCAAGTACAAGATTGAGCGCGGTGGCGGCAGCCACTCGCTCACCGTCACGTCCGTCAGCCAGAAAGACGCGGGCGAGATCAGCGTGGACGCCGAAGGGAAGAGCTGCAAGGCGGCGCTTCAAGTGCAACGTAGGCAAAGCGCACACCTCAGTACAGCGCCATCTACCTTGTCGTCATTATAAACTGTATATTAGGTGATCCTAGTATCTGTTAGAATAAGCCTCTTTCGCACACACTGTACATTTAGATAGGTCATCGGAGCTAGCTCTGCATCTTCCTATCAATTTGCACCCTGGCAAACATCATCTATTTGGCTACACATCGTCCCTGTAGGTGGGCGGCCAAGACAGAATGAGAGTAGGAACCGTTTTGTTATAGCCAGACCTTCTTTCGCTTCCAGCAGAATAAGGTTCCATGGCTGTGCATCCATCTTTCTGGTGTACAGTAAATAATTTAACATATATAATGCAGTCTCTGGTAATGAGTGGCACTTTGTTGTCATTGCACGTGCACAAGTACAAGGCAATAAGATTTAACTTAACTGGCTCGAAATGTCCAAGGAAAATGAAAAGAACACTTACTAACAAGGGATGCAGGACAATAACGCCAGTCAGGATGCGCCACAAGAGCGCTCCACGAACTTAGATGAGAACATACTGTAGACCCATGGTTGATAGAGGAGAGAGAGAGAAAAAAAAAATGTTATAGCCATGCTCCGAGGACATAGCATAAGCCTGGAAAAAAAAATCTTTGCACATGCACAACCAAAAAAGAAAAAAAACAAATAATTATTAACAAATAGGTATTTTCAATACCTCCTATTTTTAACCAATCAGGTGAGCCGGTGACTTTCATAAAGAAACTAGAGAACTTGACTGTGGAGGAACAGAGCGAGGTTAAGTTGGAAGTGGAGCTGAGCAAGCCGTCCGACGAAGTGCACTGGATGAAGAACAGCGTCAAGTTGCAGACTTCGGCTTGTGTGGAGATCCGAGTGGACGGCGCCAAGCAGGCACTGGTCTTTAAGAGCGTGACTTACGCCGACCGCGGCATCTACTCGTGTGAAACCCTCGATGACAGAACCCAGGCCAAGCTCACCGTTGAGAGTACGTATGATAGCGCCTCACTATATCGCAGATTTTTGATGACGTATTTACGAGATTCAAATGAAGATTTTCACCATACCACGATTGGATCAGGAACATTTTCATTCATTTTACTCCACTAATAAAAAACAATACTGTGTTTCTTCCTCAGTGAAAAAAGTGGAGCTGATTAAAGGTCTCACAGACAGCAAGACCCATGAGACTGAGACGGTAAGCTTTGAGGTGGAGCTGAGCCAGGCTGACGTGGAAGGCTTATGGACCCGGGACGGCATCCGCTTCAAATCAGGGCCCAACGTCCGCATGGCAACTCTGGGCAAGATGCACAGCCTCACCTTGTCAAATCTGACCAGAGAGGACGCCGGAAACATCAGCTTCCAAGCCGAAGGCGTCCGGACTTCCTGCAAACTCATTGTTACAGGTATGCATGCCAACTCGTCCCTTTCTTCCAAGATCGATGACTTGCATACAAAGTTCTTCAACGTTAATCTTCTTGCCATTCAATAGAACCTCCTGCTACGATCTCCAAGCCGATTGTGGATATCAGCGTTGCAGAGAAGGAGAAGGTCACGTTGGAGTGTGAAGTATCCAGAACAAATGCAGATGTGAAATGGTTCAAGGTGAGGAGTCACCCACTGAATACTTTTGAATAAGTTTTCATATTCACATTATGAAATTCTCCAGGATGATGTGGAACTGAAACCAGGGAAAAATTACGGCATACATGCTTTGGGCCGAAAACGCACCTTGATCATCAACAAATGCGGCCCCCAAGACGCAGGCACGTACATCTGTCGCACTCCCGACGACAACACCTGCGCCAAGATCACCGTTCATGGTGAGTTACCGAAATGGCACCGGCGGCGCCCGGCAATCCAAACATGACAAGCGGTTCTTCGTTGCAGCCAGAGATGTTAGGATCGTGAAGAAGCTGGAGGATGTGGAGGTGATGGAGAAGGAGAGCGCCGCATTTGTCTGCGAGGTCTCGCACGACGAGGTGGAGTGCCAGTGGTACAAGGGAAGCACCAAGCTCAGAGTCAGCGACAACGTCAAGATGAGACAAGAAGGTCACCAGACAAAATGCAACTGAGGACAATCAGCCCCAATCGCCCTTTTCAAATTTAGAAGATTTGGAAACGAACTGCATTGCTACTGCACTCTAATAGTTGTAGATGTTATTGAAGTTTCTGTGCAGTTTTTCTTTGAACTTTACAATTGAAAGAAGACACTAGGGAGCTGAAATTTCACCCATTGTTTTATAGTTTGAAACGGCACGACCGCTTAGTCACCACACTTCCAGGAGTGTGTCATACATAGGCTAAAAATACTGCGAGTAGAATGTGCAGGACCAAAAAATGGTCACAATACTGCACAAAGGCCACGCATTTAAAAAATTGCGACATTCCAGAATGATGACAGTAACCAACTATTTTTTTTAACTGTTTTTGTAAACACAGGCAGAACCTACGTGCTGCTGTTTAAAAGTGTGTCCCCAGCAGATGTAGGTGAGATTAAGTTCACAGCTGAGAAGGCCTCATCAACTGCACAATTGAGGGTGAAAGGTAAATCTACTTTTACTGAAGCAGTTTATTCGTTGCATGCTTTTTTTTGCACATGTCATGTTGCAAGATGGACTCAAGTCTACTTGCAACTTGCATGGAGGTTCAACACAGACACTGACCCACTAAAACAAGCAACTTCAAATACATCTCAATAAAAAATCACATTGCAAAGAAAATATTTTTGGGGGGGTATATAATTTGGAGAATAAATTTACACTTGGTTGACCCCCGAATGAAATTTCAAAGCTAGACAAGAAACGACCAAACCTAGTAATATGAAATTATGTTGAATTTATCTTTCTAAAACACACTCTTGTGCATTTAACAAATCTGTATAAGAATTCCACTTTTTGAATCCAGCTCTTGAAATATCAAACCGTTGTGCATTATTGTAGTTTGGCTGCCATTATCAAATGCAATCCGTTTGCTGTAGAGCTGCCCGCCAAGTTTGTGAAGAAACTGCGAGATAAGATAGCCATTTACAAGCATCGCGCCCACCTGGAGTGCCAAGTGTCCCGTGCCAGCGCCCAGGTCAAATGGTTCAAAAAACAGACGGAGCTCAAAGCGGGAAATAAGTATGAGATCAAAAGTGTGGACGTGTACCGCAAGCTCACCATCAACGACGTGGACGCCGCAGATGAAGACACGTACACGTGCGACGCCATTGATGACGAGACCTCCTGTCAACTGTTTGTGGAAGGTAACACATTGGGAGGGCGCAGGTCATGGCGCCAGAATCCCAGCCAATACGTTTACAAAGCGAAACAAAATTGACAGAGGCAAAACTAATGTTTTCACTCACAGTGTGCTTCCACAGTTGTGTGATTTAGATTCCACTTGAATTCACTGAAATGAAGATTAAAAACTAATCCCGATGAAGGATAAATAATGTTTGAAGTGCCATGCACGAAGGTAATAATATCGAATTTGACTGTAAATATTCTTGGAAGTACTATGTTATTGTGTTTAAATATGTTAATGTTGGTTGCTTTCCGGCTAAATTAGTTGCATTAGATCAGTCCTTCACAAATAGTGGGGCTAAATGATTGTCGTTTAGAAAAGTAAATCTGCACAAGGTTTTAAACATTTTTTGTCAGGTTATAATGTTTCACATATTGGTGTTAACGTTCCTAATCAATGTACATTTATTATTATTTATTCATTTATATTTTTGTTTGCATCAAACTATTCAGTTGGTCAAAAACGTTTCTAATTTGAATAAGGATTAACATTTTTAGTTTTTCAGACACTATTATTCATTTTAAGATATGTTTTTCAGAATCTAAATTTAAATTAAAATGTAGTTGATTAAATTGTAATTGGTTTAAATGGCTTTTTTGTGTTAATGTCAGAAGTACAGTATTGGAATAATTTTCCATAGGAAGTAAATAATTTACTAGGAACTCATTTCGCAGCTGTTTTCTATATGAATTGTATTTCTAAGGGAAGTTTTGATATATTTTTGACCTTCATAGAGCAGTCCATCAGCATCGTGCGGGAGATGAGTTCCGTGGAGGTAACGGAACCTTTCGCCGCCGTCTTTGAAGTGGAGGTCAGCATGGAACTGGTCAAGCCGCCCGTCTGGACTCTCAACGGAGTGGCCGTGCAGGAAAGCTCTGATATTGAGCTGGAGAAAGAGGGCACCATGCATCGGCTCACCTTCAAAAAGACCCAAGCGTCCATGACGGGACCCGTGCAGTTCACGGCCGGGAAGAGCAAGTCACTGGCACAGCTTACAGTCAAAGGTTCGGCGAGTCTGTGGAACCTGATTACACCGCTGACGTCGTCCGGTTTTTAAATGCCTTCTGCTCTGTCCTCAGAGCGTCCCCTTGAGATTGCTGAGTCCATCAAAGACGTGAAGGCCAAGGAGAAAAGCTCCGCCATTCTCACTTGCAAATTTTCCTTCCCACCAAAGGAGAAAGTGCAGTGGTCAAAAGAGCACGTAGCGCTGGCTGCTTCGGACAAGTATAACATCAAGCAAGACGCTACCAGGGCTCAGCTCACTATTCACATGCTGACCGAGGAGGACAGTGGCGAGTACCGCTGTCAGTGCGGACCTGCTGTGACCAAAGGCCAACTAATAGTAGAAGGTGCCGTTTCAGATGATCCAAAGGTGTACTTAGCATTAGTTTATGTACAGCAGATTTTACGGTGGTGCAGTGTAAGAGCATGGAAGGAATATATCTGATATGCGCGTCAACCTTTTTGCAGTATTTTGATCATTTTTGGGTAATTTTCTTCCACATAATTCTGGCAGTATTTCAACCAAGGGATGGCACACCCCACCCATGTTGGGTGAAATTTCAGCTCCTTAAATGTCTTCTTTCAATGCTTTCCCTTTAATGTGAATGCCAATGATGTAAAGATCAAACGATTGGATAAAATACTGCATAAGGGTTTAGATAAAAACAAATCTTCTAAGCCCATCTATTTAAAAACCAGGTGTTGGATACCAGTAATATGAAATACCTTTCGATTCTCAGTTCGTGACATCAAATTCACCAAGCACCTCAAGGACACAGAGGTGGACGAAGACAGCGACGCGGTGTTCACGTGCGAGGTCAACTATGCCGACGAGGAGGCCCGCTGGCTCCTCAATGACAAGGCTCTCTTCACCAATGAAGTCAACACCATAAGCCATGAAGACAAAGTTCATAAGCTCACGCTCAAGAACCTTGCGCCACAGGACGGGGGAACCGTCACCGTTTACGTCCGCAAGGTGAAAGAGTCAGCCACACTTAAAGTTAAAGGTAAGCCTGTGCACGGAGGAATACGGTGTCATTATGAAAAATATGACATTTGATTGGTTCACTCTCCAGAAAAGCCTGCCCTCTTCCTCAAGTCTCTGGATGATGTTGTTGGTGAGGAGAAAGGTTCCATCACTCTGGCTTGTGAGGCATCCAAGCCCAGGGTGTCTCCCACCTGGAGCAAAGAAGGCAGCCCGTTGAAGGCTGGAGCAAAATATGACTTCCTTCACACGGGCAAAGCATTGGGTTTGATCATCAAGGACGTGACCAAAGATGACGCGGGAGAGTACGCTTGCCATCTTGGAACTGAGGTGTGCAAAGCAAAGGTCACTGTAAGAGGTCGGTCTCCTTCACGTTCTCAACTACTATCCCCTATGCTTTCCCAGCACCCTCTCCACATACCAAGAGCAACAAAGCTCTCCAGCAGTATGGCATGTGAAGTTGGTTCTCCAAATTAAAACAACAGGCAACCTTTATGACTCGAGCCACAAAGGCTTCTAAAATTTGAAAATTGGCGCACCAGGAGCAGATGGATGGAGTGTTTTGATACTACACCTTATAAGACTAGAAAATTCAGGATATCTAAAAAACATGTGCTTTGATTTCGATATTACATCAGTGTTATTCCACTCCCTTGTATTTCACCATTTTGTTCAAATGACTCAACAAATGAAAATTTTATGAACAAAATACAGCTTTTTATTGATTTCTAAGAGTTACAATTTTAAAGCACTCGTAGTTCTGCGATCCTTCAATATATTAATATTATCACTATCGTCCTGACTGATAATTTCTTGTTTTGGCGGGCCAGATAAAAATGCTTAACGGGCCCCCTAGACCGTTGTTTGCCCATGCCTGTTTTAAAGCCTCATTCCAAATTGTGTTAAATTAATCTCTTACCTCAAAATATTACACACAATAACCCATTTTAACAATGTGAAAAGTTTTGGGGGGCATTCTTTGAATTTATTAAAAAAACGATTAGAAAATAAAAAAAAGAAGAAATCTCAGCTATGTATATTTTGAAAAGTGGGCGTGTGGAATTTTACATCCCCTAGAAATCGGCATCGGCATCACCAAGTGGCTGAAGTCGGCTGCGGTGAACGAGGGCGAGACGTGCACCTTTGAGTGTATCTTGTCTCGCGAAAGCACTGACGAGAGCACCTGGACTCTTAATGGACAAAGCGTGAAAAATGGAGGACGCTTCAAAGTGTCTAGCAAAGGTCGCAAATACATGCTGAGCATCAAGGACGTCACGCCGGCCGATGCCGGAGACGTGGTTTTCAGCATTCAGGATCTCACCTCCAAAGCCACGCTGACCGTCGAAGGTGAATTGTCCATCTGTAATTTAGCCTCATCAGTCCATCCAAGATGATATTGACAACTTGTTTTGCTGCAGGAAAAGCTTCGTCGCTCTCACGGGACCTGGAGAATGTCTGTGCGGTTCGAGGCGAAGATGCCACTTTTACCTGCGAAGTCACGCAAGCCACCTCCATTGTCAAGTGGACAAAGGAGGGCAAAACCATAAGGAAGAGCCAGAAGTATGACGTCATCAAGGAAGATAGGATCATGAAGCTGGTCATCAACAATGTCTCCGATAAAGACTCCGGAGAGTATAGTTGTGAGGTTATCGGAGGGGCAATCACCAAGGCCAGGCTGGAGGTTAAAGGTGAGAAACAAATGACCTCAAATGTCCAAACCAGGTCCTTGAGAGCCGCTGTCATGCATGTTTGTGATTTTCCATCCTACATGTATGTTTAAAGAGCCCATCCACAAGTTCACGAGAGAACTAAAGGACAGCAAAGCAGATGAGGAGAGCTTGGTAACTTTGCAGTGCCAGACGGCTCAAAGCCCGTCGGCAGTGGCGTGGCTGAAAGGGCACACGGAACTCAAGGCCGGCGCAAGATACCAGATGAGCCAAGAGGAAAGCGTCTTATCGCTCACCATCAAAAATCTCCAGGAAGACGACAGCGATATCTACACTTGTGATGTGGGCACGGCCAAGAGTATGGCCAAGCTGACCGTTCGAGGTTGCATAGGACATTTTTCATCTCACAAAATTTGATTTCATCAGCATAGCTACCATCTTTACCTTATCTTGAAATTTGATTCGCTATGTTTCAGCCCTACCCGCCACTTTCAAGGAAAAGCTGAAGAATCAAGACGTCAAGGAAGGCGAGAGAGTGACACTTGGCTGCCAGCTTTCTAAGGCCACAGCAAACGTCCGGTGGCGCAAGGGCTCGGAAATCCTCACAGCCGGAGAGGCGTATGAAATCAAGCGGGAGGGGGCATCTTGTGAGCTTCGCATTCCAAATGCCAAGACGAGCCACAGCGGGGAGTACTCTTGTCAATGTGGGGACCAGACTACCGTGGCAACTCTAAAAGTCAACGGTACTTTTGCCTTCATCTTTGTCTTGTCACACCGCAGCAGCTTTTTTTTTTGTATGCTCACAATATCCATTCACAAATCTAAGTTAGCTCTCCATAGATGTGAATGTAACTTGTTTTAATCCTGAATTTGTCAAATCTTTGCCTTGCAGAATTACCGCCGTCCTTCACAGTGATGCTGCAGAATCAGGAGGCTGACGAAGGATCCGGGCTCATCCTCCGCTGCGAGACCTCTAAGCCTTTAGTGCCCGTGGAGTGGAAAAAGGGGGCGAGGGTGCTGCGCTACGGTGAAAAGTTCCAGATGAAGCAGCAGGCCTGTGTAAACGAACTCCTCATCATCCAAGCGGAGCCGGAGGACAGTGGAGATTACAGCTGTGTTTGTGGGGAGCACATAACAACGGCCTGTGTCAACATCAAGGGTATAGACAAACTTAACTAAATAGCTCCATACGAGACATTTCATACAGCCTGTTCAAACTCAGATTGACTAACCAAATCAGCAGCACCTGTCGAAATACATGAACACCCTTTAAAATGAAGTCAAATGTTTTGACTTAGATGTCAATCTTATATTTTATCTCTATCTCATACTGTTCCTAACCATCGTCTTAAATCTCCAGCGTTACCGGTGACCTTCACAAAAAAGCTGCAGGATCAGGAAGCCCAAGAGGGAACTCGGATCACACTGCGCTGTGAGACATCAAAACCCGGAGTCCCAGTGGAGTGGAAGAAAGGAAGACAGGTGCTAACGTCTGGCCAAAAGTACCAGATGAAGCAGCAGGCGTGCGTCAATGAACTCCATATCAGTGAAGCCGTGCCAGAAGATACTGGGGACTACCACTGTGTGTGTGCGGACAGCAGCACTGCCGCGAGCCTCACTGTTAAAGGTAGGAAAGAGGAAGATTTGGTCTCTTTTTAAAATCTGTACTGTATAATAACAATAGGTTGGTGTCATGATAATGTTATAATGATCAATTCAAAATTTGTTTAGCCCTACCAGTGACCTTCACAACAAAACTACAGAATCAAGAAGCCCAAGAGGGATCCAAGATTACGCTACGCTGTGAGACATCAAAACCAGGAGCCTCAGTGGAGTGGAAAAAAGGAAGACAAGGGCTGAGGTCTGGCCAAAAGTACCAGATGAAGCAGGAGGCGTGCGTCAATGAACTCTACATCAGCGAAGCTGTGCCAGAAGACGCTGGGGAGTACAGCTGTGTGTGTGGGGACAACCGCACTGCTGCGAGCCTCACCATTAAAGGTAGGAAGGAGGATATGGACACTTAAAAAAATGCTTCTCATAGAGTGGAGTTTTTAAAATCAAATGCACAAAAGTTGTGTAATTTTGATTTCACCCAAAAACTGTATGAACCATGACTTCAGAGGTTTTTAAGGAATCTTTTTCTGGTTATTTTCTTTTTAATTCTTGTTATGATAACAATAATTACCATAAGACTTGCATGAATCTGTTAAATTATTTACTGTATGCCAGAAGGATGGAGTGCACATCTGTGGAGCCTTATTCAGCTGGAAGCAGAAGAAGGTCTGCCTTATCACAAATTGGTTTCTAGGCTTTTTCTGCCGTGGTCACCTACTCACAGGGAGGAGAACTCCGCCTAACCCATGTGACTTCGTAGTACCTCACAGTCTTAACTGAGCCCAGCTAGATGATATAGGGGACAGATTGATAGATGATGCAGAGCAAGGAAAGGTCTCAGCAACATGACGACTTATTTCAAATCACCAATCTAACATGAGCTAAGGATTATGCACCATAAAAATGTCTTCTTTTTACTCATTATTTTTATTCAAGGCTGAACTTTAAAATCCTTCACCGTCAAAGAATGGATTTACTTTTAGAAGGCTTCAAAGATGCCTTTGGAGGCTCCACATCACCCCACTGTGTTTTTCTAAAATGTCGTCACATCATTTGTTGCTGACCCAATTTCAAAACGTTTAGCCCAACCAGTGAGCTTCACGAAGAAGCTGCAAGATCAGGAAGCCCAAGAGGGATCCATTGTTACTCTACGCTGTGAGACATCCAAACCTGGAGTTCCGGTGGAGTGGAAGAAAGGAAGACAGGTGCTAAAGTCTGGCCCAAAGTACCAGATGAAGCAACAGGCGTGCGTCAATGAAATCCACATCAGCGACGCTTTACCAGAAGACGCCGGGGAGTACAGCTGTGTGTGTGGGGACGACAGCACCGCAGCTAGCCTCACCATTAAAGGTAACAGGAAGTGTTTACTTCACCACTGCATTATGTCATTTCACGTCATTCACTTGCTAAGCCATTCCAAATGTGTTTAGCTCAAGCAGTGACCTTCACCAAGACGCTTCAAAGCCAGGAAGCCCAAGAGGGATCCAATGTTACTCTTGGCTGTGAAACATCTAAGCCTTTAGTCCCAGTGGAGTGGAAGAAGGGAAGACGCTTTCTCAAGTCTGGAGAGAAGTACCAGATGAGGCAGCAGGGCACTGTCAATCAACTCTTGATTTATAAGGCCACAGAAGAAGACGGTGGGGAATACAGCTGCGTGTGTGGAGAGAACGCTACTGCCGCTACACTCACTGTTATAGGTATGACCACTTTGGACTCACTTTTTTACTCGCTTCTCATGCAGTGAACGCGCTGTCAAATACCCCAAATTTAGAATTCACACGCTGAAATATGCCTCAGAAGATAACAAAACTTAGAATTCGAACAATTAACATGCAGTCATGAATGAATGAAGCTTTTTTTGACAAGGGACAATGCAGTCACACATACGGGAGTTACTGGATTTATTCAGTTTGGTGACGGGCTGCATGGGAGTTAAGATTTCTTTCCGAAAGCCCTTCTGACTTTTGTACCAAAAGACCTTATTTTTCCACCTATACAGTAAGTCACTATCAAAACATGCATTTTGAAAAAGGAGAAAAAAAGAACAATGACAAGAACAGTAATGCTCAAACACTCACCCAAAAAGGTTTTTCTTTTTAGTTTAGAATCCCATGGCAAATTATAGGCAAGTAAAAAACCTTGGTCAGTTATGGTCGTCACACCTGAGTAAACATCACAGGACCAGACGAACTAGAAAAAAAGTGTGACTCAAAGCCAGAAACAAGTATGATCATTTCATTTCATATATCTTTGGCATTGGATGGAGTCTGTCTATCTCCAACCTAATAAGTCAAAATGTGACTTATGGAGTTCTGGCCTGATGTCAGCGATATTTAGTAAAATGTGTTCAGCCCAACCAGTGACCTTCACGGTGAAGCTGCAGAGCCAGGAAGCGGAAGAGGGATCCACTGTTAATCTTCGCTGCGAGACGTCCAAAGCAGGAGTCTCAGTGGAGTGGATGAAGGGAAGACAGGTCCTCAAGCCTGGAGGAACGTACCAGATGAAGCAGGAGGGAACTGTGAATGAACTGTTTCTTCACAAAGCAGCGGAAGAAGACAGTGGAGAGTACAGCTGTGCATGCGGGGACTCAAAAACCACAGCCAGTCTCAAAATTAAAGGTATGAAAATTCAGTATTTAACCCTTGTGCAGTATTGGGATCCTTTTAGGTGAAATTTCAGCTCCCTAGTGCCTTCTTTCAATGATTTCGCTTTTATGTGCGATACTTTGATGTAACGATCCAAGGATTGGACAAAATACTGCACAAGGGTTTGAAGGTTCGTTTTCATGGTTGCTTCCACCTGTGTAATGTAATAGCAACATCCCAGATCTTTCCTAAAGCTGCTGCAGCATGTCTCTGTGCTTTTTAAATGTGAAGTATAGTAACGTTTGATCACTTCTGCTTTCGGTTGACTGATGGTGCAATTACGCCTTTAATTCAATTAGGATGGATGTCATGTGCTTATTATTACGAGTACGTTGGTGACAACCTTGTTTCTTCTCAGCGATGAAGCCGGCAGCTGTGGAATCAAAGATGACGGAGACTAAAGAAAGTGTGAAAGGTATTTTTATGGTGCTCTGGCTTACTAATTGTGTCAGTCGCAAGCAAATTATTCGAACGGAGGGCAGGGCAGGTATCTGCTTCGATAACTGAAGTCCCGTCATGCATTTCAGCCAGTAAATCTGAATCAATATTGGTCGTTGTTGCTCAAGGAAAAGCATAAAATAGAAGAACGTCATGGCGGTCCGTGTATTTTATTTTTTAAATGAGTTAGTCTTGGTCATCGTTGTGGTCTGTGACAGTTATCCAGCCTGGCTTTGTGCGTGCAAGCTAAAACTAGCTCACCCCGCGGTTGGTGGATGGAAGTAACGCTTGTGTTTTAGCTCAAGCAGTGACCTTCACCAAGAAACTTCAGAACGTGGAGGCCGACGAGGGATCTACGGTTACTCTTGGCTGTGAGACTTCCAAACCTTTAGTCTCGGTGGAATGGAAGAAGGGAGCGCAGGTCCTGACGTACGGAGATAAGTACCGGATGAAGCAGCAGGCGCGTGCTAATGAGCTGCTGATCACCCAAGTGGTGCCTGAAGACAGCGGCCATTACAGCTGTGTGTGTGGGGACCAGACCACCACTGCCTATGTCAACGTCAAGGGTAGGGCCTTGAAAAGAGACACTTTGTCCACGTCATGCTTCAGCTTGCTGTTGAAATCATCGAATCATAAATATACCAAGAATACTATTTGCTCTCAGCCATGAAGACACCAGCTTCGCTCCCTGCTGCTAAAGTCGAATCCAAAATACTGGAAAGTAAAGAAAAAGTGGAAGGTATTCAAATGCAGAGTGTAATGTTAGTGGCCCGAGTGTTTTTTTGTTTCATTGGTTTTTGGAGTCTTTGTTTTTTGTCCTTTGTGTGCATCTGCTTTCTCAGATTGTCACGTGGCTGAAATATGCAGATAGAGACCCTTGTGGCTGCCAATTGTCCTGCTAGCATGCATATACTTGGCCATGTATTTTGCAACACTTTATTCAATACGTCCAAAGCTGGTACATTGTTGTTGTCTTGTTTTTTTTGCATTTGTTGTAATGAATCAGTGCAATGCTTTGGTGGGATTTGGACAAGTATGTCTGGTGTTTTTGGATTAGTGTTTGCTATTTGGCACAAGGTGTCCATTTCCTTTTTGTACAGTTCCGCCTCTTGCTTATTTTTGGTTGTCTTGTGTCTTCTATGTCAAACGCTGCTTTTAAAAGTAGCAAAAAATGGAGTATATTTGCGATGGGTCAAAGGAGATACATCAAGGCATCAAAGTTGATGTCAGGCCATCTGCTCTTTCTGAAAAACAGTGCTACGCATCAATGTGGTCTGCGGATGTGAGCGAGTGAGTTCTGTGAGCGCTGAGTGTGCGTTCGATTATGGGAGTTATGTTTCGTTTATGTGCCATTGGTCAACTTGTTTACAAAGAGCTTTCAATGTTCTGTTCAACTTCATAGTTGTGGCAGTGACACGGCAACAGACCCAAGAGACTAAACAGCAACTTATAAAACAGGAGATGCGGGAATTGAAAGTTGAAGGTAAAATTATAATCAACAAGCTGTGTTGCATGACTGTTTTTGATACCGTTTATACTCGTTGCTTGCTGTCTTTGTACTGTCATTCACTTTAAATCAACAGCTCAACACAAGTGGATGTAACATCTGTAGAACCGAAGGTCGTTACTGTACTGTAACTTCAGCAGAGTTGGTAGCTATATTTTATGCAGAACTTGTTTGGGTCCTTTAGAGTGAGATGTAATGAAGCTTTTTCAGTGGTTTTATACACGGCCAGGCTCCAAACTGAAGAATACTGGACATTTTTAAATGTTCTTGTGCAAGAACTTGAGAGTCAAGTTGTTGATGATGCTATGCTATCCAGTTGGTGTCACTTAGACCCAATTTGAGCCCTTGATCTTGATACATCTAAGACAAAGCATTCAAAGACAAGAAAAAATTACTATAGATTGTCAAAAGGGGTAGAGGTTCAAAACAGCAGCATGTTTCTAAATGCTTGCAAATGGGAGCTAGAGTTTGATACTGGGGACCCGTACAACCATCGACACCTGTGGATTATAAAAGGATGGCCATTTATTTGAGTGTTTAATGGCGGTATCTTTTTGAGTCCACCTTCCTTGAGATGAATTGTCTCACTGAGCATTGTGGTACACTGGTATTTTCCTTCTCGGATTCTTGGAATAAAAATGTGACTTCTATGGAGCGACTTCTGGTTTTACATGGGATTAAGTCCTTTGTTTTGGAGATTGGAAAAAGGCTGGGTGCAATTTGTAACTCTCTGAGGTAAGTTCAAGTGCCGGTTGCTGTATTTCTGAACGGGTTCGAGTTTTCTTCTTGAAAGACATCTCGCCATACACATGAGCCATTTTTGTGATACATTCCATTCGTCTCCAGCACTTGCCGTTGCACTGCTCAGAGAAGTGGAAAATCAAGAATCTATGGAAGGAGAATGCGTGACTTTGTTCTGTGAGCTTTCCAAGCCAAGTCTTCATGTTGAATGGAGGAAGGGAACACAACTCCTGAGTAGTGGAGAAAAGTACCAGATGAGAAATAACGGATTGTGTTATGAACTACAGGTCTCGGATTTGAGACC
Source organism: Hippichthys cyanospilos (assembly GCF_059441005.1). Classification (NCBI taxonomy): domain Eukaryota; kingdom Metazoa; phylum Chordata; class Actinopteri; order Syngnathiformes; family Syngnathidae; genus Hippichthys; species Hippichthys cyanospilos. Next base: position 6,251,577 of record NC_142380.1, read on the forward strand.
TTGTGACACGGGAACTTATTCGTGCTCTTGGGAGAGCACAACGAGCGCTGCCTCCCTGATCGTCCATGGTAGGATGGATTCATCTCTCACATTCAGGCTGCCCATTTCAGTCTTTTCATTTCCTCTTTCCGATTTCCTCATCTTCTCCATCCCTGTTCCCAATTCATCTTTCTCAATCATTGCATTCTCTTCGTCAGCTCTCCCAGTCACTTTTACTAAAGAACTAGAAGACCAAAAAGCCGATGAGGGGCAAAGCGTGGCTCTGCGGTGTGAGCTCTCCAAAGCTGGCGTCCCGGTCGAGTGGAGGAAAGAACAACTGGGTCTTTGTCCGTGTTCCAAGTATGACATCAGACAAAGCGAGCGAAGCGCCATGCTAGTAATCCACGACGTAGACAAAGACGACGCGGGGTGTTATACGTGCGATGCTGGCGTCCATCAATGCACGGCATATGTGACTGTCAAGGGTATGCTCTCCGGCGGAGATCCTTCGTTCAACAATATTGTTCTTATATCTTAGATGAACTTTGAGATGACGACAAACCAACACATAGTTCAAAATCGGTCCACAAACAAGAATCCTCCAAACTCCAGAACTCAGAAAGACACAAATGTACTGATTTGCAATGCAATAACATGTATTGACCATGCTAGGAATCAAAAGCTGAAGAAGTGGAAGCTAAGTGGAAGTGTACATAACACTTAGGTTTAATTAACTATATGTTTGTGTCAATTTAACAGAAAACTGCTTTCTAATTCTACAACTCTTAGATTCAATTCAGTTTATGTTAATGCAACAGAGAACAGCTGTTCTATTCAATAGTATTCCGCTAGTATTTTTTTTTCAAGGCAGTGTCCTTTTTTCGGCATAGAGGGTGTGAGCTTCCGTAGATGATTTAGAATCCCAATTTTGGAGCCAATCACCAATCAGTGAGTTTAAAAAAAATCACCAATCAGAAGTTTGGCCAGCATATCTATTTAAACAACTTGTTTATTTATTGTTTGTGAAGTGTACCCGCTTTGGTCATTTTTTTTTCTTCCCCCCCCAGCAATATATGTACTGTGATCATTCCCTTTGTTTATAGCCCAGCCAGTGCTTTTCAAAAGTCAACTGCAGAACCTTGAAAGGCAGTCAGGGGAGAGTGGCGTTTTCCGCTGTGAGACCACAAAACCCGGTGCGAGTGTGACATGGCGACACGGTGACAGGGTGCTGGCTTCCGGCAGCAAGTATCACTTGAAACGGGATGGGACCCTTGCGGAGCTGGTCATCTATAAATTACGGGGCGCAGACTCAGGGGAATACTCGTGTGATACGGGAGGCCACAAGACCTCTGCAACACTCACTGTGCAGGGTAGGCTGTTTTATGGCATTTTCTCTTGGGTGTGCTGCTTCCATCACCCTTCTACAGTACTTACTTTCTTCTGTCTTGCTCAGCTGGAACTCACCGGTCCCCGTGTCTTGAATACATTTGACACGTTCAAATGTAATTTGCTACCACACGTGTGGAATTCAGTCTTCTCCCTAACGACACAAAACTTGATTTCCCGTGCTTGTTCACTCATTCTATCCCCGAATTAACACACCTTCCTCTTCACGTGTTTGCCAAACACTTGCTCACCCCAAACATCCGGAATTCTTTTCCCGCGCAGAAGCGGAGGTGTCCATCATGAAATTCTTGGAGAGCCGTGTGGTACATCAAGGCCAAGATGTCCGCTTTGAGTGCGTGGTCTCGCACCAGCACGCGCCAGCGGCTCAGTGGAAACTCCAGGATGTCCCGCTACAGAACAACGAGATGAATGTTATTCAAACTGAAGGTTGCACACACAGCCTCACGCTTCGAGGCGTCACCACAGCGGACTCGGGCATGCTCACTTTCTCGCTTGGTAACCACACGTCCACGGCCTCCTTGACCGTCACAGGTAAGCAAATATTCTGCTGGGATATACTTCAAATTTTCAGCCTCAGTCTTGTTACCCTCCTATCATCTCGAATGATACTCTTGGATTTTGCTCCTCTAAATCTTCTTACTTTTCCTTTCATTTAAATGTAAACATCACTTCAGTTTGATTAAATTGCATTTGAAAGTACATCGAGGTTTTGGCATACGGTGACATAATGGTTCCGTTTTGCTTTGACCCAACTAACATAAATGCCATTAATTTTTTTTAACTGAATACTATCCATTTCAGAGTATACTATTCCTTATTCTTCACATTTTGCAGCTTATAGTACAATGCGGCATATCTGCAGCTTTGTTACTAGCCACCAGACACTCTCCTGGTAAACAATGGGAGACAGAAGAATATGCTGTCTAAGTATTGATTTTGAGTTTGATCTGCTACTTTACTCACAACCAGAGGACACTTTCCAGTTGTAAGTGCAATCAGGCCTGTTACTGTTGTGTTCTTGCTGTATTCTAACAATTCGAGTGTGTTGTGTTATGTTGAAAATATGTTATGTTCAATCTGTTTTTGTCTAAGACAACATTTTTTTTTTTTTTTTAATAAACGCTTTACTATCTGGCGAAAACAATGTATGTGATTTATTCTAAGTGGCAATGTTGATTTCTGGCAGCTGCACCTGTTTTATTCAAGAAGAGCCTGGAAAGCAAAGAGGGTAACGAGGGTGAGACAGTCACTTTTTCCTGCGAGACATCCAGCTCGGACTGCAAGGTTTTCTGGCGGAAGGGCTCAACGGTGCTCTCCCACGGGGACAAATACAGCATAGAGCAGAATGCTGCCGCTCACTCTCTTACCATTCACAAGCTGAAAGTGGAGGACACTGGCGAGTATAGCTGTGACACGGGCGACCAAAAAAGCACTGCTACTCTTACTGTCAAAGGTAAATCACATTATCTTTGCTACAGTGGATACTTGGCTTAGGCCACTGCTTCTCAAATACAGTAACGATAAATAAGGTGATGATTCTTTTTTTATAAGTAAATATATTTGTATGCTTTTTAACATGTAACATTGGTACATGTTACAGCAGGCATGTCCAAATTTTATCCTCTGAGGGATGCATGAAGAAAAATAGAAAAGGGCCATTTTATTATTTCTTTATTTTTTTTACTTATTAAACGCAGTAAAAATTCAATCAAGCATTATCGTCTGTATCAAGTAGTTTTTTGTTTTTTTTTAATTGCTATATCAAGGCTTTCTGTTAAAAATGCTGGTACAAGTTTATATATATTTTTTAACTCTTTTAAAGCTTCTTATTAAACTTTTTTTAAAACGCTATTTTAAACAGCATTTCCAGCAAAGTCAAAATGTATATTTAGTGTATGTAGCGGGCCGCTAAAATGTAAATAGCAAGCTATAAATGGCCCCCGTAGTTTGAACACCACTGGGTTACAAGTTAGTCTGAAACAGAAATAAAAATTAACAAAATGAATCAAAGTGCCTTGAAAAAAATGGCCATCCTTATTTAAACCAGAAACATGTTTGACCAACTCAACTGTTTGATGCTGGAAAAAAAAAAAAATAATAATAAATGTAAATTGATCTTGAACATTAACATAGGTGCACCAATATCTTAAACATTTTAATCTGAAGAAAAAGTATAAAACATTGTGCACCAGGAGACTTTCTAAATCACGTTACTAACCCTATGATGACAGCAATTCAAAAAGTTTATAACTCCCTCACAAATGTTGTCACGACGAGCGCCACTGCACCACCTGCTGCCTTGCCTGCGCAATAACACTTCACACCGCAAAAGCAGTTTCTTATCCTCTGGGTCATATGCATCTCATAGTCTATGTGGCATGCCCCACTATTTGAAAAAGACTGTCCAAAGTTGCTCGGTGGGACCATGTGGTTCTCTATTTATTGTCCCTTGGTCCTCAGAACACGTGCGAATCTTGAGGGAACTGCACGACATGACTGTGAAAACCGGGCAGGACGCCGTCTTCGAGGTGGAGCTGTCTCACGCCGGCGTGACTAACGTCGAGTGGTGGCTGGCGGACAACCTCCTCCAGAACAATGATCTCAACCAGATGAGCATCGACGGCAGAGTACATCGCTTGGCCCTGAAGATGGTGACCACGGACGAATCGGGAGATGTCGCCTTTGTTGTGGGTCAAGAGAAGAGCGTTGCTTGTTTGCTGGTGGAAGAGAAGCCAAAAGGTAAAAGTGAGAAGCTCCCATGTTCCACTTGGCAGATGGACCTGCTTCCTATACAGTTCCATTTTCCTTTTCCTTGCAGTGCTGATTGTAGAGAAGCCCCATAACACAGCAGCATTGGAGGGGGAAACGGTCACCCTAGCCTGCACCATCTCCAACTCTACGGCGACGGTGACATGGTTGAGAAACAATGTTCCCATCAAAGCAGGCCTCAAATACGAACTGAAGCAAAACGGAGCTCTTCAGCAGCTTCGCATTCACAATGTGATGCCTGAAGATGCGGGGACGTACACCTGCAAGACTGTGGATGATCGCTGTGATATCATGCTCTCTGTGGAAGGTAAGAAGACAAAAAAGTGGGTGTAAAATATAACCATAGTGTGCGTTTTTAAAGCACTTGTTTTGATAATACAACACACGTTACACACCTTATTTCTTGTCTTGCTGAAAAATTCTTCTGCTTTCCATCCATGAGCCAACGAGTGAGTCAGGCTTTCATTAGCATGACAACCAGAGATAGAGCCTTAGCTGTGTGACTGCAGTAGATTTTACATGGGTTTGTAGAGACCAAATTATGGGCAACATTCATATAAATAATATTTAAATAAAACAAAAGTGTCTTCGCGCAGAGAAAGAACTTTATTCACTGAACTGTGCATGTTGTGCATAACTATCACAAATCTGTCCAAAACTCACTGCAGCTCTGCTTACCTTGTACTTTGACCTAATTGCAACTTAAGTGGATTCCCTTCAACATAGTGGTTCTGCATACTAATTTTTCAGGCAGTCTAGTCACTGGCCTTCACTTGAAGGTGGCTCTGTATCTTCTCCCTGCCCAAATGATCTTAACTTGGGTGGAGAAACCAGTGCAGGAGCGTTAATGTCACATGGGCCAGAAGTGCAGGAGGGCTTCCTCACAGAGACAATTTCAGAAATAGTCAAATAAAAGATTGACTCGGTCGCTTGATGATCCATTTGTATACAGGTCATTCAAAGGTCCATTTTCCACAATGGACTTAACTTAATTGATCCCCAAATGTGCTCTTTTTACTCCGCCCAGCTGCCCCAGTTTTCTTCAAGAAGGAGCTGAAGAACCAGGACGCCGTGGAGGGTGAAGACATCACCCTCCGCTGCGAGCTCTCCAGGCCTGGCGTCAACGTGGAATGGCGGAAAGGAGGCGTAGCTCTAGCGCCCGGTAAGAAGTATGAACTCTGGCAGGAAGGCTGCACTCAAGAGCTGCGTATACGTAGCCTGGAACCTGAAGACAGTGGCTACTACACGTGCGATGCAGGGGATCAACTAACCACTGCCTCCGTCACTGTGCAAGGTAGCGTATTCAAATATTCGTTTTGATCCGAAATTTGAATATAGTCAGTCATCATGTGGCCAAGGGCATTGCAAAAACACAAAAGGGAAATTTCCAGTACCTAGAAAAACCCACGGACATGGAGAGAACATGCAAACTCCAAACAGAAAGATCAGAGCTGGAATCGAACCCTGGACCTCTGAATTGTGAGGCGGATGTGCTAACCACTCATCCACCATGCCTCCCTCTTTATAAATATGCCTGCGGAATTACATCTTAATGAGAATGAGTGTTTAGCCATGATTATTCATGAAAAAATAATCGGCAACAATCGTCGTCACGACTGATAGCTACTCGGTACTCGCCCATCCCTCACTTTTGGGCTTATGTCGCGCCTGTATATTTGTGGTGAAAGTGTGTTGTTGTCCGCCTGTGTATTTTCACCAAACAGCAAAGGAGGTCTACATTTTGTGCGGGCTGAAAGCCGTAGACGTTTTCGTCGGGGAATGGGCGAGCTTCTCTTGCCAGCTGTCCGGGCCGGCGCCCGGGAAGGTGCAGTGGTGGCTGGACGGCACCTTGCTAAAGAGCGGCCCCAATAGCGAGATAGGACTGAGCGAGGGCCACGTCCACACGCTCACCCTGAAGAACCTGGCTACGGACGACTCGGGCACGCTGGTCTTCAAAGCTGACGCCTTGAGCTCGGCGGCGAAGCTCCTTGTCAAAGGTATTGTACTTTGCACAAACTAAAACAATTTCATTCAATTATACAGATCAGTTTAAAATAATGTATGTAATACCGATCCAATAAAATACAGTGGAAACTCCACGATCAAATTGAACTTTTGCAATTGTTTTCCAAGCATCTTGGGTAAAATTCCTCTTCACACGCCAAATGCCACAGGATAATTATTTGTAAGCTCATAATTTAGAGACATCCAATCATTGGCCTGCTGTGTGTTTCAACCCTGGGCCTTCAATTATGTCATATATATTCCTAACAAAATGAATATGCCTAACATTAACAATCGTTTATGACACGTTATCACCCTTAATGTAGGCTAATCAAGCGACATTTCATTTCCAGAGAATTCAAAATATATTATTTTTAGTATTTTTGACACTTAATTTTGTTACTAACTACTATTGTTACTAACTACTAAACATGACAAAAACCTATTAAAAATATAAATACAATGTTTGCACTCACCAATGTGGATCCACACCGCAACTTGTTATTTGAATATAAAACCAATCCTTTTTTCTTTCCTCAAGAAGACCTCAATGAGCAATTTATCTGTGCATTTAAGTTTTTTTTGTTTTGTCTTTTAAGGCTAATGCTGAAAGGCGCACCTGTCCGCTCATGTTTCTGGCATAAGTTTTAAGATGCTTCAGTGCTGAAAATGAGTGGTCAACGGTTGGCTTTTTTGAAAGTACAGTGGCTTTGTGCTGTGTGTGCATGTGCGAGTTGTCTGTCTCTCGTTGTGCCCTGCGGCTGACCGTCGACCAGTCCAGGGTGCGGTCCGCCTTTCTACGCTAAGCGCTACTGAAAATGGATGGATGGGCGAAGCAAATGTACGGCACACTACAACAATTTGAAAGTGGCCGCTAAGGATTATCTTTGACTTGGAGATTCCACTGTAAATGTGCTCGTATGTTGTTTTCCGCAGAGCTTTGTCATATTTTCTCACAAATGTACTCATAATCTGCACATTGATGTTGAGTATGCTTTCGGATTCATAAAATGGACGTTTTATTTAAAAACGATTAAATGAAATATATGACCTGCATCTGGGTGGGGCACAACAGAACAATTCAAAACTCATTGGACTGAATATTGCGAAAGGCCACATGGCCTCTTTGGATTACATACAGTAGACCCTGTCTGTCTGTCTGTCTCTCGGTCCGTCCATCCATCCGTCTCTGTCCATCCATCCATTTATCCATCCATCCATCCATCCATCATAATTATTTTTACCTTTCATCCATCCATCCATCCATCCATGATCCCTGGGATTTAGGCTTATTTTATAATAAGTTGTACCCTTGTGCAGTATTTTGATCATTTTGGGGTTATTTTCTTCCACATTATTCTTGCAGTATTAAGTGGTCAAGCCATGTTGAACTTTGACATGCTGTCACCATCTGGGTGAAATTTCAGTTCCCTAGTGCCATCTTTCATAAAGATCAAAGGATTGGACAAAATACCGCACAAGGGTTAATGTTATAGCGAGTAACTTTCAGCAAGTATGAACCTAAACTTTTTGTCTGCAAAATGTAAGCCTTGTGGAAGACAAGGGTCTACCTGTATGGAGTATGGAGTCATTTCAGAAAAAAATAACAATAAAAAATTGGGACATTATGTCAAACAGTGCAGTGGTGCTCCACCCATTCTTTTTGGACTATTACGTTCCACAAATGACTTTTACTGATGCTGCCACATGAGCAAATAGAGCTGCCCATAGCCTGCAATCACACCCGTCTCCAATATTTGGTCACCCATTTGTCATTGATGACCCGGATACATTCTGGGCATTTCAATCCTTTAACTATCACAATAATATCACTGGGTGTTTTTTGGGGAGCTGGGGGGTTATGTCCTCACTTGGCATGCCGCGCCACCCTGACCCTGTGCCGCCTGACCTCAACCCCAGATCCCACGCTGGAAGTGGTGAACGACATGAAGGACGTCAGGGTGGTGGAAGACCAGGCGGCAGAGTTCATCTGCCAATTCTCCAGGCCGGTGAAGGCCGAGTGGAAGCGAGACGGGCAGCCTTTGCAGGCGGACGGGCGCAGGGTGGTAGTGGAGCACGACTGGACTGTGTCACGCTTGTACATTAGCCGCGTGTGCGCCGGAGACAGGGGCGTGTACTCCTGCGAGGCGGAGGGAACCCGTGTGCTTGCTTCGCTTCATGTGGAAGGTGAGCTCTCCTCCATGTGGAAAGAGCACCCGCCAAAAAAATAACTGTGCACATTATAGTGATCATTATAGTGACTTACTGTGCGAAGATATGGGGTAATATAGCTAAAACAAACAGTCAGTCTGTTTAGAAACTCCAGAAAAGAGATATAAATCTGAATATATATACTGTACTTATATACTGTATATACATTGTATATATACAGTGTATATATACAATGTGTGTGTTTGTGTATGCTGGTGTGTGATGTGTTTTCACAATCTCTGGTTGATGTAAATAAAATGAAATATCTCATGAAATGAGATGTTGATATATTCTATTTCTACACTAAATTCCCTTTAAAATGGATGAAGCTCAAAAATGGATGAAGTTACAATTGGAAAATTGAGAGCACTAGTTTTGAAAAAAATCAATTGTGCGCACCGTCTACTAATAATCGCTTATTTTCAACTACTCAGATTATAATTTGAATCTTTTCGCTGCAGGGAAATGAAAATCGAGACCTTGATGAGGTTGTAGTTATAGAAATCCCAAAATAGACATTTCTGTTGTTGGTTTGTATTTTCATCAGTAGCTCAAAACTAGTCTTTTCGACATGAGCCTGGTTTTGTGAAAACGCACAGAATTGTATATGATGATGTAAAAATGTGTTTTTACATCTAACAAGAGGAGCATGTCTTGTTTTTGTTTTAGAATATGAATAACCAACTTCTGTATTAACACCATATGAGTTAAAAAAAGGAGTAGTACTAGATAAGTTTTATATTCCTTTTTTTTCTTTCTTTACATACAGTTCTTAATATTGCCACGCATTTATATGTCCAATAAAATGAAACAATCAAATTTTCAGGTACTCGCCTATACCGCTATCAATTTACCTGCTGCTTTTCCTAACAAGCGTCTCGTTTTTAATTCATTCCATTCTACAGCCAAGCCCATCAGCATCGTCCAAGGCCTGGAAAACGCGGAAACCTTTGAGGGAGGAGAAGCTTTATTTGAGTGCGCCCTTTCCCGCCCGGAGAGCAAAGACTTCCAGTGGCTCGTGAACGGCAAAGTGCTGAAGGAATCGCCCAACGCCGAGGCGGTGTCCTTCGAGAACGGACGTCGCCACCTGCTGCTCCTCAAAGAGCTGCGCGCCAGCGACAGTTGCACCGTCACCTTCCGGGTGGGCGAGGTGTCCACGTCGGGCCGTCTCTCTGTCAAAAGCTGGCAGCTGGGCGTGGCCAAGCACCTGGAGGATGCGGTGGCCACCGTAGGAGAGCGGGTGGAGTTTTGCGTGGAGCTGACGGAACCCGTGCCCGCCTCCGAAATCGTTTGGTACGCCAACGGAGTGGAGCTCAAGCCTGGCGAGCTGTGGACAACCAGGACCGACGGCCGTCGCTATCGCCTCATCCTGAAGGAGGCGCCGCTCATGCCTGAGCAGGAAATTACCTTCGCGGCCAGAGATGCTCTCTCCATGGCCAAGCTCACCATCATCGGTGAGACACAAGCTTGTTTCCTTCATCTCGTTCTACACCTCCGTTGAATTGCATCAACAGAAGGATGGATGGATAGATAATGTATTTTGTAAATGGCTCCGTTAATATGCAACTTTTCTCATAGAAAATCTTTTTCGTCAAAAATTTGGGAATGTTGGACATTTAACTTGAATCATAAGTGTTTTCTTCTTTTGGAAAATTCTTATGGAAAATTTGAACTCTTCAAAATGTTGTTATTGATATAATGCTGAACATTCTGAAGGAAGAATGATGTGAATATTTTTTAAAAAATGTGAATCTTCTCAATGTACAAAGCAGTCATTTTTGGAAAGGAAAATTTACGATTTTTCAAAAGTTTACATTTTTAGAGAATTTTAGTTGAATCCATAAATGAAATTGTGGCCTTTTTAGAACTGTAAGGGAAAAAAAGCTATCTGGATGCCCTGAATGAGAAATACAGAATATTGAAGAACATTAATGGGTTCCACAGAGTCAGACTGCCTTTTGTGTAGCCCTTTATGCATGAGAATCAGTTTATAAGTTCCGCTGCTTTGGTCATGACAGCTGTACCAGACCCTCCGGAGGACCCCGAAGTTCTCAGCAAGACCAATGAGTCAGTGGCCCTTTCCTGGTTCACACCGCTACACGATGGCGGAAGTCCCATCCTGGGTTACAAGGTGGAGCTGAGGCTGGCCGATAGCGCTGTCTGGCTTCCATGCCACTCGTCTCCCGTTTGCAACACTGAGTTTGTGGTGGAAAATCTCCTCCCGGGCACCGGCTACAGGTTTCGAGTCGCGGCCGTCAACAGAGCTGGGGTAGGGGAGCCTGTTGAGCTTCCTCAGACTGTGCAGCTGGGTGAGTAGATACACGGCCTACCCCTCAAATTGAGTCTTCTTGAATCTGCTCGTATTTCACACGCTGGTGTCAATTTGACCCAATTTGGGCCTTTGATGTTGATATGATGTTTCAAGACCAATAAGTATCTAGAAGACAAAAGAATTTAAAGAAAAACACTAGGAGGCTCAAAAGTACGTAAATTGTCAAAACAGGAGGCACTTTATAATAAGTACGAGTATTACCTATCAAAAGTCTCATTAGATTGCATGTGTGTCTGTAGACGCAGAGGTAAAAGAGGCTGAGCAGGAGACACTGGGACAGCCCGGTCTACCTCCGGAGGCTGCCGAAGAGGGAGATCTCCGTGAACTGTGGGAGGCCTCGACCAAGAAAAGGCGCATGAGTCGCGAGCCCACTCTGGACTCCATCACCGAAGAGGACGACGGCAAAGGCGGACAAAAGAAAAAGGAGCCCAAGGAGAGCAGTGCTTCAGAGAAGTCGACGATGAAACACACAGAGTCGAAAGTCTACAGCAGCTCCGAGGAGTCCAGTTCTGGCGGGTCTTCCCTTGTGTCCTACCTTAAGAAGAGCAGTCAGGTTCAGTCTTCAGCCACGATCGTGGCCTCCGATGACCAGACTGTAGCCACCGAGCGCTTCTTTAAACACTTTCAGATGTCCGACCAGAAAACGGCTAGAGTTCAGCGGACTGAAACAAAAGCGGCATCAATGCAGGAGATGGAAATTGTGGAGATCAGCAATGAAGACCAACCTGAACTCAGAGACGCTGCCATCAAAATCCAAGCGGCCTTCAAGGGCTACAAGGCGCGCAAGGACATGCGGCCTGTCTTCAAGGAGGTCTTCAAAGACCAGAGCAGAGAGCCCAACGGCACCATCCATCTGGAGTGCCTGGCCCATGGCAAACCCGATAAGGTGCGCTGGCTAAAAGACGGGGAGCCGCTGTCAGACGGCAAGCACCACCACATTGACATCTACAACGACGGCACCTGTTCCCTGGTCATCACTGCCATCACCGCCAAAGACACAGGCGTGTACACCTGCGAGCTCGCCAATAAATTTGGAGCCGTCTCTCACAGCGCCAAGGTGACGGTGGGAACGTCAAGAGAGTCCTCCGGCCGGCGTCCGCTGACGCTTGGCTACAGCGCTGACAGCGAGCCCGACAGCTCGTCCGGCGGCGAGATGGATGAGTCGCTGAGGCAGGCTAGCAGGCGCCTCCGCCGGCTGCTGCGGACGCGCCTCCCGCCCGACGTGGAGGAGGAAGCTTTCATCAGCGCCGAAGAAGGAGACCTGCGCCCGCCCGATCCCCACTCATACCGCGAGGATGACACCTACATCTACATCCGTTTTGACACCTGGTCAGAAGCCGAGGTGGCCTCCAAGAGGTTCCAGGAGATGTTTACCGTCCACGGGGTGCCCGTGGAGACCACCATCCTGGAAGCCGGACATCTTAAAGTAGAGCTGCGCATTAGGAAGCTGGGCTACTCGCAAGATGGCACAGAAACACCCACTCAAGATAAACACCCTCCTGCCTTGCTGTCTGGAGCTCCTGGTAAGGACCTTGACAGTGAAACGGAGGGTATATTTGGGAATATGTTAAATATTTGTTTTTACTTACTGGACAAGATAAAGTTTTGAAAGGACTGTTATGTTGAAAGTGTCAAGGACAGTCCTACTCAAATAGAGGGGACAGGATGCCGAACTGGTATGAACCAGAGGAACAGGTTTTGCTTTTGCCGTCTGGAGTGTAATTGCACATCCAAAGCACCAGGTGGTTTGGTGATCCTCATTGTGGAAGTCTGTGCAGGCGTTATAAACTTTTTAAATTGCTGTCCCTAATTCATTTCACTTATGGCAAATATTCTTTCTTTGTGGAGGTCCTGGCTCTCAGTGCTCTTGTTCTTTTTCCCCTCAGCTGCTCCCGTCTACTTGACAGAGTTACAAAATCAGGACGTGCCCGACGGCTATCCGGTCAGCTTCGACTGCGTGGTGATGGGCAAGCCGGCGCCTGCAGTCCGCTGGTACAAAGATGGCAAAGTTCTGGAAGAGAATGACCACTACATGATCAACGAGGACCAGGAAGGTTGCCATCAGCTGATCATCACAGCCGTGCTGCCCTCCGACATGGGAGTCTACCGCTGCACGGCGGAAAACAGCAGCGGCATTGCGTCCACCAGGGCCGAACTCCGGGTCGACGGTGAGTTCAAACGCATTATTGGCCAGTCGGTGGTCCTTTAGTGCTCTGGATGGGAAAAGTGAATGAGAAGTTGGTTACATTCCTTCACGGTGACAGCATTTCATTGACACACTACTGAATTCCACTTTGTTCGTTGATAACGTAATAACAGCCCCTGCGTCCATCAACACTTTGGCTTTGATGTAGCTTTTCAGATTGTGTCTACCTGTTGCGTGAAAGTGGCCCTGGATCTTTAGCCAGCTAAGCTTCCAAGTCCTGGGAGAAGCTCTCTGTGGTTGTGTTCATTTTGGAAATTGTCCCTGCAGTTATATATATGTCCCTTTCAAAATGACATGGAAAGATGGCAACGGGTTTGAACTCATCATTTTCTCCACTAGTGTCTTGCAGCTCCGATTATGACACTGCTGCCGACGCCACGGAAACGTCGTCTTACATCAGTGCCAAGGGCTACTTGTCCAGGTAAAGTCGTTGACGGCACATTTTACAAATGTCACACATTGATCACTAAGTGATATTGTCACACTCGGAGCAGGGAGACGGAGACCTTTGAGTCGGTGACGGAAGATGATCAGATGCCTCAAGTTGTGGAGGAACTTCATGATGTCCACGCCAGTCCAGGTTCACCAATGGCGAAGATGCAGCTCAGAGTAAAAGGTAGGCACAGAAAAGTGCTCATCAACCGGTCAAGTGTCTGTAAACGTTTTGTTCCGGCTATTTTGCAGGTTTCCCCAAACCCAGAGTTTACTGGTTCAAAGATGGCCATCCCCTGCGTGCCTCCGAACGGATTTTGCTCATGACGCAGCAAGACCTTCACAGTCTGGAGATCCTGGAGGTGAAGAAAGATGACATGGCGGAATACTCGGCCTACATCAGTAACGCGGCCGGTTCTGCTTACTCTTCTGCCCGACTCATTGTTCTAAGTGCGTATGCCATCTTATATATGCAAAGTATTACAATGACAGATTTAAAGAACTGCTGTTTTATTTCAGAACCGGGGGAGATTTTACCTCAAGAGCCGAAAGGTAATGTCACATTTTTTGTTTTCTATACTAGTTGTCCTTGAATGCTTAGCCAAGTATTGTGAGTGCTACAATCTGCCCATTAAATACTTCATAGACTCCCCGGAATCTTTGGTGCCGCCGCGTTTTCTGGAAAGGTTCAGCAACAGAAAAGTCAAACAAGGAACCAGCATCACATTATCCGTCAAAGTCGAAGGTATGGACGCCGTGTGTGTGTAAGTATATATATATTATATATTACCTTATACAGTATTTATGCGTATTTATAATATGTATATGTGATGCGTTTTCACAAAATTAGGCTTAAGTTGTCGCTATATAAAAATTCTAAGCTTAATTTCCTTTAAAATTATATATAATACATAAAGGCAGTTGAAAATTTGACAGTTACAACAATTTGAATGTTGCAAAGCTGAACTCCCTCTTTCATCTCTTTCAGCGGTTTGCATATTTTCATACACTTTGATTACAATTTGATCCTTTTGTCCGTGCAGAAATGAAAGTCAAAACAGTCGGACTTCTCTGTTGAAAATGTGTATTTTCGTCAATAACTGAAAATTAATTTCCGTGACATAAGCCTGGTTTTGAACAAAACCACACATTTTTGCACTTGAACACTCCGCACATGTACCGATCGATGTACTGTAGGTTCTCCCACTCCAATGGTGTCGTGGCTGAAGGAGGAGTCGGTGGAGGATGTGCTGTGGATCAAGCCAGATACCAAAGGCTACAAAATTGCAAGCTCGGGCCGTCAACACAGCCTCATCTTGATGGATGTTGGAACTGAATACACTGGCGCCTACACCTGCATTGCCACCAATAAGGCGGGACAGTCCATCTGCACTGCCCACCTGGAGGTGGATGACAGTAAGGAAAAATAAAATCTAGCTCCTTTTAACATGAGCCACTCAGCTTTTTACATAAACAAATGTTACTGAGGTTTTCCCAGCCTCATATTCCCCATTGTTAGTGGAACTTCCAGAGTTGAACGCTTTGTAAGTGAGATCATCCATTTAGAGTTCAGATGATATTTTTGTACAAAAATGCCCGAGTCGTCAATGTCTTTTGGGCCATTGAAATTGACCGAGTGTCTTCAGGCTCACATTAAAAATGTCAAGGTTTGCCCATTTACCGGCTTTGCTCGTGATGTTTGCAAACAGAACAAGCTGCGCATTTAGGTCTTGCATTTGGACAGTTTGGTAACCAAGCAGAAAAATCGTTTGACACTTTGGAAGTTCCATTGTATTACGAATGGGTTATGAGTTCACACGCATCCCTTCCTCCAACTTGTTTCCTATTAGTGTCATTTGTTTTTGTTTTTCTCAGCTCCACCACAAAAGAAAGAGAGCAAGCCTTCAGAGTATGTTTTTTTTTCTTTCATCTTCATTAGCTGGAAATAGAAAAATGCAGATAGGTGATGTTTCATTTGTACTCTTCAGAGTTCTCGGAATTACTGTCAGTCCACCAGAGGAAGATGCAAAGAGGGCAAAGGGTACGTACAATTTTTGTGCACCCACTGTTTGTTTTAGGACCATGATAAATACTGTGCATCTTAGGCTACAGTTGCAATTGCCTAATTCAAATATATTTCCTGTGTCCTTTCTGTATCCCAATATTGCCATGCAAAGTAAATCTACGGTAATCAAATTTTGCTATTTGTTTAAAGAAACTAAAATGGCCTACCTCGGAGAAGTAGGCTCTGAGGAATTCCTCATGAAACTCACCTCCCAGATCACAGAAATGGTATCGGCCAAGATTACGCAAGGTACGTTTCAACTTTGTCTCTACAGTAGCTGTACGAACAGTCCAATAATATCACATTTTACGGTTTTGAATTCATTGCCCTCACCTCATTGTTGCATGTTTGATGGTTTGATTGTAGAGCAGAGGTATACTCACATAAAAAGTAACAGTACAAGACTTGTCTTGCGCTTTTGCACCTATTGCTTGTGTGGCACGTTTACAACATCACAGACCATCTTGCTCAGTTCAAGCAACACGCCTTCACCACTTGATATGCACTTTACCAGTTGCAGCCGTCATATGCTCATCCAATCATGAATTTGTTATTCAGACAGCACACAGAATCAGGAAGTGCTCCAGTGGATGAAATCTTGGCCCAAAACTACCAGTATGTATTACAAACACATCCAATATCATACAGTGTCCTATCAAGACATTTCGTAATGATGACGAACGTACGAATGTTGTCTGAGCTAGGACAACATCACTGGCTGTATGATGAATGACTTGTCATTTTCAAATGGGTTTGTCCTTAATTTTATGTTGACACTCACCGTAGCCTATCGATTCCTGTAGAACTTTAGAGTTTGCATGCCATTACTAACGCAAGATAGTAAACGGTGTGAACCGTTTATTTATGGAAGACAGTGCTGTACCATTTTAACCTCACTAAATATCTAAATATAAGTAAATACAGTTTTAAAAATCTGAATACGCCCCCCCCCCAAAAAAAAAAAAATATAGATTATTCCTAGATACATTTTCATTATATCCTTTCCCTGATGAGAACAAATATAATTAAATATAGTAAATCAGATTCATGCATTTTATTCTATTTAATTTCAAGATTTAAGTGTTTGATTGGATGCATAGTCACACTACACAATACAATTATTCTTCTGTTCACTTCCTAGAGCAGACTTACATTCCACACAATAGAGAAAATAATAAAGTATACAAATTAGGCAATAAAAACAATAATCTGACAATAAGCACAGTGATAATGAAGTACTTATTCTAACTAACTCTTCTTTGCTGACCGATGTAATTGTAAATCATCCTTATTTATAATACTTCATAATTTATTAGTTTTTAAAAGTTTTACTTTTAATTATACTTTTTGTATTTATTTATTATTTACTTTTTAATTAATTTATTTCCAAGGTGCAATCACGCACATTTGTACCTCCTTAAAATGACACAGTTGTTCTCCATGTTGATTGAAATAGCCAAATATGGTCCTTTGCTGGTTAGAGACCTTGGGCTATTATATTTTACACCTGCAGACATAGAGCAGGTGTCTGTTTGCGTACTGCGTTCACCTGTTTGTATGACTACATTCACAATTAAATAAGCATGAGAAAATGCCAGCGGGGTTATTTAGTGCTTGACAGCTGAGCTCTGGATACTATAATCATAATATTCAACAGACTAATTGACATCAATCCTTCCGCTTCTGCCATCTCAGCGTCATTGCGCGTACCAGGCGCAGACAGCGATGACGAGACCAAAACCCCTTCGGCTTCCCCTCATCACGGGCGCTCCCGTCCCCCCTCCCTGGTGGCTGACTCCTCGTCTGAGTCCGATGAGGGCGACGCCAGGGGAGAGGTGAGTCGCCGCCGCCACATGAAAAGGGAACGAAAAGTGACGGGGACGGCGCACTCGCAGATGTTCGACATCTACGTGGCGACGGCCAACTACGAGCCCACGGTGGCCGGAAAAGAATCCATCTCCCTGAAAGAGGGGCAGTACGTTGAGGTGCTGGACTCGGCCCATCCGCTCAAATGGCTGGTGCGGACCAAACCCACCAAGACCACGCCGTCCCGACAAGGCTGGGTGTCACCTGCTTACCTGGACAAAAAGTTCAAAGTAGGCTTGTGGACCACCGTCATCGCCTGTTTCCATGCTTGCTTCATGTCATGATACAGAGTCGGTTGAGGTTCTTCTGTATTCTTCCAGCTCTCTGCTGATTCAGGCGACCTTCCTGAGACGAGCGTCGAGGAGGTGTCAGAGGGTGAATACAAGAAGAAGTTATTGTAAGTCAAACATATCTAAAAGCTATTTGGAACACATCTCAAGTTGATGGTTGAAGATTTCTTTATTGTCATTAAAGAAAGTACAAGACAATTCAACTTCATTTAACAGGCTCGAACCATCCAAGAATACATTGACCAACAGAGAAATACAGAGCAGAAAGGCCGGTACTCGCGGAGAAGTTCTCCGAGACCGTAGATGAGAAAAAAAAAAAAAAAACTTTTGGGATAGGACAGGGAGCAAAAACAAGTCTTCGGCCATTCTATAAGTATTTAAAAAACCTTGCACACTTCCACTTATTCCAAGAATCCATGGTGTAACCAGCGTCAATTGTCCCAGAGGGGCAAAAAAAACCTCCCACTACCTTCTCTTCTTGTCAAGAAAATGATCAAAAAGAGTCGCATCTCAGCTGACCATTTCCATAGTTACATTGTCAGAAGAAAATACTGCAGGAAACTACTAACATATTTGTTTTTTTTGTTGTTCTTCTGCAGCCAGTTAATTCAGGACATAGTGGGCGGCGAATCCGAGTTTGTCAAGGAGATGGACTTTTTTACCGGCCATCACCTGAGGCACGCGGATGCCCCTGAGGCACCGAGCGACGTAAGCGGCCAGAGGGAGGCCATTTTCAGGAACATCCATGATCTGAAGGACTTCCACGCAAAGTAGGCTCGCCGCCTCCAGAAGACCGACTCGGCTTTGGCCGTCACTCGGTGGCCGTCACCTCGCCCTTTTTCTATTGCAGGGCCTTCCTGCCCAAACTAAACGAATGTGAGACGGATGACGATGTAGCCATGTGCTTTCTGAAGAATAAGGAAGGCTTTGAGAAGTACCTGCTCTATCTCGTTGGTCAGAGCCAGGCTGAAAGCGCCATCAGTGACAAACTGGTGCACCGCTTCTTCAAGGTAACGCTACTGTTTTGCATGAGTGAACCTGCTGCTGGTCAGATCAACATTTGACCATTTTCTACTTCAGCTGAGCAATAGCCAATCACAGGTGATAATGTGTCTGAATTGCATTTCAGGAGTACACAGAGAAGGAGCAAGCCGGCGCAGACCCGACCGAGCCGCCTGTACGCAGCATCAACGCCTACCTCCTCCAACCTCTGGACAGGATTCAGAAGTACAAGGCCTTCATCAAGGTGACAGCAGATGACCGTTTCTCTTTGAGACGTCGTTTATCTTCTGCATTTTAATGCACCAACATCTTCCCAGGAGCTGATTCGAAACAAGGCGAGGAATGGCCAAAACTGCTGCCTGCTTGAAGAAGCGTACGCCATGGTATCCTCACTGCCGCAACGCTCGGAGAATACCCACCACGTCTCCATGATCGAGAACTACCCCGCCACCCTGGAAGCCTTGGGAGAGCCTCTCAGACAGGTGAGTGAATGAGGAACCACTTTTGATCACATAGCCCGAAAAAACCTGTTGTTGTCATCATCCTGTGACATTAAAGACCCACAAATTGACCTTTTCATGCTTTTTCCTGCGGAGTCTGTGAAAACCTGCCCCATTAACAGGCCTTCTTGTGTCTTGGTACCAGGGACCATTCCAGGTTTGGGAGGGAGCTCCTGGAATAAGGACGTCATCACGAGGTCACCACCGTCACGTCTTCCTCTTTAAGAACTACTGCATCATCTGTAAGTCCAAGAGAGACAGCAACACCGATACGCAAACCTACGTCTTCAAGAACATGATGAAGGTAAGAGTCGAGAATCATGAGACGGCGTGGCTTAGTGGACACCTGACCCCGCCTCCTGCAGCTGAACAACATCGACGTGAACGAGACGGTGGAGGGAGACGACCGCGCCTTTGAGATCTGGCACGAACGCGAAGACTCTGTGAGGAAGTACACCTTGCAGGCCCGAACAGTCACCATCAAGAACTCGTGGCTGAGAGACTTCCGGGAACTTCAGCAGCGATACAGCATGCCTGCCTGGAGTGAGTCACCAATACAAATGAACTCTCATAACTTACTTATTAGTTGCCAGGTGCATTATCCATTCAACATGCCTGTGATATTTTCATGTCACCAAAAGACTCAAAAAATTCTAGCATACTTGACACGTTAGTTCTTCATGAGCATTACTATCAACTTTTTTTTTTTTTTTGGAAGGCCCTCCTGACTTTGTCGAAATATTGGCCAACTGCACAGCCGAGCTTGGCCAGACGGTCAAACTGGCATGCAAGGCCACGGGAGTCCCCAAACCCGCCGTCACCTGGTACAAGGGTAAGACATGTTCTCCTTGTCCACAAACCTTCCCTAACTAGCGAATGTTTCACCGCCTCCTCTGCTCACTCGTTGCTTGTAGACGGACGCATCGTGGAGGCGGACCCTCACCACATCATCATCGAGGACCCCGACGGCTCCTGCACGCTCATCCTGGATAACATGACGGCTGAAGACTCGGGCCAGTACATGTGTTTTGCCACCAGCTCTGCCGGCAACGCTAGCACGCTGGGCAAGATCACGGTGCAAGGTGAGATGCTCGCTCACACTGACGAAGAGCTACGCCGCCGTGTTGTCCTTGACCACCCTGACATCGCTGTGTGCCTTCAGTTCCTCCGCGTTTTGTCAACAAAATGAGAAACGCCGTGTGTGTCCCCGGTGAAGACGCTCAGTTCACCTGCGTCATCCAGAGTGCCCCCAGTCCTAAAATCAGGTACCAGTCCTCAGAGGTTCCAAAAGTTGATTCGCTTGGCATTTAAAGGCCCCTGTCATAGAAATTCAACTTTTTGTTAGAATGTTCAATTTTTCATGATGCATTTGTAAGAATTCCTTGCTTAATCCACATTAATGCACCATGAAGATGGTTCAAGGACGGCCGACTGCTGAGCGACCAGGAAAGGTATCAGACCTACAGTGAGCTCCGCAGTGGAGTTTTGGTCTTGGTGATCAAAAACGTGAGCGATCGAGACCTGGGACACTATGAGTGTGAGGTGGGTCCAAATGAACATTCCTCATTTTGATTTTATACATCTCCATGTCAATGAATTGCCGTTTGTGGTCGCTAAATGACAATTTGTGTCTGTTGGCAGTTGTCTAATCGCCTGGGCAACACCAGGTGTGGCGCTGACTTGGTTCCTCAGTCTGCAGTTGCCACTGGTGAACAGGCCATCGTTCTGGAAGGTAAGAACCACAGAGGACTTTCTAATAGCGCGCATTTTTCAAGCGTTCCATGCATTTATGTCTTCATTCTGATTATTCTCCAGTTACGGAACAAGAGACAAAAATACCAAAGAAAACCATCATTATGTAAGTACCATCATATTTGCATTTTCTAAGACTATCACCACCTGAATACTTATACATAGTGCAACCAAGGAAATGATGGAAATTACAAATAACTTTGTTCTGAGGTCAAACTATCTCCACCATAAAATGTCATTTTTGAACCAAAGCGTCAATGAATCCATTGATGCCGTCTGAAAGCTTGTGTGCAACCTTGAGAGGTTTCATTTGTGTGTTCACTCATTGAGCTTCCAGTCTGGATGGTTTTTGTGTGGAAGGGAAAACTGGAGTGCGAAACTAATTTCTCCACATGGCTGACTTAAAGATGGGCTCTTCTCACCTGCATCTAAATGTAACTACTAATGAATGGATGTCCTACCACGGCATGCTTCTTCTGTGACAAGGAACATTTTGCTTCTCCCCTCCCTCCCTCGCCTGTGTGAAAACTGCATGGCAACCGGCACCGCATCCTTTTGGACAATCACATCAAACTGTGTTGACAGCGAGGAGACCATTACCACGGTGGTGAAGAACCCCAGAATGAGGAGGCACAAGTCCCCCGGCATGGCCATCACTGGAGCTCACCGCTCAGAGGTGACCACCTCAGAGACCTCAACCACCAGGACCAGGAGGGTAGGCGCTTCCAGAAAAAGCGGCGTGCCCACCTTCTACGTCACCGAGACCGAGAGCGCCGAGGCTGCCGGCGCCAGCGTCACGGAGAGCAAGCCCAATTGGGTTGAGGTGGAGGAGGTGATCGAGTACAAGGTCAACAAGTCTCCCAGGCTGCCCAGAAGGAGGGGTGTGTCGCCGGCGATTTCGGAGCGCTCAACCACGCCCTCCAGACCCAAGAGGTCGCCACCCGAGAACCCCAACGCCAACAATTCCAACAACAATCTGGTGGAGACGCTCTCCTGGGAGGAGCAGGAGACTCCCACCGGTTCAGGAGAGTCCCCCCAGCTCTCGTCTGTCCTTAGCGCAGCCGGGGAAACCCATGAAGACCTAGAGGCCATCGTCCTGGAACCCGATGATGACGACGACCTTGGCGGAAAGCATGAAGCAAAGACACCAGAATGCGGAGGTGGTTTTCTAGCATTGGAAGACTTGGAGGATTATATCCCAGAGGAAGGAAAATCCTCCGCTTCTGCTGAGAAGCCCTACGAGATCTCCGTGCTCCAGAGGGAGGTCGGCGGTTCCAGCGTGGGCCAGCCGGTGCTCCTCAACGTGGGACGCCCCGTGGCGGCATCCGGGCCGAGGGGCGGCTTCTTCTCTCGCTTCAAGGAGCATCTCGCCGGCGGGCTCTTCTCATCTCGCGCGCCGCAAAGGCCCGTCCCCGTTCAGGTCCGACTGGAGGTCAAACCTTCTTACTCCTCCCAGGTGCAGAGGGTGGAAGGAGGCCAGCCCAGCTTTAAAACCAAAATCTTAACTCAGACGTACAGCTATGCATCCGTTGAAACGAGCGAGCCGCAGCAAAAACAGTAGCTTTGATCTCCTCCTTAGTCTTAAACGCCATGGCTTCTGGTCCTATCCTAACTCGCGGTATATTTGACAAACCATTCCAGATAACAAAAATGCTTGCTCCGTTCTACTTGGGGCTGCGCGACAATCAAACCCAATGACGGTGTCCTTGGATGTACTCAAGGCCAACTGTGGACCAGAAACCCGTTTGTTTCTGGAACAGACGCTGAAAAGAAAAAAAAAAATCACCCGACATGAGTGAAATGAGAAACATTTACCATCACTCGTTCTTTGATGGTCTGACGTTTCTAGTCACGGCATTATTCGTTCCATCCTCTGTGGCAAAACAGGACTTCCGAGTACTCAAGATTTGTAGCCTATCACAATCAATTACTGCTCATATTAGCAAAAAAACCAAATGGGAACAGACAGATGTTAGCGCAACGTTCACTCAACGGAGAACGAACCTGCGTTGCTCGAAAGCAAATTCATCACTACAGTCAATGACTTAGAAAAAACTACTCAGAAACACAAAATTGTAATCGATGAGCGCATTATACAGTGAAACAAAGTGTTATAGGTAGAAGCTCGGGATAAATTAGCTACCTTTGATTTCAAATTTAAATAGGGATAACTTGCAACGGTTGACTTAAAATTCAACAAGATTTTTAGCTGGAGTGAGACAAAATTCAGTCATTTGTGTCGCTACACTTCTGAGCTCACAAATTCCTTTGGAATGGCGACTGCATGCTGCTTTTCCAAAGCATTTAGGTTTTGTGGAGTTCACTATTATAACACTAAAAAGATTCTAAGCGCTTGTACTTTTATTGTGTTGTTTTTGAATGGGAAAACATGTTTGCTTTCAAATGTGTTCAAATCAGAATATTAAAAAAAAATGTTTCCATGTTTGTAAAAGACACACCATTTGTTCCTGTTGTTATTCGCATGGATGTAGATAATCAGGAAGGAGTTAAATCTGCTTATGGCCATTTCAACTCTGTTGCGAGCCAAAACAGCAGCACTTGCCTGTGAGTTTTGAGGAACTTGGGCGTGAGGCGTCTTAGCGTGTGTTTTCACCGTCATAAGGACAGTTTTGTTACGGGGAGGTGTAGTCATCGACGACAAACAGTGTTGCTAACAAGTAAAAAGTACGAGTCCAATCCAATTCAAAGGTCAAACTATCTCCACCATAAAATGTGGAAACGTGGAAGAAAATGTCCCAAAAATGGTCAAAATCGATCAATTTTTTCCAAGATATACGCACATTAAACATTTTCTTTTCAGGCATATGGAGGTCCCCGATTATAACTCCAGAAGACTTCAAATAAAGACAAAACATGACATTTGCTTTACTTTGAATCCTCAACAGTACAGGATAGAAATAGATTAGCAAACCATAATCTTGATACAACATATCTTGTATTTTAGCAAAGTTAAGTTAGCACAAAAAAAAGCATGAAATTGAATACATATATGCATTCAGTAGACACACAGGTTCTCCTTTGAATTCAACAAATTGGATGTGTTTTTTCTATCAGTATGGCTGTAATCACATAATGACGCAAAAAGCAAAACGTGGCAAGGACAAAAGGACAAATAGTTGAGCTAGACGGACCAGTTGCTCAACGTGTCGGAATGAGTTGACTTCTGGCGGGAAAAACGCTTAATGACTGCATACGGCACCGGTCGCCTTGCAAGCTGACAATATATCACGTAGCAAAATACAAATGGAAATAATAATTAAAAAAACTCATGTTCCAATTGAGTCATAACAACTATGTCTAAAGACAAATGTAAACCTACATATTTGGACAAATATGCTCGGGGAGCTATTCCACACCAGCTTGTTTTTTTTTTTTTTTTTTGATGGATGGAATGTTCACAACAATGCTTTAATAAGGAGTGATTGGTTGTTCTGGTCAGGCTCCTATGAACACATGTTGGTTTTCTTGACCATGTTGATTTCCTGAAGAGGAAGGGGGGAAAAAAAAAAAAAAAAGATAATCATTACAAAATCAACTTGTCATTTCACTCGAGTCCAATCCGCACAAATTAATGTGACTCAAGCTAAAATACACCAGAGCTGCTGTAGTTAATAAATCCGATGTAGCGTCCACACTTGAATAAAATACTATGGCAGTGGTAAATGCATTTATTCAAAGTAGCATTTTAAGATCAATCGAAGTCATTCACAATAGTTGACAAGTGATTAAATGGGGCATTCACGAAAATGAAACCCACGTGCAAGAGTTAAAGATTAATGAAATGTCGCATTCAAGATAAATAATAAAACAGAGTTGTTAAAGTGTAAATCAATGGCATGGATGAGTCATAGGTCATACACTTTTAACCCAGCTGAACACACCTGTGTTAAATTCTTTACACTTGCTTGACAAAAGAAAATTCAACCGAGCGCTAGCTTAGCTTGTTAGCTTGAGTGTTCGTAACATGTTGAGTGGGATGCTGTTTTCTTTGACGCTCACCTCAAGAAGGGCATCTCTTAAGTGCCCATAAGCGTCTTCCAAGTCGTCGTTGATGATGATGGCGTCAAACATGTCGGGTTCTTTACCTGCACGGGAGTACAAATCCCATCAGGCCACATTTGGGGTTCTGGGGCTTTCCGTCACACCAACAATCAGGGCCAAGCTGAGTGTTTTCAGCCAACTCACAACAAAGTCAACAAAACTATATCATGTTTTCAAATCATATGTTTCTTCAGTATTTATTGTGCGTAGTTCACTTGCTGATGAGGATTTGGCATATTGTAATTATCCTGCAGCAATGACGTCATTTTCTGTTTGCAATTTTGGTTAATGAGCGCAATATGTAATAGAAATAAAAATGAGCTAGAAATTAGGGAGTAAGGATTCTAGGGAATGATTGGACAGTTGCACAGTCTTATATTAGCTTGATTCCTTGGCTACTCTTTGGCACCACGCTGCCCCTCACAGGTCACTCTTGGTACTACCACAGATTTTTGCTTTGGGGGCGGAGTCTCAAAAGCGCACTTGTATATGCGTCGTGCTGTGTAAGAGCAGAGTGATTATACTTGCACATGGTGGGAAAATTATTGAAAATCTGCATCAACGCAGAACTTACTTAGCTCAATGTCTATCTCGGCGGCGTGCAAGCGCTTCCGCAGGCTCTCTTCTGATTCTGTTTTTCTGGCTCTTAGACGGGCTTCCTGGAAGCAAGGCAAAAGAATGACAAGAATAGCTTAGCTGCCAAATATCAGCAATTCAATTGCTATCCATAAACGAGTAGTGCAGAGCTGTCCAAACTATGAACCTAGATAATGAGTAACTTATAGATTTTTATTGTTGAATATGTTATTGTAAAAATAAGATAAAGTGGCCTTTACATCTTTATAGTTTTTTTGTATGCTGCAAAAGTTTGTACACCCCTGGAGCAGTGCATAATATTTTGCATGCAAATATGACCTGTCATAAGCAAGGCATAGTTTTTCTGTCATTTGAAAGCTTAACGTTTCAAACGTTTCTACTTTCCTTAGGACGGGGGCGGCTGTAAATGGGATTTTTTTTTTCACTTAATATGTTTTGCCTGGCTAAATATGGGTTAAATTAGAAAAAAAATAGTTGTGCCCTTTTGCTCGCTCTGACGTTTTATTTGTTTCAGATCGGCATGGTGAGCCAGATCAAATGCACTTTATCCGTATATGGCCCACGCCCCATAGGTTGACCACCTGTGCCATGTTCAAAGGCATATACTGGGGGTCCTCGGATTACAATATTTGACGGTTATGTGCAATTAACAGGTTTGCACGGCATTAGGAGAATTTGTAGCCATTGTGACATTGCATTGCAGTGTTTTGCATTCAAATATCTACAAGAATTCGAAGTTTACAACAGCTTCAATATGGTCTACGATTAACTACAATTCTGTCATGAACCCCCTGCATTTTCTTACCAGGACGTCCAAAGACGGAGGCTGGATGGAGATATAAATGGGATTGAGGTCCGTCTTCTTGATGTTCTTCACACCTTGCATGTCGATGTCGAGTACGCAGATGAGGTTACGCGCTTTGACGGCCTGCACGGCGGCCCGGCTGGTGCCGTACAGGTTCCCCGAAAACTCCGCGCTCTCGATGAATTCGCCCTTATCGATGGCCGTCTGCATTTCTTCCCGGGTGACGTAATGGTAATCTGGAAGATTCAGGTCAGGTGATGACGACCGGGATATCAGGAGACCAGGAAATAAGATAAGATACCTTTGCCATTCTCTTCTCCGGGTCGCGGGTTTCTTGTTGTATCTGAGGGAGGAACCACAATCAATACGCCTCCGAAATTAACTCCTTTTTCTTTCTTATTTTTAATGAATCAAGAGGTCACTCGGAACGCAGCAAGCCAGTTTTCAATTGTCTTTTGAAGTTTTTCGAATGTAGAAGGACTCCAAAGTACACGGGACAAAAATTCAGTCAAGCATGTGGAGTGACCTCTGTGTCTACTAATTGAAAAGGAAAGCAAAACTCACGTGAGACGCTGAAGCCAAAAACGCTGCTGTATTCTTTCATCAGCTTCTTGAGCAGAGTGCTTTTGCCCGCCCCGGATGGGCCTGTAAGCACCACAGGCCTGGGACCTGCCATAGCTGGGAAAAATAAAGCGGGCTTGGCAAAATGACAGACTGGAATTATAGCAGCTGAGTCATGAGTGACTGAAAACAACATGCAGTTTTCCAGGCTAACCAACTAACACTGCAATCAGTATTCCGCCCTTAGGGAGCAATTACGCTCTTCTAATTGTAGAGGTTTTTTTCCGCTTATGGAAGCAGTAAAGGATACCTGCCGTATTCCGCTCCCCACAACCTTACCTGAGCTACCTTGCCTAGCGGCCACGCCTGACTTTTGAAAAAGCCGAGCAGGAAAAGTCATGTGAGCCGAGTCGGACAGGATTATCCCGACATGTCAGCCTTTGCGGTGCGCTTTTCCTGAGTGAGATAGACTCGATCGTATGCAGCACGTGCAATCAGAAGAAAACGCGATGACACACTGGTCTTTGTACTTACATCAGATATCAGACGGGGCTAGGATTAGTGCCAAGAACGGGTTCTTAACATGATAGCGCACATGCAGGAAATTCCGAAAGACGCAGCGGTTTCGGCTACAGAAAAAATAATTGCCGCATTGATCAGCCTTCTGGTCTCTAAGCGATCCCGGTGGAGCCTGGTTGTGTATGCAGGTGCAAATGACAAGAGTCCTTCTCCACTGTCTCTGCCCTTAAAGGGCCAGGGACTACCCCCCTCACCCCTCCCATCCATGTAATTAATCACAATTTCCATACTCAACAAAATGAGGCACTAGTTATTTTTCTTTGTATGTTTGTTGACATAATTGGACAACTGTGGAATTTTTAGCCACATTTTACTCATAAATGCCAGATTTAGGGACTGTCATTTTTTTCAAGCACATTTAAAAAAAAACACCTGCTGAAAATAGAAACTACCTATAACAAAACAGAGGGACTAAAACAATGGTTAATTACATTAGTTATGCTAAGGTTACCATCATTTAAGATGATTCAGTCGCAGCCAACTAAGCACATAAGTGTAACGTAATTGTATTCCTATTACTCTTGTTGGTGCCTGTTTCATCGATACCCAGCGTTGACGCTCATAAAGTTATTCATGTGTGCGTCATTTGAAATAGACTAGATCTCACACAGGCATTCAATTGGAATAGATGTGCACGATCATCTCTGTTGAATTTGGAGACCAGAGGCTATAATGACGCTCAGGTGTCATTTGTTTCAACTCCATTTCTCACCTCTGAAGTACTACCGCAATAAGTAAACGTGCAATAGTCGCAACTTGTAACAGCCACAATCCAACGCTTGTTGCACTTAAGCTTTTGTGCAGCATGACAGGAAATGAGATAATTTGACTTAATCGACTCCGGGTGACTCTCATTGCAGGCAAACCATGTGAGATTTATTGTCAATGGGTGGCCAGCAACAGGCACACATACATGTTGCATTGTATACACAAGATAATAGTGTATTTCCTCTATTACTTGCTAATGCGAAGTGTGAAATGCAAATGCATTGATACAACAAGCATGCTGCTTAGAAATGTGTAGTTCCAACAACTTGTTTGCTAAGCTTTTGGGAGTCCCACCCTGTTTCAAGTCCTGTTCTTACTCGGTTGGAGTGACTCATTTCAGTTTAGGAATTAAGAGCTGATAACTAAATAGCAATCATCGGAAGAAGATCGCCGATCCCTAACGCGTGACTTCCAAATAGCATGCAATGGGAAGGAAAACTGCCGTAGTAGCCCAAACGCGATTTTAAACGAGTGTGTACAAACACACACACAAAAAACAAAAACATTTTGGCATGCAGCATCTCGATGTCATGTCGTCACACTAAGAGGGAACAAAAGCATCTCTGATCTTCCTACCTGAGTAAAGCCTGGCGAAATATCTCATATACATTGGCGGCTACCTGGACGTCACCCTCAGAGGACGTCCAAGAATTATTGGCTAGTCGTCCTCGGGCTTAGTAGAGCTCTAACTCTCCTTCTGCGTTGTGTTGGTGTTGTACGCCCTACGTCATCACTACGCGACCAAACGAGTAAACAAGTGTATACTAGGCGTAAAACGGGGGTTTGCGCACTTTTACGGAGCACTGAAAAAATAACACACAAAAACAAAACACCGGCAACTTTCAATATTTATTTCCGAAAACTCGAATGTGGTAGGATTTTAACGGACTGAGTTAGAACTATTTTAATTATAGAGAAAACATTCTCGAAAGATAGCGAGGTGGTGGGTGACGTCAGTAGTTTATACTCAAATAACGTTATAACTTGGGCTTTATTCATATACATGCCCATATTTAAGTTTGACTTTAAATAACTACGCTGGGGACAAAGTAAACACAGGGGAGTAGTCTGGAAAATCCCCGGATGTTAGTGCGACGGAGGCCGCTACTGTGTGGTTAAAGCTTGCTAGCTAGCTAGCAGCATTTAGTAAACGCCGTCGCTTTCCATCTCTAAAAAAAGCGAAAAAAATGTTCGGTTCTTCAAGAGCCGGTGGATCTCGGGGAGGCCAGGACCAGTTCAATTGGGATGACGTCAAGGTGGACAAGCATCGGGAGAATTATCTGGGTAAGCGTGCAAAGCAATGCTAACCGCAAGCGTGGCATGCACACACAAACGGAGCCAGACACTAGCTAATAAGTTTGCGAGGGCACTACCGTGCTGGATTTCATTACCTTTCGCGGCCGTGTCCTTCATCGCCCAGAATCTGAATTGATTTGTTACTTCAGTTGTTTTTCTCAGACCTGTAAGCTACTTACGTCCATTTGATCGGCCAGCCCCAATTGATCCACGTCGCCGCTCCACTATTTGAGCCCCCCTTCTACAATGTCAACATGAGGGCTACGTGGAAGGGCCCCTGCCTTTGCCAAACAAAACATCAACCATTTCAACATACTTGAAGTAGCTCCTATTTTTGCAGGTTATTTTGAAATATTTGCAATTCGCTAAATTAGCTTATAGATCGTGTGGATTGCAGCTGACTCAACCCATGCTTGGAAAATGCCATTTACCATTTTGATTAAATGTGCAAAATTGAAGATGTAAATGCACAGAATGAACCCTCCTGTTGGCCTCGTACACCCTATGTAATCGGAATGGCACGTCTTCACTAAACCACTCATTTACTTACCTGTAGTTAAAGTGAATTGTCATCTTGCTTGAAGAAACAACTTGTCATTCACCAAAAATGTGTCAATATCGAGTTTTAGAGGTTCTTTCGTGCATTTCAAACCGAGAACGATGGATCAACCCATAATTGTTATTTTTACACAGCTTGTTTATGTCTATTTATATAAACTACTTGTTTACTTGAGTTTACTTCAGTACTTCAAATATTTCAGAAGCTCCTTGAGCTAAACATTTATGAAAATAAAATAGTACTTTGGATTGAATGTCTCGACTCTTAAAAAACAATAAAGTCAAGAATTTATATATATATATATATATATATATATATATATATATATATATACACACACACACACACACACACACACACACACACACACACACACACACACACACACACACACAGTGAGTGGTGGGTCATTTTGACCCAAGGATAACAGGAGGGTCCCTGCATTCGTTATGGGGTAAAACATTTTCAAGACTGTTTTTGCTCTATCTTTCAGGAAATTCTCTCATGGCTCCAGTGGGTCGATGGCAGAAAGGTAAAGACCTGACATGGTACGCTAAAGACAAAAGTGGCCGCACCCGGACCAAAGAGGAGGAACTGGCTGCTGTTAAGGCTGCAGAGCACGACGCATTGATGGCTGCCTTGTAAGAGTTCCTCACAGAAAAATCTGCCTCCATATGTCATGTAAACTAACTGGTATTGTCAATGCAGAGGTCACAAGGTTATAAAGAGACAGCCTACTGGACTGACCAAAGAGGTACTGTATTCCGTATTTTTGTTTTTTGACTCCAAAGATATCCATAAACCCAAGTGGCTGACATTTCAACAGGACCTGGCAGATATTTGTCGAAGAGAGGACGATGATGGCGAAGAAAGAAATGTGGATCGTCTCTCGGGATTGGGAAGCTCCAGGTGCCTTTTTTTTTTTTTTAAGGTTGTGTAACTATCGCTGAGTATTTTCACAAACTTACCACTTAGTGAGCTAGTTGTTGTCGTTTGCTTGTTGTTTTCTATTGAACTAAAAATGTCAAGACTTTTAATATTTGCGTCCTGTTAAGTGTCTCTCTTGACATTGAAGCTCAACGAGCAGTTAAGAGCTGTGTTGTCCTCTTCCTAAGTCTGATTACTAACAAGTGTGTTTGTTTCTATTTGTAGCGCCGGCTCACGAAAAATGGTCCTCTCCCAAAAGGAAAAGGAGGCTGTTAAAATGGGCCTGCCGGTTTTTACCGTAAGATCACAAAAAAACACTGTTGTATTTTCGATTTGCAGGGAAACGTATCAAAGCTGAACACAGTTTGTTCCATGATGTTGGTTGACATCCAAATTGTTCCGATTTCAAATTTTCATAGGAGATCATACCAAACAAATGGACTTCAAACCTTTATGATCGTCAAGAATGATTGTCGCTTAAAACTTTGCACAGTTAAGAAAGACTGTTACTTCTGAAAATTAGAAGCATTTTGTGCGACACCCTCTGAAAAACAATGGATTGGGAATCAATATGGCAATTGGCACTAATTGTGCAAATTTAAATGTATTCACAATAGCATCTGCACTATAAAATGAATGGATGTGTGTTAATGATGTCAATGTACTGAACAGTAAATTAATTGCAATTTTTGGTTTCGAGCACCTGTTTCATTTTTGGCTGCAACCTAAGGAAAGTAACACATTTGACTTTGTGGTACTTTCAGCACCACAAAACTGCAAATCGTCCAGAAACCTCAATAGCAAAGTCGTCAGAGATTGCAGAAAAACAAGAAGTGGAGCAACGGTGAGAATGCATCAACACGACACTACATTAGCTGCACTTGCAAAATATAATAATAAAATAAGAGTTGCATTAAAAAAAAATAAAATGCTTGTTTTGAAAACAACATAGACATATTGCACCACAGTGCAACGTACATCCACAATAAGAAACATGCTTTCTTTTTTCGTCGTTTCCAGTCAAGAGAGCAAGAAGAAAAAGAAAGAAAAGAAGAGCAAAAAGGAAAAAAAGAAGAAAAAGAAGAGGCAGAGGAGTGACTCATCCTCCTCAGATTCAGATGAGGACAGAAAGAGGTACCCTTATCAGCGTGTACTTTCTCACACAACATTGCACCAATGTTGATTATCTCGAGTTCACAGATAGTCTCTGCTGCCCTAGATCTGTGCTGTGCAAGATGGAGTCCAAACCAAATTCTGGTGCATTTGGGACGATTGGGAAAAGAATCAATAGAGGGCGCTAAAACGTCACTCACATTACCCCAAGTCACAAAAGATGTGGAACAAATAAACCAGAGGAATTAAAATAAAACTTGCACTCAAATGCAGAGCGCTGGGTGTTTGATAAGAATAATTTGGGGCATTTTAAAATGTAGCAAATAGATCAAATGTATACATTTGTATTATTTTTAGAGTACTCTTTTTTTTTTTTTTTTTTTTTAAGTCATGCTTAAATGTCTGTATACTTTTGGAAAATGTCATGAGTAATATTCTAATGTTTGTGATAGCAAATTTGAGATTTTCATTAGCCATAGAGTTAGGGCTGCACAATTATGGCCAAAATAATAATCATGATTATTCATTATGTTTGGTCATGCATTGTCTATTTATTGCCCGTCTTTTAAACAAGCAGTATATAAACAAGGCTTCAAGGCGTGATACTTACAAATAACAATAATAGACTAAAATAAATTAAGTAAATAATAATTGTCATATTCAGTCATTTCAAACTGAATTTATTCCAATTTTGGATCTCAATTGACAGCAAACACTGCATATATTAGGAATCAGGTGAGAAACTCAATGCCATTTCACACTGATAAATATCAGGGTGAGAAAAGCAGAGGTTTTCGTCATGCGAACGAACATGTGGAAAACATTGCCCCTTAGTGGTAGCATAACAAAGTGCTTGATTTGACATGTATAGCCGGCTTTTGAAATGTTAATATCGCCAAGGGTCAGCTTAATTAATCGTGAAAGCCGATATCGTGATTAAAATTGAATTAATTGTGCATCCCTGCATGGGGTGTAACTATCATTAAAAAAAATCATGGAATATTTGACTTCTCTAGGCCCCGAAAGGACCACCACCAGCATCCTAATCCATCATACCGCAGTCCGAGTGGAGCCAGGCCTCATGACACACATTCAAGGGGGGGAGAAAAGGCAGAGCGACAGCCCCCCCGCCCCCGTCATGGACAGCAGCGCCGCGACACAGACTCCTACCATGGGGGGTCCCCCGTCCCCCGTAACCTCTCAGGCCACAAGACGGCCCCTGGCGGTGCCGCACAAAGCCACAGGCGACGCCACGACACCGACTCGGACAGCTAATGTGCCCCTCCCGCTTACTCGCTCATAAAAACGACGCTCTTCAGAAACTCCACTGCTCCTGAAGACCTCGTTTACCTAATGGAGTTTGGGGGGGCCACTTTTCTTCATAGCCTTTTTATTACCACGTCTTTGTTTTTTTTTTACCCATAATGATTAAACCTTTAAAATACCACCAAGAATGGAAATGGCCTTTTGTTGTTTGTTTGACATCTAAATAATTAAGTCTGATGCCACAAAGATAACAAGTGAGGGTAACCATCCAATGAGAAGTTGAACTTGGTGCATAGTACTTAAAACAAAAACAACTATTTTTTCACAATTTCACCAAGCAGATAAGACAAAAACATAAAAATACAATTGATGCTCACTTAAGCATGCACCTTCTAAGGGAGAGTATGTTGACTCTTTTTGTCCTTTTTTTGACAGTGTGCAAGACACCCTTGTGCTTACCAAGTACTGTACATGCTAACAAATAGCACAGCCTTGAAACCCTAACAACTGGCATGGAAATTACTGGAGCGGCTCCCAAACAATCTTCACTGTGTCCTGTGGCCCCAAAGGGTGAGTCGTTTTACTTCATCATGCTTTTTTTCCACCCATCTGTGGTCAAGGAGCACTTGCCTTAATGGTACCAAGCAAATCACATACAGCAAAGCAAGGATTTGGGGGACAAAAATGATTATCATCCATATCATCACGTTCTGTGCAGATGCCAACCTAAATAGCATGTAGCTAAAAACCATATCATCTAAAATTCGTTTTTGGTCACAGGTATCCCATTTGCCAATCTTATGAGCTCCACCGGTTTGTACCCTTATATTTGAACTAAATGCTACATCCTTTTCAACATAGGTCAGACCATATGTGTGCCTTTTTTGTTCAAGCAATAGTTATGCTTAGAGTACTTGTAGTTTGGGGTTTGATTGTGAGTCTTGTAGGGTACATTACAAAAAGTTGATAAATATACCCCAACAGTACCCTTTTTTGTGGAAGTGTAGCGTGCCACACACAAACCAAGCTGATGGAGCAGCAGGGGGGAGCCGCCCACACAAAGCCTCCCTAGGAATAGTCCTGCACTTGCCCTCCCACCTCCATTTTATAGGCTTGGCTGCATGAGCCATAGCAGCCTAATCAACCTGCAGGAATGCCCTTCTAGACCCCCCAACTATAGTGTGCATGCAGCAGGTCACCCAACACACACACCCTTTTCTCTTTTGCAATCTGAAAATGAGCCTGTTTTCTATTTACCGCTATTTCTTTTGGGAAAAAAATAAGTCACTAGTTCTGTGCAGCTCACACAGGTCAGCGTTAGTTTAAGTGGTCATCTTGAGTCCGCCGCATAGCACAAAGCATACAAATTTGTCAATGTGTACCCCACTTGAGAAAAATGTTTTAGAATCGAGCGGCCATTCAGTAGGGATTCTTTACATTCACTTTTATTGCATAGTCAAGTACAAAGCAAAATCCAGTTCAGATACATTGAAGCCATTCACTTTAATTACAGTGCTTATTTACTCACAACACCATAGATTAATTCAAACATTTCAATAGTTATAAATCACAAAAAAATTCACCCACACCCAGATATTCCGCAGTGCAGTAACATTGAAGGGAAACAAATAAGGCAACACTTCTCCTTACAGATGAAGGCATATTATAGGTTTCTCTTTACACCAAATGCGACTACGTGCAAAGCAGAAAACAAGACATATTCTTTATTGCTTTTCAAGAGCCTTGCCTCCTTTTTCAAAAGGCACGTACTGTCACAAAGTATACAGTATAAGGCGTATCAAGCGTGTGATGAGTTGTCATGGATCCTTTTGAAGCTAGTGTATGCTCTTTAAGGCAAAAACGGACAACCTGAGACTGACCAACTAGAAAAGAAAAATGCCTTTCCAAAAGGATATGTTGCATCAAACATAGTCCAGTGTTTTCCAAATGGGAACTTGGGCTCGAGAGCCTAGCAAATTTTAAAGTGCGTCTTTTTTTGTTTGTTTGTTTGTTTGTTTGCCAATTGGTCTTTTGCTTGGAAAAGTTGATAGCGCGCTTCCCTCATGTATTGCCCAACTAAACAATCACACTTAGAAAGTCAAGTAAAGCTGCCCCATTACCAAAGTCTAGTACACTCACATAAAATACAAAAAGTGTCAGCTCGAGCCAAACCGGGTCATCGTCCGCCCGTGCTAACAAGAGCCCAGTAAAGGCAGAATGTAACAGGAAAGTGTGAGGTGAGCGTTAGTTGTGCTTGAGCGCGTTGGCCAGCCAATCGAGTCCCTCGTAGAGGCCCTCGGCGTTAGTGGCGCAGGTAGCCTGGATGTACCACTGTCTGTCGCGCAGGGAATGAAGACCCAGCTTGTCTGTGACCTCTGCTGCCGACATGGCGTTGGGCAGGTCCTGTCAACAACAGTCAAAACACTCATTTTGACTAAAAGGACAAGAACGCTTTGGGAAAAGTCAGTGCACCTGCGAGGGCCTTTGTACTTTGAGATTTCGCCGGGCAACTAACCTGTTTGTTAGCAAAGACTAATAGCAGTGCGCCACGGAGTTCGTCTTCCGCCAACATCCTCATGAGCTCCTCGCGGGCTTCGTTGCATCGTTCTCGGTCATTGCTGTCTACCACAAAGATGAGACCTGCCAGACAGACAGACGAGCGGGCGCGTTTGAGCTGTTTAATTACAACCAATTGGGAAGATACTTTCCACGAGTAAAATAACAACT
This sequence comes from Hippichthys cyanospilos, assembly GCF_059441005.1. NCBI lineage: Eukaryota > Metazoa > Chordata > Actinopteri > Syngnathiformes > Syngnathidae > Hippichthys > Hippichthys cyanospilos. Next base: position 6,287,652 of record NC_142380.1, read on the forward strand.
AAGCAGGAAGTTGAGTCAAATTTCAAAGGTCGTGTTTGTAAAGGAAGAGAAACATTACTTTTCTGTAAACAAAATAGGGAAAAAAAAAAACAAGATATGCTGGAAAAAAATCTTTTGACACATATAATTGCATTTTTTCTCACGCTTAACTAGCCACCAGGGAGAACTCTACCGATAGACAAAAGGAGACAGAGAAAGATGCTAAGTATTTACGTTGAGTGGCGCAATCATGCATCACATTTAGGGTTCAACCTGAAAGTACGTGATGTGTGCAAAAAACAGATATTCAGAAATGTCACAATAAAACTTCTTTGTCATGAGCTTCTTCATATCGAAACCACTGATTTTAGAAGAAAATTCCACTTAGCTTTAACATGTCAACATTTGTTCCTCTTCTTATTTTTTCGAAGCGTTTAAAAAAAACATGGCAGACTAAGTTGTAAAAAAATGGTAGTAAGTGGTCAAGTTACCTGAATAAAAGAGTAAATGGATGACAATTCCAATTTTGAGGGGTCTAGCGAGTCAATCAAAACTGATTTCCGCTTCAATCTATAGATGTGCAAGGAGTCATCATTCTACTTAGACAGAATAAAAAGGGGGATTTTTTATTTTTACTGTTTTAATTTGTAAGGAATTTGCTTGTCTATCAGTCTCGCACGGTCGCTTGCTCGCGTTCGAAAGCCGAAAACCTCCCAGACAGCCGACTTCCGTTTGCAATTATGCATCCCATGACAAAAATTAAGTGAGAGCACTGAACGTGGCCTATTTGTATTATAGTGAAGTAATTTGCCCAACTCTGGTAAGCGCACATTTGTCTTTTTTCTTAGTGGGGTTGTAAAAATCGGAGACAATGTGCAGTGTAGCGCCTTAACACTTGCCTTGCGTGTTCTGAAAGTAATGACGCCACAGCGGTCGAATCTTGTCCTGACCACCGACGTCCCACACCGTAAAGCTGATGTTCTTGTACTCCACCGTCTCCACATTAAAACCTGCCGGGCAGAAGGTACACTCAGGTCAAAGTTCAGTCTGCAGGCGCAGATGAAGGTACCGATGTCAATTACCTATTGTCGGAATGGTGGTGACGACCTCTCCGAGCTTGAGTTTGTACAAAATGGTGGTTTTGCCAGCTGCGTCCAGACCCACCATGAGGATCCTCATTTCCTTTTTGCCAAAAAATTTGAACAGGTTTGCCAATGCATTACCCATTGCTGCTACGGTTTCTGCTGGGAATGGGAAGATGCTTGTGTCTTATCTGCAGAAACAAAACACCCACTGTCAAAACAGGGACTAACCGGCGCAGTTTGCGTCACGTGCTAAGTGACGTCACATAAATGGGACGCGCTTGTAAAAGACCAGTTCGGAGAACTTTTAAAATACATTTAAATCAAATTATTCTTCTTCTTCTTGAAAAAAAACACCCTTCGGCGTATAAAGAAAAATACATGAATGAATATTTAAAGACCAAAGTTTCAAACTAAAAGTAAACAAACCACTTACTTCCATGCTAATGCGCAAAGCTATTGACAAATACATAACCAAGCCGTCACGTAAAAACAAAAAAAAACACTAATCAACTCTATTATTACAGTGGCAGACTTTCGGGAAGATGTTTGAATAAAATCAATAGCTGAAAAGAGCCGCTGTTGTTTTGGCTAAGTCAGCCAACCGGTTAGGTTAGCACTTAGCCGCCAACTGTCGGTTACCTCTTCGCCACTTTGCCCCCTGTCATCAACGCCGCTCACTCGACTCGCTTCAGACAAAATGCGACTCGTAGAGAAAACGACGTTGAAGTGTTTTCTCGTCACGGAACTTACAAGGGGAGCTTCGTTAGAAGTGTCTTCTAGGCGTTTCCTTCCTCGGGGAAATGGCGACCATTTGACACGTCACAACTTCCGCCGCAGCATCTCTTCCGCGTTCCGTTCTGTCTGCGGGATTTCGCCCCCTGTGGTCAAAAGGGGAACTTCGTTAGCCAGAAATACTGTTACCTTTCAAATGACTAAAAATAATAATCTGTCGCTAAGTAAAAAGACCGTTTCTGTGTTTAAAGTGATTGCATGAGAATGAAGGGCCATAGCTTTGTGGACACGTTCTTATAATTTCTAAACAAAAACTTATTATCAATCTGAAATGTTAAAGTAAAAACTCGTGATTTTGACTGGTTCAAGATGGGAAATAGATGTTTTCGAAATAGAGTGCATATTTTCAGCCTTAAAGTTGGGTATTAGTCATTAATTTTATCATTTCGTTAAAGATGCTTATATTGTCGAAGATACATTTTTACAGCATTCTAATTTTAGAAGAATCAAACTATTTTATACGTTCACGTTAATGTGACAATAACGTTTTATATTTTCAAGATAAAACGATCTAATGTATTTAAGCAGAATATTAAATATTTCAACGTTTTATTTTGTACAAGAATATACCACTTTTTTCAGGTTGATACGAGTCTTCAATACTTGAATAGTTACCGATACTGATGACACCACTAGTACTTCTGATGCACATAATTTCCTAACTAAAACAATACTAGATAATTTCAAAGACCTACTTATTCCAAAATAACATCCTTAGAATTTCATGAAATTAATGGAAACTTGCTATTCTTGTAATTTGGGTTTTCTTGTTCAGAATCGTAAAACTGTTCCAAGAGAGCTACCCATAATAGTATCGGGTGCCATGGTGAGTGTCCATATATATATATATATATATATATATATATATATATATATATATATATATATATATATATATATATATATATATATATATATATATATATATATATATATTTTTTTTTTTACGTCTAATATTTCTAATATAAAATGATTTAAAGTTATAGAGTTTCAAATGTTTCAAATATTTGAATGAAAGAGTTCGATTTTTGAAAATATATACATTTTTTCAAACTGACACTTAAATCTCATTTTTATTTATAAATCTCATTTTCTCACCCTAAGATTAACATTGAATGTCAAACCGGAAACACAATAAAATAACAACAACAATAATAAATAACATGATACTTCAGAGTCAAATCAATCACTTTTATTATGTTTAGCTGTAAATCAGTGAAAGTTTTATTTAAACGTCAATAAATGCACTTCCTTTTTCTTTTGTAGCTGAGCAGGTCATTGGGGGGGAAGCTGATTGAGAGGCCAGTTGAATTTTAACCAGGGTCAACTATGCCAGCTATCCCCAGCAGGGGGGGCAGCAGGAGGCCAGTGGAGTTTATAGCTGGTGACGGACCACACAGGGAAGGGTCATAACACTGTCTTACCCCCCCCAAAACCATAATTTGTGTTTGGCCCTGCCAAGCCAGCCCGAGATCTCTTTCAGCATATTTGCACGCATTGTTGTCATTCATGTGGGCTCTTACCCAGAGATAAAAATAATATACGACTCCACAAAATGACGCTAAATCAGTGTTTGGAGTCAATTTCTTCAATATTTATTAAGTGTACAAAGGATTATTGAAGCAATGTACACGTGTACAGATTTTAATCGTAACTTTGACCTCACATGTGAGAAGAAAAAATACATAGCAATGCACAGGGCGCCGCGGAGGGAGCATCCGAATCTTTCTTTTGTCCACGCAGTAAATGTCACGTATGTTGCCAATGTTTACTATTTTTATGAGATACAAACGGTCTTGAATCAGATCAATGTGTAAGGCATCCCAAAATTCCACTTAGCTTTTCATTGACAAAATACTGAAGAGAAACAAAGTCACCAGAAATTGGACATAGCCTAAAAAATAAGTGCTCGAAATCACAGCTCTTTTTTTTTTTTTTTTTAGCAGGTGGTGCTAATTGGCGTTTGTGTCCTGTCGCTTAACCCTTGTGCACACACTTTGCAAACTATTCACTTTGCATTTTTTCCCCTAATTTTGTAAATGCTTCTAAAGGCGTGATAATTAAAGTTATTTATGAATATTTATTTTTCCTTCAACCACTCAAATTGTTCAGTGGCACAGTTATATCCAACCATATGTAAATTGAATTTATTCACACCAAAAAAAAAAAAAAAAGAATAATGGTATGGTTTGTCTTTGGTCTCTACCGCCTACCACTTCTCTACTGCCACCTACTGTCTTGAGTTGAAACACAAGTCAACAAAGAATTTTCTTTTTGCTGACATAGTTTGACTGCCGCTCAACGGAATGTTGCAAAAATCGCAGGAAAATCAATATAATAAATCCTATTGAAATGCATTTCAAATATTGTAATTATAATGGTTTTATATGGTCCAAAATTTGGACAATGATTTTTTTTGTACACAGAATCTCGCACATCCAGCTACAATCACATGATCACAGAATCATTGTATTAAGAAATTGTACATGTTTTAATCATCTGCTGGAAATTTCAGCTGTGATGTTTTTTTTCCCCATTGATTCTTTTATGATATCATAAATTTTCATAACTTGTAACATAACGCCACAAGGGTTTAAGTTGATTCGCATGACGCAAAACATTAGTTTTGTATGTCACGTAAAAAAAGACCGAGGTGACGGCTAGGAGCCATGCTAGCCGTGATGTTAGCTTAGCGCTGTTGTTCTTTTGTTTGACAGACATGCCAGTGACCTCGCTTGTAAACAACTTGAAATTGGCTTCTATAAAACACAACACGGCGGTTTCCAAAACCACGCTTGACTTTTTCTCACTCTATGCCTCATCCTTTAATTTCACACTGAAGACACCCAGTCAAAGAATTTTTAACCCAGAAAAAAAAAGCAAACAAACAAACAAATGGGCGGGCTTTTCTTTTTGGTTCAGGTCGTGGTCATCCAATAAGGAGCCACCAAGCAAATCTCTGTCTAGTAAATGACTGTTTTTGGAAAAAGTTGCATGTTTCTTTTTGTCTTTCTTGACCACTTACAAAGTGGCATTTGCATTAGAATGCTTCCTCCCTCATTATGCTAACTTCAAACACTCAAACCTGTGCCCGTCATTGATCTGATGCGCTTTATTTTACACGCCATTGTCACCAAAGTGACACGCACTTCCAACGACTTTCTCCCATGCGAGCAGCACACTACCTCTTCAGAGGTGTCAAATTTAGCATACAGCTAATTTGCATAGATTTACTATTTAGGACTAGATTTTACTGTAGCCGTTACAGGCCAATAAATATAGCGTCATCATAGAACAAGAGAATATAAACATCAGTTGTGCCGTTAGAAAATTTCCTGGCCATTAGTGTTGTTAATCGATGTATACAAAGTTGATATGCTAACAAACCCGGATTTGTTTGTTTAATTATTTAATTGGGGAGTGATTTTTTTTTTCCATTTCATATATTAGCGTCACATCGGAAAAGCATAATCTTACATGAAAAGTTGTATATATTTTCAAGATTACTTAAATTGTTATGATTTTAAGTTAAGGATACACAAACAAAATAAGCCATATTTTCACGCCTTTACCTTAAAAACCCTACTTTAAATAATTCTTGTTACTATGTTTGTTTTTTCTGGATTAGAAATTAATTGACTCATAATTATTTCAAAATTGTGACATTTGCTCTCGAAGGGTAGCGTTTTCATCTGTAATTCTTTTGCCTTATTATAGTAAAAAATATATATTGAACAAAAACGTCGTCCATGCAATAACGAATGAAGGTTGGGAGATTAATTTTTGTATCATATACATGTGTATATAATTTGTATTTATTCATTTATTCATTGTAATTGTGTCAAGTCCCATTCATAAATATGTCAATTTTTAATGTATTACAACCATTTTTTAATTTTTTTTTTTATTTTGTGGATCCGCAAGCATTACTACGTGAACCATATTTTGAGAACCATTGATGTTGAAGACGATGATTATGACAAAAAAAAAAACAGATTGCAATTAGTTATTTGGAATATTGTGATTTAACTTCTCAGTTAATGATAGCAGATATCCAAATTCTCAGTGTATTTTAAGGGTAAGCAAAGTATGGCCTGTGGGCCAAATGTGACCTCCTTTGAAAAATGTGTCAATTTCATATACATTTATATTTCATTTTATATACAGTTGATTTTATTTTAATTAAATGTACATTTTTGTTACTTTAAAATTATTATTTTACTTTACATTGATATTTTTAATTTTTATTTTTAACCTCATGAAGACATGGCCTGGCCCATCTGTCCCTTTTAAAAATCAAACGTTGACCTAGTTGGAGGTAAAAATGGCACATATTTTGCAACAACGGAATTGTGCGTTTGTCGATCGTCATAGCATGTGGAAATAAATACTTGAATAACTTACATCACGGTCATTTTTTTTCGCACCATTCCGCCGTCCGTAGTCATGAAGCTGCTTGAGGTCTGCTTAAATCCATAATTTCCTAATCCTGCATTGCATGTTCTCTTCTCCTTTTCGCCGTCATATCTCGGCACATACTGACAGTTGTGATGTTCGGACACAGGACTATAAATGGGACAGTGGTGGGGGGTGAACATACCCCCCAACTCCCACTCTATCCAGTCTAAAAAAAAAAAAAAGGCAAATTCTGATGGCTTGACAAATCTCCGGAACACACAGGCACAATGTCATGGTCTCCTTAAATCCCCTTCGAAAGTTTTCCCCAAGCGCACCTTGTCCCAGATGGTAGAGCCCCCCCCCCGCTCCATTTATACCCGCACATCATATCAGTCATATCAGTATGAATCTCTGACTAAAGGGGGAGGGGGTTCCGGAGGGTCAAAGAAGCTTCCTAGGGTGAAGAGCTCAGTAGGGGCCTTGCTCCCCGCTAAGCGAGGATAAAAACACTCAGCAAGGGGCAAGGGAATTCACTGTCATCTATACGCGCTATCAAGCACGTTGAAAAATGTAGCCATGATTTGGACACATTATTTTGGGTGTAATTGTAATAATCATCATCATAGGTGCACTTTATGTGGCTTTCTTTGGTAAAAGATAGAAAGGAATTTTCTGGCTGCAGTAAAAGCGTTCCGATTTGGTCCGAGACGTAACGCAACTCGGAGGGACAAGCATGGGATGCCTCCCTCTGCGTCTCGTGTTCAGGATGACGCGCTCGGCTCCAAAGGAGGCAGGAAACAAACCCGACATTCTTACGGCCGCCGTGAGAGGATCCGAGCTGGCCCCTGGCCGGCGCCGGCCGGCGCCAGCGGGCACCCTACCCCACGCCGCTCACAGTAGGGGGCGCCACAGAGGAAGACAGGCCGAGGGCAAAGGATCAATGTGCGGCGCTGTCGTCCGCCAATCACCTTTGTCTGCTGATTGAAAAGCTTGCTAATGGGATTTACATACAATTTTACACCCTGCCTCGGCTACATGCGGACAAGTTTGATTCCGTGGGTGTCATACGTGCAAAAGCGTCACTTCCGTTCAACCCCAAAGCGCCAATTGGTCAGATACGAGATTCTGGAGGGTTTTTTTTGAACAGATGAGACAAAACTGGAGCTTTTTGCTCTTTGAGCGAGAACACCTTACCGTTCATAAAAAAAAAAAAAATGAAGGAGGCTCAGTTTTCTTCTGGGGCTGCTTTGCTTCTTCTGGCAATGGGTGTCTGGAATCTGTGCAGGGTACAATGAAAACTGTAGACTATCAAGACATCTGAAAGCAAAAAGTTCTCCCTTGTGTCTGGAAGCTCAATCTTTCTGGCATTTTGAATTTCCCCATATCAAATTTATGTCTCTAAATATAATCTCAAGGGTATCAAAGCATTCTGAAAAAATAACACACTGCTTTTCTCCTGAAACTGTTATCTTGACTGGTTTGGGGCTGATTTGCTTCTTCTAGAAATAGGTGTCTGAATTTTTGCAGGGTGCAATAAAACCTGAAGACCGTCAAGACCTTCTGAAGCAAAATGTGTTGCCGTGATCGTGCTGGCTCGATTCTGGAGCTGCTTTGCTTCACCTGGCACAGGGTGTCTCTAATCTGCACAAAATCTCATGAAATCTGAAGACCATCAACCACTTTGTCTTGACTGTTTTGGGGTTGCTTTGTTTCTTCTGGCAATGGGTGTTGTGACTGTGTAGAGTACGCTGAAACCTGAAAACTATCAGAACGTTCTGAAGCAAAATATTCTGCCTTGCGTCAGAAGGTTTGGTATTCATTGATCAGTTCTAGGGCTGCTTTGCTGCATCTGGTATAGGACATCTTGAATCTGCCCAGAGATTCATGAAATCTCAAAACTATTAAGGCATGCTGGAGAAAAATACACTGTATTGTTTCTCGACTTTCTTATGGTGCTGCTTTGCTCCTTCTGGCAACGTTTGTCTTGAATCAGTGTAACGTGCCGTGAAACCTGAAGTTCAAGACGTTATGTGTCTTGCGTCAGAAAGTTTGGACTTCTTAGCCCTGTTCTGGGGCTGCTTTGCTGCATCTGGCAGAGGATATGTTGAATCTGCACAGAGTCCCATGAAATCTCAAGACTAATGTGATAGCCGGTTTAAAAAAGCTTGAAAGATGGAGGTTTGGTCTGGTCTGTTGTGCAATTGCTTGGCTGCATTTGCCACAGTAGTCTGAATCATTGCAGGTTTCAATGAAATCTTAGGATGTATCAGTGCATTCGGGCAGAGATTTTCTGCCTAGCGTGGAAAAGCTTGGTCTTGGTTCTGTTTCGCCGCTGCTCTATCTCTGGCACTGTGCGTCCTGAATCCGAGGACATCTAAAAACTATCAAGGAATCTGGAGGATCTTCTCTGTGATTCTTTCATACGTGAAGCACTTTGAGACACTGTTGTGTTGGAAACATGGAGGCTACTCACGGATATTCTTCGACTGTCACAAATCTGCGCAGGGTGCAATAGAATCGGAATGGAAGCGGCATATTTTGCTTCCTGATCCTAAATTTGGAAACTCCTCTAAGAATTGCTTCTGTTTGTAATTCATGAGTTTGTACATAAAGCCTATGTATCAGTCCTCCTCGTCCTAAGGACTAGACTGTTCTTTCAAAGTCATCCCTGCGTATACTGGACATTGCGTTTCAAGTCCTATTCCACACGTCACCCTTCAATCCATCCAAGTAAAACTGGCCGAAGAACACGAGGGCCATTGGAGTCAATTGGTGACATGTTAGGACATCCGTGACAGATGGTTGAGACAAGCCCTTGCGGAACGCTCTCCTTCCCAAAAGACACAGGGGCCTCTGATGTCAGGAAGGTCCGATTGTTGCCTTGCAGGATGTGGGCCTTATTGGCAAGGCGTTAAGGGTAAACATGAGCAGCGTGCCAGGAAAGTGGATTTGGTAGTGGAGGCTGACTCGGTTGTATGGACCCGCATGCTCTTTTTGCTTTGTGACCCTTTCTGGAAGGTTGTTTCAAAGAGCAAAGAGACTTTGGGAGATGAAACAAAATGGAGACTGATGTTTTTTTTTTTTTTTTTTTAATGATGTTACTTAGTTTGAAGTGGATTCTCAGTTGCCGTGCATGCAGATTTTCCTTCTAATCTCTACAAAGCAGGAGACATTCAATCTCAAAGATGAAATTTACGTGTTTTGGACATTCAACCCCAGGTACTTTACTTATGTATTTATTCATATGGAAAATACCTGCCACTGAATGAGTTAACACCAGTCTGAAATATCAAAAACTGGCAGGTTAGCGGCTCTCGAGGCTCTAGCAAGAATATGGTCGAGGGTGACAAGTTATAAAATTCAGTATGCTCATAAATACAGCGGTCCCCCGGTTTACGAGATTAATCCGTTCTGCGGTTGGGATCGTAATGTGAATTTGCTCCCGGGCAATCCAAACTATGTTAAATAGCTAATGCGTGTAAAACCCCAGGTTAAAACATCAAAAATGAATATACATATTAAACATTGGTAACAAAATAGTATCATAAGTGCTACGTATATATAATATACATGTATACAATTAAATAACATCAGAAATAATACATATATTTATTATTTTTTAGGATTTATTTACCTTTGAGTGATGTGACGAGCTTGTTACGGCCATATTCCCTCGTGAAGGCTAGCTTAGCCTTTTTCATATTTCTTGATCATCTCCAGGTTCGTTTCCATACAAATCATCTTCTTACTTCTCTCTTTATCATCATCACTAGCAATCTTGGTACCCATGGCTAACCCATTCAAGTTTGAACTAAGCAGTAAAATGCACAATAAATATTGTTATTTTAAGCACTCAAGATGAGATCCAGTCTTTAGCATGCGGCTATTTTGACCGTGACGCCGACCAATAGCAGACCAGCATTGTAGTGACGTGTATGAGCGAGTGGAAAGACACGGCGTAAAGAGGGTACAAAAAACATCGCAGTCCACGTCGTAAGGTGAAAAAAACGAAAGGCAGGGACGTCGTAAACCCGGGGTCCACTGTATTGTACTTTAAAACAATACTTAACCATATCTACAAGTTCATAGGTACCTGTGGTGATATCATTGTACAATTTTGTGAGTCGTGGTTTTGATGTTGTCTGAGTTTGTGCACGCGTGCGTGTGGTTGGAAGACGCACCTGTCTGCCTTGAGGCAGCGCTGTCAACTGCAGTCTCTCTTTTGTTGCTGGCGTTGGTGCACTCAGGCATTAGTGGCTTTGTGGCCTTACCTTATTGGGGGCCTCTGACCGGCTCCCTGACGCGCCTGACAAGGTCGGAGGGGTCAAAGCGCTCGCGTTGACATCGCGACGGACACGTAAGGGCACGGGCAAATTAGCGTACTCGCTACCTGAGCTAATTGACGCTCGGGGCCCCAGGCACGTGGGACAATGTGCATTTAACACACCTGCGTTATGCACTAGTCCTTTGCATTATGCAGTCAGCACGCACATCTTGGAAAGGCACTCTGCCTGCCTTTTTAAAGACAACGTGTTCATTTTGGATGCGCAACATAATATAAGTTTTAAAGACAACGTGTTCATTTTGGATGCGCGACAAAATATAAGTAGGCAGAAATGTGAATGCAAAAATGTTTTTAACTAGTGAATAACTTGCATTTACTTAGTTTTTTGTTGTGATTTTTAATTTAAGATTGTTTTTAAGAAATTGTAAAAATAATGTATTTTATTTTGGAGTTTTTTGTTTTCAATAAGTAGTTATTTTTTTCTTTTTATTTAGCTCATTTTTATTTCTTTTTCATAATAAGTTAAAGATGAATACCTAATAGAATTCAATCATTTCATTTGTATTTTTTTTACTGGATTAGCTGAGTGACTTTTTTAGAATTGTATTAAAGTAATTACAAAATCAGGGGTGGCTGTGTGGCACAGTGAATAGCACATCCTCCTCATAGTTAAAGGGACCCGAGTTCAAAGCAAGCCTGCGAGCCTTGTGAGGATAAGATGCTTTAGAAAATGAATGAATGGATGGATAATTAGGGATTATGAATAACTATTATATTATATATTATTATATTATTTATGGATAATTATATGGAAAATCAATACAACTGTGTATTTTATCAACCTTTATTTCTCAGTATCATCCCAAAATATGAACCAAATCTAAACGACTTACAGTTTTCCTTTCAATCACTAAATTCTCCTAATACGGTAGAAAAACCTATGACTAAACTCAGTAGACTCACATCACAATGCCTAGCGCGCATGCAACAGCGTTTAAGATGTACATTGCTTTAATTTGTGTTAGTGTTTCTCAGTCCAAGACATTGAAAACACTTCCTCTCTTAATAGCATCTGCTGCATACCAATTCTCCAATGTACGATTGCTGCCTTTTTAGACTCCGTTTACACCGCCATACTCCCGAGTGTACGTCCGTTTAAACGATTCTCGGTCATTTGGAAGACTTGACTAGGTGAAGTGACAAACTTATCAACGATGACAGGTGGCACTGGTGCTACATCGACAAATTCAAATGCGACCAGATGAACTGACGTTTAATCTGCCGTTTTTAAAACATTTTTAGCCGCCCTTGGCAAAACCTCGGTCCTTCACCGACTGCCCCATCCGTAAATAGATTTGTATTCATGCCAGTCATTTGAAATAAAACAGTGGCAATGTCATGAATGTGCTAATTACAAGGACACTTAATGAGAAAATCAAAACAAAGGCCGCCACATAAATCTGAAATATTCAGTGCAAACACGACTGTTTCTGTGCAGGATTCGGATCCTAGTAATTAGTGTCAACTGCTCTGCGGATATATCCGAGAATATACGCGCAGTTACTTTTTTGTTCTAATCCTTTAATGGAAGGCCTCCGCCGTTGGCAAGCGTCGGGAACATTTGTCGTGGACATGGGGTGTCGAACGGGGAGGAAAAGGCCAAGAATGTTGGGTGTCTCTTTCAAAGTGCCGTAATGAGACGTTTTCGCCGCTCGGGCGGCTTTGTATTGTCACTCGGACCGCGTCCGCATGCGAGTGAGTGACACGCCGGGCGCCGTTTGCCGGCCAAAGATGCGATCGGTGGAAAAATCGGCGGAAAAAAATTGCGGAGCCCCCCCCCCCTTGACCAAGAGCTTCCAATTAGGGGTTAATGGTATCTATATTAACCCCCGGCCCCCCCTCGGTTCCCTCCCGGCTTGACTTTATTGAGGCGGAGGCGAGGGGGGATGCGGCGGCCTCAATAAAAACAACACTAAAAAGCAATTACAGTGCTGCGAAGAATGGGACTTGTCAGTAATTTGGCGTGTAAAAAGCGAGGAGATTGCAGGTCTGGGGCCGATTGGAATTCTGAGCCCGCAGTGTAGTGTGGGAAAAGCAGTGGGAAGGCAAGCGCCGCTCTTTGTCGGCTAATTACTGGAACTAGCCCAGGCCAGCGCCAGGCCCGGCTAATGATAACCCCGCTTCCCCTCGCCCTCCTCTCCTTGTCACCGATAGGGCCCGTCTCGCCCGCTCGGGTCACGTGAGCAAAAGGGGCCGACGGAGACAAAAAAAAACAAAAACGAAAAAAGCGGCCTTGCTTTCGGAATTAACGTGCTTTCCCAGGTGCGGCCATTCTTTGACAGCTCTTCTTTTTCCGCGGCCCAGTCCCAATACCTACACTTCCATTTGGAGGGCGTACCGATTCTTGTGAGTGCTCTGTGATCCCGCCCCCTTTGCGCCCTTGTTCACGCATCGGTGGGCAACTGTGGATTTCACCAAAACAGCTGGAAAATGACCACATTCTGTGAAATTTCTTTGAGATGATTGACGATTTTATTTGTATTTTTCAAGGTTTTCTTTTCTTCCCGTTTTTCTATTTTCTATGTATTTCTTCTTTGTTTTTCTTCCTTCTTATTCCTGTTCTTTTCCATTTCCTCATTTTTTATCATCTTTTTCATTTTTTTCCCTCTTCTACCGCTTCTTCCCACGCACACCTTTTCGTATTGCTCTTCTCCCTTTTCTTTTTCCTCTTCTCCTTTTTCTTATTTCTCTTACTCTTTCGTTTTTCAGTTTTCCACTTCTTCTTTCTCTTTTTTTTCTGTTTTTCCTTGTATTTTCCTTTTTCTTCTTTTCATTCTTTTTTCTTCTCTTCTTTCTCTTTTTTGACCTCCTTCTTCCTCATCTTATCTTATTTATTCCTTTGTCTTTGTTATTCTTTTCCCGCTTTCTTCCTCTTCTTTTCTTTTGTTTTTCAATTTTCTCCTTTTTTCTTTTTACTTTTTTCCTCTTTTTTTCCAATCTTTCTTCTTCCTCTTTTCCCCCTTTTCCTTGTATTTTCCTTTTTCTTTTTTTCATCTTCCTTCCTCTTCTTTTCCGCCTTTATCATCTATTCAAATTCCTCATCTCCTGTTTTCCTTTTTTCCCATTTTCTTCACGTTAATCTTGTTTCTTTTTCTTCCCCTTCTATCTTTTTTTTCAATTTTCTATTGTGTCTTCTCTTCTTTCTCTTCTTCCTCCTGTTTTCCTCTTTTTTCATTGTCTTTTTCCTCTTCCTTATTCAATTTCTTCCCCTTTTTTTTAACTCCATAAATCTGCCTAGCAGTTCTAGCAAGTTCTTTTGTTGCACTGCCACAGACGGAAGAAAGGTGGCGGTAATTCACAGATTGTCCGCTCGATCAAAAACGCGGTTTTGCAAGCCAATCAAAGCTGCAGTTTGAATATGTCCCACCTGCTGATGATTCGTATGACCATTCAAACTATGAAAAGATGTGACATAGTCTGAAAAATACTCTTCAAATAAGATGATATACGGCACCCTCTGATGGGCCACTTCCTGGCTTTTGGCCCAAATACGTGTGGCCAGGCCTGAAGGAGACCAAGGGGAAGAACAAACAAAAAAAAAAAATGAAATAAGCGAAACTGCCCCTGGCAATGCAGGTGAGCTCATCCGACCTGTTGATTTGCCCGGGACACACACCGAGGTGAAAAGGTGACTAATGAGTGATCGTGTCTGCTCCTAGCCTTCATCCGGGCCCGCTAAAGTTGCGTCAGGGCCGCCGAAAACGCTCAAGTGCATGGGAATACCTGCAAGTATGGCGGGCGGGCCCTTGTTAGGTGGCCCATGTCTTCTTGCAAGGAGAAGAAGTGGCGAGAGCGGGAACTTCAAAAGGCGCCTTCGCACGTGTCGCGTCTCTTCACCTTGTCATGGCGCCTCACAGCTTGCCTTCGTCCGCATCCAAAAGAAAAATATGCCTCATCGCTCACATGTCAAAACATGAAAAATGCGATTTTCTTCTTTGGATCAATCACAACTTTTTTTTTTTTGCTTATTGGGAGAGCAGACCTGTGGCTTGTGTGCCAGTCCATAGTCCTCAAAAGGAAAAGCTCCATAGAAACTGAATAATGAGGTGGACATCTTGAACTTATGAAAATGAAGTTTGCTGGGATATATGAAGTCCCTTTGAAACTTTTTTCTAATTATTAAAGGCACGTAAATTAGACTTGTTTTAGGACTTAATTTTGTATTGTTAATTTTCTGATGTTTTTTTTAACCCTCATGGAGTATTTTATCCCATCATATGGTCTTCACATCAAATGCATTCCGAAGGAAACGCATTGAAAGAACACACCAGGGAGCTGAAATTTCACCCAGACGGTGACAACATTTCATCTCTTAACACACTACCGAGAATGTGCCATTCCTTGTGCAATATTTTATCCAATCCTTTGAGCTTTACATCAAAGGCATTTCACATCAAGGCATTGGAACAAGACAATAGGGAGCTGAAATTTCACCCGGATGGTGACAATAGGTTCAAGTTTAACGTGGCACGACCACCTCGTTTTCACACTAGCAGAAGTAGCTAATTTGCAATTATGCTGGAAGAAAATGTCCCCAAAATGATCAAAATACCGCACAAGGTTTAAGGGATTTTTTTGGGAAATAATTTCAAAGAATATTTTGGAATAACGAAAGTAGTAAAATTTAGAGCGCAGACATTTTTTTCCCAAGCTATACATTTTCCATAGTCTTCTATATTTTGAGTTATCTTAAGTCATTTTCGAGTCATAAAAATAATGACTGTTGCGTAACAGAATGGTGTTATTTTATGGGGGCGGCACATTGTCTCCATTTTGTGTGGCATTTTTCCTTGTTGAGTCCATTGTTTGGCCGCATGTGACTCGGGTCGTCGTCACCTTGAAATGTTTGCTGTTGTCGTGCTGAATGTCGCGGTGAAACTCCCCCACGTTGCCCCTCATAAAATTAAAAAAAAAAAAAAAAAAAAAGGGCTCGGTGATTGCAATGAGATCCTTTGTGTTGCTTTTATATGGTTATTGGTCGCTCCCGCTCTCAGTTTGGCCGTGTCAAAGTTCTCACAGTCGGGAGGACACGATTCGTCCTCTGGCAACTATCTGCTAACAATGTCCGTCTCACGTGGGTGACAAAGGAGCGGCCGGTCCCCCCCCCCGACCTTTTTGCGTCAACTTTCACTTGCCGTCAATGTGTCATTGTCAAAATACTGGAATCTTATTTGTCCCCAAAATTCGTCTGCTGCATTTGGAGGCACTTGCGATTTTCTCGAAACGTGCTCGCTAGTCTAACAATGAATTTTTCATTGGGAGAGCTGTTTAAAAAAACCCATTTCCTAACAATTCGGTCATTAAATTTAATTGAAATCTGTGCGAAGATTACAAAAAACTTAACTATATAATGTCATTTGTTGAGACGGTTACTCATTCAATCCCAAAGACATATTTTGACGTTAACGTCCAGTCGTTCAATCCTCTGTACTTGTTCATTTTTTTCATAATTGTAAAGTGTTTGTCTAAAGAATGTTCTAAAAATGGCAGATGAATTAATTTCTGAAATTATGATTCTTTTTGGTAATTATTTGCTAAAGTAATTGGTAACTTTAGTACATCAACTAATGCAACCCTAAAATATTTGATTAGTTTAGGTGCTAAAGTAATCAATTTAGGGTTAGTAATTGATTCATTTTGGTACTAACACAATAAATTAGTACTTAAGTATAAAAAGTAATGGATTACCTTAGTAATTGAGTGCCTAAACTAATCAATTACTTTAGTATCTATTTAATTAAAGTAGGGACCTAAAGTAATTTAAATACCTAACTACTGTGTAACTGATAACTTTAGTACTTTAGGACACAAAGTAATCAAGCCTAAAACAATTTAGGTACTAAAGGAATCTATTTCCATAGGGTTAGTAACTAATTTGTTTTGGTACTAAGGTGCTAAAAGTAATCAATTACCTCAGGTTTTAAATGACTAAAATAATTGATTAGTACTTTAAAACAGGTACTAAAAGTAATCAATTACTTAGTATTTGCTTTTGGAAAGAATTTATTGGATGTGAACCATGACATTTTTATCATTTCAGTTCAGTTAATTTAGTTATTAAAAAATAAAAAAGACAAGAGACTCGCAGACACATTTTGCCTGTTTATGTCCATTTATTTAGATGTTACAGAGTTACACACCTACGTCATACGGTGTCAACACTTAAACTGGATGTACACACACACACACACATACATTGTATACGGTATGAATATATATATATATATATATATATATATATATATATATATATATATATATATATATATATATATATATATATATATATATATATATATATATATATTATATATATATATATATATATATATATATTATATATATGTGTGTGTGTGTGTTTTTGTGTAAAAAAGTAAGGCAAATTAGTCTACAAAAACTTTCTGCAAATATATATTTACTTACTAATATATACATAGTAAAAAATAAATAATTGTAAAAAAAAAAGTCACAATTACTAGTATGTACAAAGCTTTGGATTGTAAAAAGTAATTAGAATGCAAATATTAAAGTAATATAATTAACAAGTATATCAGATGCGTAAATGAATGAGGAGATAAAACAGACTGTAACTAGTAATTGTTTTGAAAATACCTTTTGTAATGCGCGTTATTTTTATTAGGTACACACGCAATTGAATGACGTATCCGAAATCAATTTTTGCCACCGCTAAAGCTAATGATTCTCCGATCGATTAATACTGTACGGTTTTTCAAAAAATGATTTTATGATAAAATATGTTTCAGAAAAAAGTCAAAATATTATGAGATGACGTCTTGTTTATTAATAGGTGGTTCTTAAAAATCTGAGGTCTTATTTTTTAAAAAGAAGACTTTTTTTTGTATGTAATCACAAGGAAACTTCCTTCAACTGCAGGTGTACCTAATAAAGTGGCAACATGACCTCTTAATTCAGCTTTCAGTAGTTTTTACTTGGGAAAAAAAAAAAAAAAACAACACAACAAAGCACAAGTGTGAGTCATCTTAAATTAAAAGTGGAGCAACAAGTCAAATCACGTTTGCTCTAATCAGACTACAAAGCGACTAACACAAGCCCAACTCTACTTTTGCTTAAAATGGACGACACGTTTTGTAGAAATGCGTCCAAAGTTGACATTTTCCGAACTATAAAAGAAACTTCTTTCACAGAAAGAAACCAAAACAAAACAATGTAAGAACCTCAAAATCAAACAATACTAAACGACGAAGACTTAGCAGCATGAGAAGGCGGGACCTTTGATCGCCTCGGCGACACTGCTTTTTTTTCTTTTCTTTTTCATTTTAATTGTGACCAGAACTGAATGCTCACACCTTTTGGTGATACCACCAAGTTATTCTGTTTTGCAAAGAAAAAAATGCAATGTTACGATAACTTTTGAATAATTGTATATTTGACCCCTTGTGCAGTATTTTGACCATTTTGGGTCATTTTCTTCCACATCATTCTCGCAGTATTTTAGCCACTAAATGGCACGCTCCTGGTGGTGTAATACCTAAGTGGATGTGCCAAGTTGAACTCTGACAGGTTATCACCATCTGGGTGAAATTTCAGCTCCTTCCTGTCTTCTTTCAATGCTTTCTCTTTGATGTAAGGATTCAAGGATTGGACCAAAAAATACTGCTAAAGGGTCAAGTGTGAATTTATGTTTTACTTTTTTGTGTGGTTTTTTTTCTTCTTTTTAGTGTCCCTCTGAATAAATCAAAGGGAAATGGCGGATTTTTTTTTTTATTTCAATAAATAACGGCCCCCTCGTCACCAAGGCCTCACATTACTATGAGACATTCGTAATACTGATAAAACCCGTGCTTCATTGGACGTTATGGACACAAGTGCTGGACTTTGAGCATTTTTTTTTTTTTTCGGGGGTTCCTCGGAGGGCTCTTTGGTTCAAAAAATTTCCCATGTTTTTGTTTTAGAGAATGCTCTTGTAACGCTTGCACAAATTACGATAACTGAGCCTTAGTAAACACAATGACAACGTTTCTATTACGACGTTCGCTCAGACACTCAGGACTTTACGCTTTAACACTAGCGATCAAAAATCCGTCGCCAAATTGACCTTGAGGGAAGGCCAGCATTTTTGCAGTGTTTTTACCACGCAAGGCCTCAGAAAAACAAACACGGACCGAGCACCGAACGAACCTCGTATTTTTACTCGACCGCATCGAAGCGCTCCCGAAGGCAATTTGACGACGGGTTCCCCACGATTCCACCTCGCCGCCGCCGATCTCAGCTAAATTACACTAAAGACAAAAATGAAACAAAATAAAAACACCAATATGGTGTTTGACCTTTCCCAAACTACCCAAAGTCACCTTGAGAAACCGATGGTCCGCGTTAGCATCCCGACAGTTTGCAACGTTTTCCTTGCGAAGCCTTCCTTAAAATGGAGGCCTCCGCGAACAGCGCGCGAGGTCCCGTCCACGGGCGGCTCCGGTCCAAAGCGGCTCGCTCGAAATGCGAGAAGCGGGCGTTATTTGCAAGTGTGCACGTCGTAGACCCGGACGCACTCCTGGCAGCTGACGTAGCAGCACCAGTGGAAAATGCAGTGGCACTTCTCTTTGCGCCTCTCCGTCCTGGTGTTGTGGCCGCGGCCGCAGCACAGCAGGTCGCAGCCGTCGATGCCGTGCGACGTCAGGTTGCAGACGCGGTCGCGGGTCCCGAAGGAGCCCGTCTCGGCGTTGGGGTCGCAGAAGTTGGGCGAGCCCTCGTAGTAGACCAGATCGCGGTCCGTGGGTGGTTTGAAGTAGTTGTAGCGGGGTCTCAGGGTCTCCACCCAGCCCCGCGACTCCTTGTGCTTCTCCACCACCATCTCCGAGGCGCTGTCGTACTTGTCCTTCATGTAGTCGCCGATGACCCGGAAGTCCGGCTGGGACCACCAGCAGGTCTTCATCTCACAGCTGCCCGACAGCCCGTGGCACTTGCACTTCAGGAAAATGTTGTCATAGAGAGACTGCGGGTAAAATGAGCAATAGCTTTAGGAAGCGGCGGCAGAAGAGCTGACTCGTTTGGAGCAGAGGTGTTAAACTGATAAAATTATGATATGTACTCGAATGGAAATTTTCTATGCACAACGAGTACAAAACCTCAAATCTCACCTTCCGTCCGGCCTCGTTATTATGGCAGTTCATGGCCGAGCGGGCGTCGGGACGGTTCTCCCTGGCGTCGGCGAACTCGCGCGACACCATGTCGCCAAAATCCACGTCTTCGCTGCAACCGCCCCACTTCCAGCCTTCGCCGGGGGGGCCCTTGTGACGCGTGTCGCAGCCGCAGATGGTGGCCGAACCGTCGGCGCAGGCCCGGGTGACGGCGAACGCCACGCCGGCCGAGGCGATGGCGTGCACGAAGGCCGACTCTCGGGTGGCTGCCAGACGAAAAGACGGGACTCTTGTAGATATAATTATCAGATACCTCCTACTCAAACCCAAAAACTACCACCACGACTTACCGAACCAAAACCCAACAAAGCCAAAGAAATATCCTGTTTGATTTTTTTACATTGTGGACTCACTTTTTTTCTCCCAAAATTAAAAAAAATAATAATTTTGATGCACAGACGCACATTTTTATATCGTTCGTATTCTTACTTACATAATTACTGTAATGATATGAGCCAGAGGGCCGACATCAGGTAGCTGTCAGCAGCCAGTGCCTATTGCTGCTAACAGTAGCCCGTGTTAGCTGAGATTGCGACGCCATTATTTTCAGTAAAATAAGCGAGCGTACTGAACCAACGTCCGAGTCTATCGTTCACACGCAGCAATATTTTTAAAACTGAGAGGATCGTGTAAAGGTTATGATGACTCCAGCTGACTCAATTAAGCCTGGCAAGGTATGGAGCACCGGTTAGAGAACACGGAAATTCCATTTAACGGGAACATAGAAAATGCCAGAAGAGCCTAAAATCAAGGGTTTGTCCTATACACAGGTGCGTCCTATACCTGGGGAATTCCGGTAATTGATTGTAGGTTAACTATGTAAACGTCACAATTTGACCTTTTCTGACTCTTCCTCTCCTATATGGGCATACGGATGGAGAAAGTAGGTCACAACCCGTTTGGAAGTGTATTATCACATCTTGCGTAAACCTCAAAAGTAAACATCTTTCAAGCCGCGCTAACGAGACCACTCGTGACACATTCAGGCGGTGAACTTGTGCCGCGGAGGTCATTAGCGGTTTGTTTAGGTAGCATCCACAAAAGATCCCAGACATCAATCGTCACGTCTGTGAAGAAGGCCATCTAGGGCCTTTTGTCTCTGGCCTGCCATACTTAACTGCTGACTCATCAAGGCGGCATGAGAGGAAGACGTGGGCCTGACAGCTCTATCATTAAGAAGCTCAATTAAGCTTTTCAAAGGTTAGGAAACGGCCTCACGCACCGCACCGACGGGCGTTTACGTATCAAAGCCAACGACGTTACGATTGCGGAATTACATCTTGTATTACTGCAAAAAATAGGGAAAAAAGACATTCGTGTTTCTGCTGAAGATCAAGAGTGAAGGAGGAGAACGAAAGGGACAGGTACAAAGCTAAAGGCAGAAGGAGCCCCTCCCTTCCTGCAGGTTCCAACCAGTTTAAGGTCTAACGGGCGTTAGACAACAATGACGCAAGAGAGAAGGCCCACTGTCATCCTCTTCCCTCAGCCCCGCAACAGCTACTGAATGGAAGCTCACTGGCTGCCATAAATTTAACAGAATCCCAACCGTCAAAAAGTACAAGCTGCCCGTTTGCGGAAAGTGCAAGGCAGCAGTGTTGATCTAATTAACTGTCAGGATAGTAAAAAAAAAAAAAAAAAAACGCACCACCAAAAGTGTAGTTAGATGTCCATGAATATCATCAATTGAATCTTAATCTCAAAGACGTATTTTTACTTTTTTTTTTCTTTTTAAAGAGTCTAGCCACACATTCAACTCAGATACTTATTTGTATAATTTCCTTTTTTTTATTTTTTATTTTTGCTCCTAAAAATGGCTGGCACAAAATGAATTAAGGAATGTATTAATTTAGCTAAATAAGTCCTAAAGTAATCAAATACTCTAGGTGATTGAGTACTATAACTTAAGTACCTAACGTATTTGATATGTTTATATAGTAGGTATGTGTAATTATTACATGTTTATATTAAAAGGGGTGTATGTATGCATACACAGTGCATTATATTATTTATATGGCGTTGTATAACTAGTATATTTCTTTTTTTTGTAAGTATATGTTTATATGGATATTTATGATGTGTGAATGTTATATATGTATTTAACATAAAATTTGTATCTTTAAATAGAGTATTTAAACATAATTATGTGTTATATGTGTAGCAATATTAGAGTATTATATAATACTTAAAAGGGATAAGACATAAAGTAGTTTTACTTCTTCCTACTTCTTTTCGAACAGAATACGTGTCTTGTTATGTTTGGCTTTATTTTCAGTTTAATCTTTTTCTACAAACTATATTTTTTATATAATGTTTTAAATAAAATAATTAATCGCTTCATTCAAGTAATCAAATACGTTAGTTCTTCCTTAAGTACATTACTCGGTTCCTTCATTCTTTAGTAGTACAAATAACTGTCAATAAAAAAAAATATATGTCTTTGGGATTGATTGGGTTAATTTTCATAAAAAAACAAACAAACAGATTGTTATCTGAGCTTAAACTGCCCTTGCAGTTGCGGTTGTACAAGTCATAGCCGAAGAGCTAAATTAGACACCTGATTTTGCCCCGTAAAGTGTCTAAATCCAACGTTTATGATTCCCCCATCAATCGTCTTCTCCAAAGAATGCCTTCATGCTTCATGGTTGTTTGCATTTGGACTTTCACTTGTCCGCTCCGTAAATGCCTAGCGACACTGAAAGGGATACCAAGTGTGGCCCTAACGCGGAGCCCTGATGAACTCCTGCGGCAGCTTTGCATTGCCGCTGCAAAGGATAGGCGAGTTGAGGGATGAACGGGCTGAGGAAAAGAGGATTATCTTGGGACAAAATGAGCAAAGGAAAGGACCCGGGAAGCAATTAAAGAGGCCCTGGCCTCTCCATGTGAACACGGAACCCGAGAAAAAGTACCAAATGCAGACGTTAGCCCGTCGGTGGATTTCTTCAAAATATTCATAGTTGCCTTCATTGGCATGCGGTTGAGTTTCCGGATCAGGGCAGAAAGCGGCGAGCTCGCGAGGCGGATTCTCAAGCCTGGTGAAGATATTTGGGTCATCCACATGAGCTTGACCTTTGCGGCCAATTACAACCACAATAACATTTATTTCACCTGCTCCGGCATTCGTTCCGCCACCGGTTTTTAAGAGCGATCGACGGCGTTCGACGAGGCTTCGCGTCCCCCGACCGCGCTTCCCCGCCAAACTTTGCCAAACGCCGGCGGGCCAAGTGGTCCCTGCAACCTGCTGGGGGGCTGAATCCCCCATTGTGCCTCCACTGTCACGCTGCGTTAGTCCCACAATGGCTCCAGATATTTTATATGAAATTTGCCCTGGCCGGTGATTAGCGGGGAGCAAGTTAAGTCATAGCAACAGAGAACTATGCATTGGCCGGACCCTGCTTGTCGGCAGACGGGGAAATCCCTATTCACATGCTTTAATAAAACAATCTAAAGGGCGTGTGAATGGGGAAAAGCACTTTTTCTCCTGCTTAATCTCATGCTTGCAAAGATATTGTGCTCGGAGCCCAGCCCAGCGGGGAGCGGGGCTGAGGTCCCCCCATCAACTCCGTTTGCCACGCCCCTTCTTTCTTTCTCGCGTAGAGTTAATGATATACCGGCGCGCTGGCTTTCCTCCCCCAGCGCGGCGACACGTTCGTTTTGGGGGAAAAGCGCAGACTTCCTAGCTCATCCCAAAAACGGACGCTTTCGTCACCTCGGCGCAGGTCGCCGCCCGCGTCGTCCCGCTTCGGTCGAGAAGCGGAGACATCGTTTCACCGCGTCGGAACGCGGAAGCCTCGGCGCAGGCGTTACGTCAGTCCGGTTCCCGATCGAGCCGGTAGCGCTTTGGGGTTGCCTCATTTTGTTTCAAAGAGGCCTCTGTAATGCCATCGACTGACTCACAAAGCGATGGCGAATACCAGGAATGCCGAAAACAGCTTCGGGATCATAACACCTGCGCGGCGATCTGTTGCCTTTCATCGCGGGCGGATTCCTGCGGTGCATGTTTTGACACTTTGCGTGATGCAAATGAAGGAGCGCAGACGCAGCCCTCGGGCGGAACCGCGCGGTTTAAGCTACGAGGCGGCCCGTCGGTCGACGGTTCTCGTGAAAGGTCACTCGGCGAAAGCTTGCGCGATAAGGGGAGGGCGACGTCGCCGGCGGCGTTCCGGGTGGCAAGCGAGACCTATAAAATCCCGAAAGAAGCAGGAGGAAATGGACACGCTGCAGTCTGAATCGCAGACAAACGGACACCGGTGAGGACAATGGAGCCGTAGCGCAGGCAAATAGCGGCATCAATCAAATCGGATGAAATGGAAGCCCTCTCCGGCTAAGCCCTATCAAAGGGCCGGGAGCGCCCCCGGTCACTCTGACAAAGGCACTTAATCCAGCCACTTTGACCTCTCGCATTATGAGGGGCTCGGCCGACCTTAATCCAATCAAAATGATCTACCCGAGACCACTGGCTGCTGCGCCCCGGCAATTTGCGCCTCCACAAAAGGAGAATCCCTCCGGTCTCCTACTCATCCTCAAGCCTGGCTCGAGACTTCATTAAGTCTTCAGGCTTGAGAGGTTAAAGCCGTGGCACCTCCGCATGTTTACGTTCAACTTGTGGTAGCCGGGTGATAAGTTCGGGAGCTTAGTATTGTTGCCTATTTGCCAAGCGTGTCCTTTAAGTTGGGAGAAACGGCCTTCGGCGCATGGGAAGTACGGCGCAACGCTCATGTCTGTCAGTCTTTCTGACTCAAAACTGATAGTGCGTTTTGCTTAGGAGGTCAACAACAGACGATTTTTTCCCAGAATCAGAATGATGATTTGATTCCACAAAACTGCCTTTTGCTTGTCCGATTTTTAAATATCATTGACAGTGGGATCTTATTTCTTATATAATATATCTTATTTACTGCTATTTTAGTAAAAACGGATCTGTGACGTCTATTACCATCAACGGCAGCGACTGACAAATCGTCGGAAAAGTTTCCCTTCTATGTAAATACACCTACACAGGAAAAGAATACTGCCCGGATCTTGTTTTGAGCTTTTATTTTCTGCTGACTTGACATTCGTGCGGAAATCGCAATTCATCATCGCCGAAAGTCAACACGTTCGATAACACGCCGGCGTTGAGTCTCCAGTGTTGTATAAGGGGCTAGAAAGGATCAGGAGCGGAACGATCCCCGGGGATTCCCTCCTAAAGAAAACGCCGACGAGACCGAAGGCGCTTTGATTGTACGCGGGCTTTCAGGCGTGCTGTTGTCTCGGTTCTATTTCGAGAAGGATTTAAATGAGCGTAATGGCTGACGGGCGGCTTGCGGGTGTCGTGAAAATCACATGCAACACTTGTCAAATGCTCTGTTGGGAGGTCACAAAGCGCCATATTAGTCATAGTGCTACGGGGCGTTGCGAAATCGACAGCTTGAGGCCAGGACTTACCTTTATCCAGAACAGGCCCAAAAATGGCCAGATTGTCATTTATGGTGGTGCAGTTCCAGCGCCGCCCTCGGAACTGGTGCTGGCACTCCTGGATGCCGATCTTCACCCCTTCCGCAACGCTGGGCATGATTTCCAGGTAGTTGCGGCAGAAGCGCAGCTGCTTGGGCACCAGGCCGGGAATGTGGGCGCAGTGGATGGGTTGCGTGCCCAATGACGAGTACTGGTGGCCCACCGCCAGTGACCTAGGCGCGCAGAAGATCGTTAGACCGCCAGGAAAAACTGTTGAGAATGTTTGCTAGTTTATATGCGTGAATCCACCATGTTTATTCTATTTTGTACTCATTTCATTGCGACCCTTGTGAGGACAAGCCGCTCTAGAAAATGGACGGACGAATAGATGTTGATTTTGGTCATATTGAAAAGCCGATATTTCCCCCGATTTTTGCGTTTGTCCTTTACAACGGCAACTCGCAAACAGGGCACAATAGAAAATTTTGTGTTGACACCCCAAAACCAACCTATGACATTTGCAAGCCTTTCAATGATTGGCTTAGCCTGGACGCCCATAATGCAAAAGTTTTCAAAAGTTATAAAACCCTCATTATGACGTACTATTTCAATTTCATAAATATATGAATACACTATTCGTTTGATCGGTTACTGGACATAATGTACTTTTTAAAAATTATTATATACAGTATGTATACAGTATGTATGGATTACATTGTTCAATTACAACATTTTTTAATAATTACCTTTTAATGGCGATGAAACAAACACGCGGGAATTCATCTCGATAAGGCGAAAACCTCCTTTTAAAAAGCTAGCATATGCTAGGCGTCCATCAATGCGGTCCCGCCTTGCAGACACCTGGCCTTTGCGAGCATGGAAATTGCAGGCCTGCCAACGCAGCGCTTCTGTCAGATGAAAGTCCACAATGCATCTCCAGGTCTTCATAGACCCGAAGCTGACAGCGCGGAGAGCGACACCTTGTCATTAGCCGCGCGCGCACTTAACACTCTTTAGGCTAATAAGAGTGCAAAGGCTACGTGGAAACTTCAGAGAGCGTATCAAGGCTAACACGTGCACACAAGCACCATTCCCCCACTTCCCGCCTTCAACGTTTTTTCTTTGAGGATGAAACAAGTGCAAACTTGGTTCCATCGTGACATCGTTGCTTTCGTTCGCCTTCCCTCTAGCTCGCTATCTTCATTAGCGTGGCTAAGTGCGAAGCCAAATAAGAGTTCAATGTGTTTATACCCAATGGCATTATGGGAAAAAAAAAATGCCGTTTTCAGCATTTGCCCCCCAAGTTCATTCCATCGTGTTTGCAAGTAGCTTGGAAGATATATGCAAATATATCCCGTATTATTTCCACTTATTTTTTAATCTATTTGCAATTATGTTTCTATGCTACTTGCAAGTATGTTCAAATATATTGAATATACTTGCAAATACCTCAAACATATTTGCAAGACTGTTTAAAGGTATTTGCAGGTATGTTTGAATGTGTTTAATACCTCGTGGCTTTATGGGAAAAAATGCTACGCTGTTAGCATTTAGCCTAAAAGTACCTTGAACTTATTTGGAAGAAGGATTTCATTGTATTTTATACCCCGTGGTATTATGAAAGAAAAAATGCTACGTTTTCAATATTTATTTAGCCTACAAGTATGTACAGTACCTTAGAACATATTTGCAAGTATGTTGGAATATATTTGCAAGTATGTTTGTTTACATTTGCTATTTGCAAGCGTATTTAATCGTATTCACAAGTACATTAATACGTATTTTCTAGTATGTACGAATGTACTCGCAAATGCGATCAAACATACGTGTAAGTATGTTTGAATATATTTTAATTATATTTGCTTGTTTGTTTTGAAGAAAGTATTGCAAGTACGTGCAAATACGTTTGAAAGTATTTGTAGATTTGAAAATCCGTTTGAACGTATTTGCAAGTTCCTTCTATTGTATTTGCAAGTACGTTCAAATATGCATATACGTTTATCGTACTTAGAAATACCATCAAAATACATTCAAATATGTCTGAACGGACTTGCAAACATGTTTGAATGTATTTGCGAATTTAAAAGTACGTTCAACGTTGAACATTTTGATCATATTTGCAAGTACAGTACGCTTATATTTGTATCATTGAACACACTTGCAAATACCTCTGAAAGTACTTGTTGATTTGCAAATACGTTTGATCGTATTTGCAAGTTGGTTCGAACGTATTTGCGAGTATGTTTGATCGTATTTGCAAGCACGTTTGTACATATCGGCAAATATCCTCCAACTTGCTTTTGAAGGGACTTGTAAATTTGCGAATATGTTTGAACAAGTTTGTCGACCAAAAATATTGACATTTCTTCCGCGTAATCCAAGAAATTTTATATGTACCGTATTTTGTAGATGATCTATTTGGATTTCCTATTTGGATTTCAATTAGCTTCAACCGCGTGAACTGTTGACCTGATTATTGCGCTTATTCCGAGTGCTTGACACAAGTCCAAACAGAGATAAATTGTTGAAAGAACACCCCCATTTTTTATCTTTGGCCAATGCCCTACGGGTTATCCGCAAAGTGATTTTTTGGCAAGTCGACCGACTCACTCATCTTGTGATCCGGTCGCCTTCGCATCCGCCGATGTTTAGCGCTTGGCTAGCTGTTGACCTTTGGTCCAGAGACCACTCGCGACGCGATTGGCAAAATTCCCGACACCGGTTTGCGTTTTTTTCCTATAAATGACCCCCTTGACCTTGAATAGCTCCGGCGTGCCCTCCGACGACGCGAATCCAGCATGTCATGATGGCCGCCCGCAATTAAAACTTTCCGATGAATGTTATCACGACTTTCCCGGAGGTGACTTCGGCTTTTTGCGTGCCCTCAAGACGATACCGCCGCTATTTGTCACGCGGGTTCCGGCAGAATTTCTCGCCTGGTTTCCGCAGACAGCACTACAGTAAATCAGCAGAGTTGAAAACGAGACGAGACCGTCACAAATTGACCTCACTGCGGCCCCTGACCCCCCCCCCCTCGAAACCGCAACTCAGCTCCGAGTCCACATCCCGGAGCGGAGCAGACTTTTGCTCCACGCACAACAAAAGAGTGCGAATGCAAAGCGATTGATCAGTGTGAGGTGAAAAGAAGCGCCGCAGGCTCGCATTTTTAAACAGCTCCTTGTCAGTCACATCCTGAACCTCCTCCACACTCGCAGGGAAAAAAAAAAAAAAAACCTGCCGTCTTTGACCTTTCCACGGCGCTTGACTTTACATTCATAAATCTTTAACCCTTGTGCGGTATTATGATTTTTTTCGTGTCGTTTTCCTCTGCGTCATTCTCGCAGTATTTTAGCCATTTTGAACATGTTGTCGCCGTGCGGGTGAAATTTCAGCTGCCTGCCTTTGATATAACAATAAAAGGATTGGACAAAATAGCACGCATTGGTTTAGCACTGGTTTTGCAAAGCTCACAGACCAACACGTATGCATTTATATTAGGGAATTGACTGGATGCGCACATGCAGATGGACACGCACGCGGATGATATGAAACGATGACTTTTCAGACAACTTTTTTGCATGCTATGATGTGCAAATAATGTCTGAAATAGAGAATCAAACATTGTCAGTTATTTTATGTGCTGCGCACTCTAAATTGTGGACTGGGCTCTTGGGAAAAATGGAGGGAACTCACTTTGGCCCCAGAAGATGTCAGCCCACCGGGCATCTGCCCTCTACGCTTGATGGCCAATTTAGCCCTTTCACAATTTGTTCTGCTGGACTTAGCGGACAAAATCATTGGCCGTTACAAAATGGCTATTTTAAACGCAAGTGTTTCTTCGAGATTTTCCAGTAGCATCCACGGGAATTGTTGTCCGTTCATCTTGATCCGTGTGGTCAGCGATCACTTCAAACGGCCTTGCTTTTCCACAAACGTACTTTTTCCTCCAATAAATGATGAATCGCTCGCTCGTTATTTTTTGGACGAATATTTTGCGCTGTATCTCAAAAGGTGCTTTAGAAGGACCGCTCATTGATGTACGGCTGAGCAGCTGGGGCTTCAGGACGCTCGGGTGAGGTCCCGACCCGCGGACCGGATTCCCAGTGACGGGACCCGCTCAAAAGCTGCGAGCAATCGGATCCGGGAGCAAAATTGCTCTGGGTGCACGCTTGGCCCCCCTCTTATATGAGCGCATCTAGCGCTGCTTTAATGCATATTTCAGCAAGCCCAAGCAGGGCGAGCGCGCTTGACAATTACCACTTTACTGGTGGGCCCCGGGGCCTTGGAGCCGACTTTGACATCAAGAGAAGATGTTTGGGAAAAGGAATGTGCGGTGGCGAGCTTTCACCTCCAGGTACTTCTCCTGAAAGGGGGATGGGGTTGGCGGCTGACTATTCTTTTTTTTATTTTTCCATTAAAGCCATCAATCACGGCAGAAGACGCCGCATCTTTGGGGTGCCCGAGCGTGCCGCTAAACCACGCCGGCCTTATTTGGCTCGGGACGCGTTGCCGCCAAACAAAATGAGTTCTAAGCAAGGCGTCAATGAAGGGATTGTTTGCTAGCAGTCGTGTAGCAAACGCTTGTGTTCGACGCTCCCGTTGCCACACACGAATGTCCCGGTCACATTTTTTATAGCGTTTTTCGATCTTGGGTACTCAAAGCGCTTTACGCTAACTAGTTATTTACCTACTGACTAGGGGGGGGTTCAGTGTCTTGCTCAAGGACATGGTCTTGATGGCCGGGGAATCGAACCCACAGCCTCTCGGCCGGGAGACGACCACTCTACCACCGAGCCATTCCGCCCCTCGTTTTTGACAAAGAATAGCACATACCTGCTATTTTGAAAAGTAAGTGGTCCTGCCAAGCTGAATTTTGACATATTGGCTCCATCTGGGTGAAATTTCAGCTCCCTACTATGTTTTTTTATGCTTTCCCTTGATGTGAAATGCTTTTGATGTAAATATTGAAGGATTGGACAAAATACTGCACAGAATTGTATTCATCCAAACTGTATATTTAATTTGTATTTATTTATTTATTTATTAAGTTTACACCTCCTTTTATCTGGCTAGTGAAGTAGTATTTATGATACATAAATATATAATATGCAAATGTTGAAATCAGGCCCAATTTCCACTCGTGTGAACAGGATCTCGACATCCCTAGCGGACATCCTTCAAAACATATCAACCGATGCTGTACGGATGAGTTATTAAGAACCAGGACTACTGGTCCTGATGTGACTCAGCTTTTTTTTCCACCGATGGTCTCAAATGTTATATCAGTATTTCCTTCCTGCCCAATCATGAGTTTGTCGTCACTCCAATCAACAGGGGACCTCTTACAGGAAGATACACCCAATATCCAACCATGCACAAATATTGACTCATAAAATCAATACATGAGCTTTTGTTTGTCATATTCCATCATTTCTGCGCTTGCTGCGTATGACGCACTGACAATATATTTATGATGCCCGGAAAGGACAGCACTGAAGCTCTTTTTTTTTTTTTTTTGCAAATCATATGACGCATTAAGGTACAGTGCTATAAAATTATTCGGTGGGAAAATGTTGTCTACCATCAAACGTTTTGCATCACTTTTTTAAAATTTCATAGCCATGTAAAAATGGATGTTAGCATAGGCCGCCAGCCACAAAATGGCGGCCCACAATTGGGCCCCGGGTTGCAGTTTGAACACCTCAACCCTATCCATGCACATCCATTTATATGAATATGTTTCTACATACATATATAAGCTTACTGGCGGGATGCCTATGTCGGCATTTATGAGAACATAATTCCTTATTTAGAAACACAAGTATATCGTTTCAAAAAATATACTAAAAAGTTATCATATTGACATATTTCACAATAACAAGGTGGCCAGGTGCATATGAATAAGCGCATGTATTTGCATGCAAAAACCACGTTGTAGTTAGCAGAGCAGTGCGCAGGGCTTCAATCAAAATCAAGTCCAAGTTCTACACGTTGAGCCTCTTCCATTAAGTCTTCAAAATTTGACGATTGTGCTATGCAATGCGGACCTACAGTTCTTCTCAACTTGTGGGGAGTAAAAGCGCAGAGAAACCGTTTTGAAAAAAAACGGGGGGGGGGGGGTAGTATGCAAATGTAATGATTTATTTATTAAAATTTTTTATTTGTTTTAAGCTTCTAAGATGCGTCATTCCCACGCACATAAATGAAGAAACGTTTTCAGGGTCCACCCGCTCAGTGGCTCATTTCTTGCCATGCGCATAAAGTTTGTGGAAATTGGTGCGGGTTTACTAACAAGTTGCAAGGAAACCACAACTTCCCTACTTGTGGCAAAGAACAAAATATTGCACACGCCTCTCTTGCTATGATGCAACGCAGTTGACGCCACAACAAACTGCGTATCGTTCAACGTTCTTTGAAGCAATTTCAATTTAAAAAAAAAAAAAAAAAGTCTTTTTCACCAAAGCATCCCAACCGCTGATGACCATTCCGAACGCGCACCTGCACCAGTCGCCCCAATTAGCAGCCAGTTTGGCATGCCGCATCTATCATTAAATATCCATTAACGTATATTTATTCAACTTAACACATGTGATAATGACGTCGTAATAAAACGATCCGAAACGAACCGACAGACAGCAAAATAATAATTGAAAGGGAAAAAAACCTGAATGAGATCTTTTTGCAAAAAAAAAATAATGATTTTAAAAGTACGTTAAGAGCACAACGGATGCAATCAAATATGAAAAGTGCAGACTTTTAGCCTCCAAAATGACTTACCACCAGATGGGATAACTTGCCATGACACGCGTGAGTCCGCACAGCAACACCGCGAAATATCCTGCGAATATCATCCTGGAAAAAGTTCGTCCGAAGCACTCCGGCGTCAATTGAGCCCCGCTTGATGCGCGCCCGCCCAACGCGCGCACCGATCGGAACCAAAGTGGCTCAAGCAAACGAGATCGAGGATGGGATCGACTCGCGTGCGACTGACAGTCAGATATTGAAAAAAAAAAGAATGTTTAAAAGCTTGCTTGACTTTTTTTTTTTCGCAAGCAATTGCCAAAGGCGGATCTGTGACGATACGTTGCCTCACTCTCTCAAAGGATCCAATTTGACGATTTTTTTTTTTTTTTTTTTTGGAGCTGATGGCGAATCGCAGTGCGTGTGATATATAATGTAGTTTAAAGGGGGGAAGAGGGCGAGGGGAGGGGTCCGAGAGGGCTTTTAAATAGGCATCGGAACCCCCGCCGATTGCGTAGCTATAACAACCTGTCCGGATTTCACTCCCTGGCTTGAAGCTTCTAAAATGCACAAATAAATATGTGTGAATTGCTCGGGGATCATTAGTGACTTCTCCGAGGGCTTTTCTCTCTTTTTTTTTCTTGCCTGCTTTTGACGCGAACGACCTCATTCCCCCCATTCGGGCGGAATGGAGTTTTATTATTATGGATACAGACGAATGTTTTTTTTTTAATTATTAATGCATGAAAAAAAAGTCATTTGCACCGAGTTTGCGTCATATTTTTGCATCATAACTGTGCTTTGTTTTTTCTTATTTCTCTTGAAACAATTTAATTTGCTGTGAAAAATGTTTGAATAAAGTTCCTTATGGATATGTACTTTATGAGTACCAATGAAAAAAAAATCTAAAATGTCATGCAAAAGAATCATTAAATCTTGCTCATTTTGAAGCGTGCCTTTGCCCCCTGTGACCAGCAGGGGTCACTAAATCCCAGGTTTTCAGGCTGCTATTAATGAGGCGACGCCTTCTGTCCAAGCAATCAACAGCAGACGTTCTTTCTGCCATCAAGTTCATTTGGCATGACTGCATGAAGTCGACCGAGTGATTCTCCGCGATCCGGAGTTTGTGTTTGATCAAAGTTGACTGAGTTGGAGCGCTTCAATCGGGAGGCGCTCAGCGAGTTGTCACCGCCATCTGCTGGACATTATTGGAAACAGGCACGTCTGCCTGACCCGCTCAAGCCTTCTGCTTTCAAATTAAAAGTGATGCACGTGTTGTTATCTATCACTGTTATGTGGTGTTTTATTTTGGTGGCGTCAAAGGCACTTTTACTCGTCAGGTAACGACTGAGAGTGTTTAATGAATAAATAAATTATTGTTCTGGTGGCTTGCGTGTGTGTTCTTGGTCTTTTTTTATTTATTTATTTTATAAATGCCTCACGATACATGGTCCATTTTTGCAAAGATATAGCTTGAATATGATCTTTTTTTTTTAAGGAAAAAAGGCTTACATGGTCATTTTTTTCAGATAAAAGCATTACTTTTACATGGTATTTTTAAAAAAAAAGCCTGACTATACAAAGTCTTTTTTTCAGATAAAAGCCTTACTTTTACATTGTATTTAAAAAAAAGCCTGACTATACATGATTTTTTTTCTTTTTTTGCAGAAAAACATCTTATTGTACATGGTGGATTATTGTTTTTGTTTTGTTTTGTTTTGTTTTTTTGAGAAAACTCTTACTATATACATGGTCGTTTTTCATGGTAGAAAAGCCTCACTTTACATGGTCGTTTTTTTGTGTGGAAAAAAAGCCTTACTATACATGAACGGCATTTGTGCGGGAAAAAAAGCCTTACCATGCATGGTCATTTTTTGCAAAATAAATAAATAAATAAATAAAAAGCCCTTGCTATATATATACATGGTTGTGTTGTGCAAAATAAACAGCCTTTCTCTACATGTTTGTTTTTAGCGAAAAACAAAATCCTTATGGCCGTTTTGCGTGGAAAAAAAAGCTTTACAATACATGGCGTTTTTTTTTTTGAAAAAGAAAAGCCTTACTATACATGTTTTTTTTGTGAGGGAAAAAAAGACAGACTATACATGGT
The DNA here is from genome assembly GCF_059441005.1 of Hippichthys cyanospilos. Lineage (NCBI taxonomy): Eukaryota > Metazoa > Chordata > Actinopteri > Syngnathiformes > Syngnathidae > Hippichthys > Hippichthys cyanospilos. The sequence continues at coordinate 6,321,711 of NC_142380.1, forward strand.
CTTTTTTTGCAGAAAAAGCCTTACTATACATAGTCATTCGTTGCAAAAAAAAAGCCTTACTATACATTGTCATTTTTTAACATTTAAAAAAACTTACTCTATATATTGGTTTTTTTGTGCGTGAAAAGTATTTTTGGGGAAATAAAATCCTTTAACTAAAAACAACACCAGACTCCTAATTTCAGGAGTCAAAGACTCCCGTAGTTATTATATCAATACTAGAATTCATATTTGGTCGGTTCTGAATGGGTCATTCATGATAAAGACAACAATTTGTAAAACAACAATGGCATTATTTGTTTCTCCATTCAAAGCGAATCGCTCGTTTGTACCGCTAGATGGCGTCCTTTATCAAGTTGTCAGAGCCCAACTATTTCCTTCCGGCCGCTAGGAGGCATTGTTGGTCACAGAACTTCCTCTGCGCTCGTCGTCATCGGTGCGGTGTGTGTTTTCAAATGAGGCGAGGTTCCGCGGGCGGGCGGTGGCTCTTCGCACTTTCGGGTGCAAGCAAGCGGTGGGACAACACACGACTCGCGCCGCGCGGCTTCTCGTGGACAAAAAGGGAGGGGGTGCAAAGCCGGCGCCTGATTGGCCCAAACGCTCCCTTGACTGCCACAATACTGCGACCACGTGACCTGCCTGTTTTCAAGCCACTGTTTTTCCACGCGTGCGCCGCAAAAGAGCCACCGACGCTGGACATCGGTGCGCGGGTGGCTGCAAGACGATTCGGGAGGAAAGAGCCTCGGGGGGAAGGAAGCATGGCGGCGGCCGCGAGCAGCGGCGGCGGAGCCTCGGCGGCCGCGCTCCTGCACGGCCACCGCATCAACGGCTCGCAGACGCGGAAGCGCATGGACCCGAGGCGGAGGCAAGCGGCGCTCTCCTTTCTCACCAACATCTCCCTGGACGGGCGACCCGTGCGCGACGGCCACCCGGAGACCGACCACGTCGCCGCCGATGAGCTCGAAGACCCAGAAGCTTCCTCTGCCGCCGCCGCGGCAGCGCTAGCGGCCGCCGCGAGTGCCGCGAGCACCCTGGCCAAGCAGGCTCTCGCTGCGGCGAGCAGCCGAAGCGGATCGGTGGCTTCGGCCGCGTCCGTCGCTCCGGAGCCCGGCGAGGGCGAGCCGCCGACCCCGACGTTTTGCGGTTCGCCTCTTTCGGCTCTGGCCGCCTCGGCCCGGAGCAGGCTGCAGACGTACACTCCGGGGGTGTCGCCCGCGGCGTTTTCCAGGCAAGGCTCCCTCAACTACTGCGCAGAGGCCGGACACATCGCCAACTCGGCGGTCGAGCTGCAGCGCTCCAGGTAAAGGCTTGGCAGCACGCGCATGCGCACGCCGCCTCAAAACAACCTGTGGACAAGGGCCGTGAATGCAAATCGCGGACCCTCGCGTAGCCACGGTTCGCCGCCCGCGGATTCCGCAAAAGGGTTTTTTTTATATACATTTTATAGTAGAGGTTTTTCTGTGGCTTTTGAAGAGTTTGGGTGGCTTTCATATGAAACCTATTGTATTTAACTATACATGGATATTAATGGGCCGATGTGCCAATGTAGTTCATCCAACCATTATGGTAGGCGCTTATCCTCACAAGGGTCGCAGGTATGATGAAGACTTTCCCAGCTGCCTTGGGCAGTAGCAGGGGCACGCACAGAACTGCTTGCTAGCCAATCACAGCGCACAACTGAAAAGACTAACATCCATCCTCACAAATACACTTTTGTGTACAATTTTGTGTGTCCAAGCATTTTTAGAATGTGCGAGGAAAGCGGAGTACATGGAAATAATTCCACACAGGCACAGGGAGAACATGCAAACTCCTCACAGGAAGGCCATAGCCGTAACCCAACCCGCAACCTCCTGCACAGTGAGGTGGATGTGCTAATCATTTTACCACTGTGCCCCCCCCCCCACCAATGAAGTTACCCCTGAAAAAAATGGCACACATTTAGTGAAAGCAGTGTGTCATTATAATACTTGTTTGTTTTCATCTAAACACATTAAGAACACACTTTTGATTTGAAGTTCAATCCATTCCAGCCACCCTAAATATTCTATGTGCATAGCATGTTTTTAATAGAAAATACAATGTTGAATAAATAAATAGCAACAGCAAATGTTACAAAATAAAACGTTTTTATTCAAACGTAATCCTTGCATGTTAGGACAAGCCAAAGGTCACAACAACAGTGGGCAGGGGGTACCGATTGAAGCGGGCTACCGTTTTCCTCTATTTTCGGTTATTTAGCAGTTTTTCGGAACTGTGACATGTCAGTCAATTATTTGGTATGGGGGGGGGCACCAAGGGTTTTCAAAGGTTTTGCTAGTTAAAGAGAGAGCACCCGTCAGCAGCAGTTGTGCGATGCTTCTCAATGGCAGAACCTTCTGCTGTGATGTGCCCTTGAAGACCCCCCCCCCCCCCCCCCCCCCCGACCCCTCCTCCTGATCTTGAAATACACTTGACACTGGCTTACTCTGAAGAGATTTTTTTTTTTTTTGGAGGTGAGGGAGGGGGGGGGTCAACGTCAAACACTGGCCGAATATTTGAGAAACATGTCAGACACGCTTATCTTCCAAATACCCCAAGAATCAAGAACGATTCTATTTGACTGGATAACCCAATCTTGTCTCATGCAAGAAAAACGACTCGGGCCCATCTGGTGCTGCGCCAATGGCTTTCATCGCCATGACGACTCGGGGCGGAGCAAGGGGATTGAGCAAAGCAAGAATATTTATGTTGTGGAAGCAGAGCCTAGTAGGGAGGGAAACTTTGATATTATTTTATGGAGAATTTTCAATCAGGGAGGCAGCACTTCATACACTATATTGTGTGTGTGTGTGTGTGTGTGTGTGTGTGTGTGTGGCACATGCAAGTTCCTAATCTGGTGCCCGAGGTCAGATTTATTTCACCCCTCCTTTACCCATCCGATTTGTTTTTTCACCCTGATTTGTGGCGGCTCCTAAACAATAACATTTACCCATATTGCCCATTTGGCGAAATTGCCTTTGTTTTCACCTAGCATAACAATGTATAGCAAATCTGCGCTAACATTACAGCTACACAATGTAGTGTAGCAAGTGTACCAATCAAATGAAGCCATGATCCAGCATTAGGCATTCGTTTCTGCTCTCACTCCCCCCCTCCCTTTTTTTTTTTCACTTCCTGTGCGAGGGGCCGAGCAGACACAGTCTCCCCTCAGACTTGTTGTTGGCCTGCGGCCTGGCTTCCATTCAGGAAGTGGCAGGCGGACAAGCAAGAGGCTCACGGTGGACTCGAAAGCACTGAAAAAAGACACTAAGGAGCTGAAATTTCACCCATATGGTGACAACATGTCAAATTTCAACATGGCACAACCATGTAGTTTATCAGACCATCAAGAGTGAGCCATCCCTTGGCTAAAATACTCTTAGAATGATGTGGAAGATAAGGGCCCAAAAATGGTCAAAATACCACACAAGGGTTAAAAAAAAAAAAATCATGGCTAGGTTGCCAAAAAACAAAACTATAGCTTGTTACTGTATAGGTGGAAATGTTTGATGTCAGACTGGAGAAGTCAGCGGGTGTCCCGCTGGAGTGTTATTGTTTCAGCGGTATTTGGCGTGAACAGAACATCCCGCCGCCCGTTGGCCCGCAGGCCTCGGTGCAAAGTCCTCAAGGGGTCAGCCAGTGTCAACAACGTGCTCAAGCGCCTCCTTATTTTCTTTTGGCCATTAAAAATGACAGTGTTTAACTTCCCAGACCTCTTGCAGAAAAACAAGCCGTCAAAATAGAGATGGTCACTCCAAAATATTTTTACAAAGCAATTACTCTATACATTATTTCATCTTTCATACAAATAATCCGATACGGTATTTTGCAGTATTTTGACCATTTTGGGCTCATTTTCTTCCATGCAGTATCTTGCACCCCTGGCGGTTGCCATGCCATGTTGAACTTTGACATCTTGCCACCATCTGGTGAAATTTCAGCTCCCTAGCGTCTTCTTTCAGCAAAATGCCTTTTATGGGTATTTTGGGCAGCCATTTTGGCTCTTGCTTGTCTGTTTTCATGAAGAACTACAAAAATCAATAAATAATTCCTGTTGAGGATCCGACATCAGAAGATTTGAACAGTTCTAAGTTAGATAATAGCTCAAAATGATTATTCGATTATCAGGACAGTTGTCGATTTATTTGATAATCAATTCGTTGTCGATGAATCAATACGTTTTGGCAGCTCCACATCAATTTTACACATCACACGGCTCTGAAGAAATGTCAACACTTTGTCTGTTCCTCCTCTGGAGAAGAGTAAAATCACTGACAGACAAAAAAAACAAAAAAATCCCGCAAACACGGAGAAGCTGAACCGAGAGTATGCGGCGATCCGCCAAAGGTCGCTAAATACCATTTCAAAACACATAATACAGATTGTAAAACGTAATAATGCGCAGGATACATGACAAATGACTTATTTTCATTTTGGAATAGGCCAAATGTAGACAAGAATGAAGTGCCGCACACGTTTCCCGGCCGCGCCGTAAAAGCTAACGTGAAAAATGTTCTCGTGTTGCTCTTTGCGTAAACACTTCTCCCCATCTAACGTGACTTAAGTGAGACCCTCCACAACACAGGCGTCTTTTGTTGATCTCTGTCGCTGATTAACCACACACTCGACGGGAAAACGCGCTTAGCCTGCTTAAGTGTCCGCAGCTTGCGCGGATGCCGCAGCGTTGCGTGACACTCGCTCGTTGTCATAGTGTAGCCTTTACACGCTACGGTAAAGCCCGTTCACGTGGTCACAGATTCAAGTTTTTGTTTTTCTAACAATGATTCATTGCATGCTAGCAACGTTGTAGCTAGCTGGCTGATAACAGGATGGCAAACGGTAGCATGGAAAAGTCCAGTAGAAGTCAAGACTGCTAGCTAGCTGCTTTTTGCATTAGTCTTCCTTCAAATCAAACATGCCATCAATTCACACCAGGAACTATTTATAGCAAATTTAATCGCGAGTTAATCTGGTGACCAGGGGGTGGTGTTATAACTTTAGCTAACTTTAGCTAATGCTGTCTTGGATGACAGGGCAACAGTGCGAAACAGGTCAACGCAAAGTTGTTTTTCTTGGTCCTGTAGCTGTTCAGATTTGGTTTTGTGAAATAAACTATAAAATGTTTCAAGACGTCCAACTATTTCAGAGGTCATTGAAGGCATCTCCAGTCAACTGCGTGAGCATGTACAATACATGTTTTCTTTGGCTCCATCTAGCTATCAATCTTTGAATGCGCACGTTTTTTCTCCCTCGCAAAACCCTGCTGCTAGAACATACCTCTCTATGCCACGTTGGAAACACGCCGCCAGAAAGCTCAGCTCGCTATAGTCGGATTTTATTTCCCATGATTCATCAACACGGAAACAGGAAGTACTTCTAGTTCCAATTAGGCACAATAGTAAACACTCTAAATGATTTTGAATTGGTTTATATTATAAATCGCCATGACAAGTGTGTGATTGCCATACTCATGGCCCAAACAACTGCCACCGCCCAAAACACTTTGAAGGAGAAGTCACTTGACGATCTTATTTTGGGACAGACGTTCTTAACACTCACTCGTGAGGCCACTGCTTGAACGGGGAGCAAAGTCACGCAGCCGCAGTGTGAAAAATGAATGTCGATTGTGACAGAATGTGCTCAGCGACCTGTTTTGGTGTCGACGGCGGTTTATGTGTCACCATTTAAGCGTCACGGAAAAACATATGCTTAGCTATTGCTGTAGCTGATTGCCGTCGGGTCGATCAGTGACAGCTTGGGTTGCTCCTGAGTTCTTTACCATTTCAACCCGTCTTACTTTTAGCCCAGTGGATGTTGATTCTGGTCCGGGTTGGAGGTACGAATGCTTCTTTAGTTGCATTTTTAAGTCTTTCTATGTGAAAAAAATGTGCAAATTTCAATGTTTTATTTCTAACCATTTCTGTATCAAGAGTCATTCAAATTTTAAATACAGTAAAGGAGCAGTTTTGCAGTTTTTTTTATTTTATTTGTCACGAGGCATAACTATTTTGTTTTGCATTCCGTTTATTTTAGGTGTAATTGCACTGTTGACCTATAGAGGGCGGCATATCAAATCAGCCAAGTTTTTGTCAGATTGTCAAATCCTCTTAAATCCTACTTAAACCTACCAAAAACTATGGTTATAACTGCGTTTTAAAATTTGCATCTCTGGACATGATTATGAGATTTTAAAAATACAGGATATGTTTACTGTAAACTTCCACTGGTTGTATATATTTTTTGGTTTCCACTGTGCTTGTTCTCTCGCACTATATTTAATGGATATAAGAGTGTTCATGTTTTTAGTGCCATAAATGCACAAAAAATCATTTTTTATCATGGATCATAAATTTTTTGTATTAACTTGACAGCCTAATTTTTTCTGCCTGCTTTTCTTTTAAATGTTATAAATTGTAATGAAGATTTCCATTATTTGCAGACGGCGTCTTATCTCTCAGCGCTCCTCGCTGGAAACGTTAGAGGACATCGAGGAGAACGCACCTCTGCGCAGGTAGAAGCGCGTTCCGCCCGCGGCAAGGCTTTATCACGAGCGCTCCATCTTTTTCGGCGGTATTTCTTGCGTCACAGGTGCCGAACGCTGTCGGGTTCCCCTCGACCGAAGAGCTACAAGAAGATCCACTTCATTAAGAACCTGCGGCAACACGACATGCGCAACGGCAGGTGCGAAGGGAGTGCAATTTAAGTCAACTCGAGCGCGGGTTTTCTTTCATTTGTCCACTTTCACTTTATTGCCGCAGCGGGAAATCACACACACAAGCTCATTTTTTGGGGGTTAGTTTGGAGCATTTTGTTATTTTTGGGAGGATTTTGGACTATCTAGAATAAGGATGGGCAACTTAAATGCTGGCGGCGCCTGCAATTTTTCATCGGCGATTCACTTAATTTGCCATGAAAAACGTGTATGGAATGTTTAGAGGAGAAGTCAATCCAAAAATGTTGTTTACATTAATAAATAAGGCCACGCGGTGATCTGATTATTGGGTTTGTGGAATATGAATCAAGCAGCAAAATGTATTTATTTTTAATCCATATCTGGGGGCGGCCATTTTGCCACTTGAAGCTGCCATAAAATCACAGTTTCTCTGGAAACGACTAATCATTCGGCAGATGTTTTGCAAAGCGAACCGTGATTGGTCAGTACCGGAGCCCCGAGCAACCGGGATGTCATCCTCGATCGACAACAAATGTCAAAATGGCCGCCCCCTGAGCTCAATAATAACAAGTGGAATTTGGCGCTTAATTCAAAATTTCACAAAGTCAATAATAGATCACCAGCATGTCGTATTTAGACGAGTGGGGGCCACATTTCAAAAAACGATATATCAAAAATATTTTGGGGGGGAATCACTGCCCTTCTAACAACTTTTTTTGGTTTGTTTAAAAAAAAAAAATGGCAGCAGCATTTGAAGAAAAGCCAACGGTCCTCCTGATGAGCTTGTTTTGTTTTTGTAGGATAGTCCTAATCAGTGGCAGAAGATCCTTCTATAGTGTATTTTCAGTGCTGCCCTATCGAGATTGTAGCCAAGCGGGGTACGTATCCTCCAGCATGACCGCCCTCCTCCTCCTGCTCCCCGTCTTTTCTTCGTCCTCCTCCTCATCCTCCCTCACGGCGGCTTCTACTCTTCTGTGGACGCGCTGTCCGTTTTGACCGCAGGTTAGCTTAAACGCCGCGCCGAGGCTAGCCTGTCTGCATGTTGGCGGTTAGCTTTCGTTAGCCTAGCGTTGCGGCGAGTCACCGATGCCGCGCTGATGGACTACAGGAGAGCCGGCAAAAAAGGCCCCCATCGCGTGGACGTATGCAAAATAGGCCAAGGAGGAAGAATTGTTTGTTGTTCTAACACAAAGACGCTTTTGATCTTTTCAAGGTTTTGACTGCAGGCTTTTTGTTTTGGGGCCTCATGAGCACTTTTGATGATTACTGCTGTGATACCACATCAAAAGAAATATTAGAAAAGCTTTTTGTGTCAACGGTTAACAACAACAACAAAAATCAAATAATAATAAAATCGTTTTATTTTTGTTAACTCATTCAATGCCAGGGACATATTTTCACGTTTTTTAAGAGTCCAGACATTAAATTCCAGATACTTAAGTACATAAGACATTAATTTCCAGATACTTAAATATAAAATCAAGACGCAAGTATCTGGGATTGAATTTCTGGAGGAAAAAAAAAACAAAACAAAAAAACGTGAAAATACGTCCCTGGCATTGAATGAGTTAATTGTAAATAATGTGTCGTAAATCA